>NC_060895.1:21087824-21405324 GCF_014805685.1 Silurus meridionalis
GAGGTTCTGTGGAGTCAAAATGTGACACTTTTTGTTCAAACTGGAGAACTTATGTGAGACAGATATCAGGTGAGATGTTGTGATCAGACTGCCTCACCCCCACAGTTAAACAGTAGCTTGTGGAAGCTTAATGGATTGAGGTTGTTTTGGAGCAAGGAATGTTGGAGACTTATTCCAGAAAGTGAAAGGAATCCTGAACCAACATGGCCGCCATTCCATACTTCAACACCATGCAATTTCGCTGGAAGCGGCTCATTGGAACCAACTTCAACCCTACAACGAGTCAGTTAGTTGAAGCGTATGTCTGAGTTATTTAGTCAACAAACAGTTGGCTGGCGTGATATCTATCATGGAATGGCTTTCATCGCTTTAAAATATCAAAATAACCTTCACTTTCCGTTGGCTCCGTCTCGTCTATTTTTGCTTTCGGAAGAACGCTTTTTTCCCTGTTTGAGGGTTTGAAAGCAGTGAGCAGAGGACATTCACCAGAACTACGAACACACACTACAGTAAACACATTAAGGTACGTAATTTCTCTACTATGGCGAACATCCAGTTCACTCAGTGTGACATGTTTAGTCAGTCTTTCTCCGTTGTTAGCGATAATTTTATCTGTGAGAAGTGTAAGCTAGTTTGCTCTTTGCAATCCAGGTTCTGCAGGGGAAAGTCTGGATGCCCTAGGTGAAGGTAATATTCCCCCGACTCCGGCATTAGAGCCCTCACAGCGGAGCGAATGGGTGACGACTCGGAGGCATACTCGCAAAGCCAAAGCTAACGCTAAGGCTCGCCCACGGGAGCACCATTCCTCTCTGCTTCGCGTGTCCAACAGGTTTGCTCTCCTCAGTGAAGCACCCGCTGAGAAACCTGAAAGAGCTCTGGTTTTAGGAGACTCCATTCTGAGGCACGTGAAATTAGCTAGACCTTTAGGGGCACCAGCAGCACAGGTTATGTGTATACCGGGAGCCAGGGCGCCGGACATAGCAGGTCAGCTTAGATTCTTAGGAAAGCACAGGTTCTCTAAGATAGTTTTTCACACAGGAGCTAATGATATACGCCGACAGTCAGAGGTTACTAAGAGTAATATTATAGATGTGTGTAAATTAGCGAAGGCAATGTCCGATGCAGTAACATGCTCTGGCCTCATCCCAATGTGACGTGGCGATGTAGCCTACAGCAGGTTATGGTCGCTGAACTGCTGGATGTCCGAGTGGTGCTCCAAAACAATGTGGGCTTCATTAATAATTGGAGCATTTTTGAGGGCAAGGCTGGCCTGTTAGGGCGGGACGGTATCCATCCCACCCGGGAAGGTGCTGCTCTCATTTCTTGTAGTATAGGTAATAGTCTCAGAACAGCACTAGTTAACAAGTGACTGTCTAGAGCCAAGGCCAGGAGCAGACAGACAGGCTAAACCGACCGCCTGCTAGCTGCACAGAGTCGCCACTCAGGATCCACCATATTGAGACTGTGTCTGTCCCCCGAGCAAAACCAAAATATAGGAATTATCAGAAAGTCTGTTTTAGTAACCTGATTAACATTAAATTAAATAGGACTGAACGCACAGCCAGCACCTCTGATCTAAAAATAGGATTGTTGAATATTAGATCTCTCACGTCAAAAGCGCTTACTATAAACGAAATTATTACCGACCAGGAGTTTAATATAATGTGTTTGACAGAAACATGGATTAAATCAAATGAATATGTAGCATTAAATAAAGCGAGTCCTCCTGGGTATAGTTACATACACCAACCCCATCTAAATGGCAGAGGAGGTGGAGTCGCAGCTATTTATAATAATAATCTAAACGTCACACAAAAGACTAAACACAAATGTAAAACATTTGAAGTTCTTTACACCAACATAAAATATTCAGTGTCCGAAAGCAGGTCCAGTCAGTTAATTCCACTAATTATTATTTATAGACCCCCAGGGCCCTACTCTGATTTTCTCATAGAATTTGCAGATTTCATTACAAATTTTGCTTCTTCTTTAGACAAAGCATTAATTGTTGGTGACTTTAATATTCATTTTGATAATCAGGAAGACTCCTTAAGAGCAGCAGTTGTGTCCATTCTAGAGTCAGTTGGAATTAATCAGAATGTTATAGGACCCACTCATAGTGGTGGACACACTCTCGATTTGTTGTTAACATTTGGATTAAAAATAAAAAACTTAGTCATAATTCCACAGTCTGAAGCTATTTCAGACCATTATCTAATCTCGTTTAAAATTTGCCTCAGTCATTGCATTTCTACCTCACCACGTTATACCACGTAAGTGTATAATCTTCCAGAAATTACGATATTAGACAGATCTCCGTCAGACCCCGCAGAGCTCGACTGGGCCACTGAACACCTAGAAACAACGTTACATTACACTCTAGATGATGTAGCTCCCCTTAAGACCAAAATGATCAGGGAGAAAAAATTAGCACAGTGGTATAATGATCATACGCGCACCTTAAAACAGACCACTCGAAAATTAGAACGTAAATGGCGTCAAACAAAATTAACAGTATTTCAAATAGCATGGAAGGAGAGCCTCCTAAATTATAGAAAATCTCTTAGTACTGCTAGATCATCATATTTCTCCACCCTCATAGAAAATAACAAACATAATCCTAGATTTTTATTCAGCACGGTAGAAAAATTAACAGGAAATAAAAGCACTGCGCTAACATGCACACCATCAATAGGTAGTAATGATTTCATGAACTTTTTTAATAATAAAATTGAAAACATCAGGCAAAAAATCCAGACGGTTAATATAAATCCAAATTATTTCACAAGTAACCCTGTAGACAGCAGCATAATTATAGCAGACAATCAACTACAAAGCTTCACTCCTATTCATGAGAATGACTTAATTTCATTAATCTCCTCATCAAAATCATCAACCTGCATTCTCGATCCCTTGCCTACAAGTTTCTTTAAACAGATAACTCCAGAGGTAATTGAACCTGTTTTAAAAATAATTAACTCTTCCATTAGCACTGGTTATGTACCTAAATCCTTCAAACTGACAGTTATCCACCCCCTTATTAAGAAACCTGACCTTGACCCATGTCAGTTGTCCAACTACAGACCAATATCAAATCTCCCCTTTATATCCAACATTTTAGAAAAGGTTGTAGCACAGCAGTTATGCTCACACCTACTTATGAATAACATTTTTGAAATGTATCAGTCAGGATTTCGGCCTCATCATAGCACAGAGACGGCGCTAGTTAAGGTGGTAAATGACCTGTTATTGGCCTCTGATCAGGGTTTTGTCTCTTTACTTGTTTTGCTCGACCTTAGTGCAGCTTTTGACACCATTGATCACACTATACTGCTTGCTAGACTTGAGAACGTTGTTGGAATAAAAGGGAACAGCTCTCTCTTGGCTCAGGTCTTATTTGACTGATCGCTATCAGTTTGTTGATGTAAATGGTGAGTTCTCCACACTCTATGAGGTAAAGTTTGGTGTTCCTCAAAGATCTGTCTTAGGCCCACTGCTTTTCTCTTTATATATGCTGCCTCTTGGTGAAATCATTCATAAACATGGGATTCGCTTCCATTGCTATGCTGATGACACACAGCTGTATATTTCAGCAAAGCCAGATGAGAGCGATCAGCTTAACAATGTTGAGAAGTGTGTAAAGGACATTAGACAGTGGATGCTTAATAACTTTCTTCTGCTCAACTCAGATAAGACGGAAGTACTTTTACTAGGACCACATGCAGCTAGAAGTAAACTTTCCGATTCCGATTCCGATTACGCATCTCTGGATGGTGTTTCTGTTTCAGCGTGTACGGCTGTCAAAGACCTTGGGGTGATTATTGACCCGAGTCTTTCCTTTGAGTCTCACGTGAATAATATCACCAGGATCGCCTTCTTTCACCTTAGAAATATTGCTAGAAATATGATGTCGTTACAGGATGCAGTCTGGGTGTGCGAGTAAGTGCATAAATAAGCTTCAGTTAGTTCAGAATGCAGCAGCAAGAGTCCTCACTAGATCGAGGAAATATGACCACATCACCCCTGTTTTAATCAGTCTACACTGGCTCCCAATTAAATCTCGCATTGATTATAAAATACTACTACTGATGTATAAAGCACTTAACGGTCTCGCACCACAGTATCTGAGTGACATTAACTTTCATACACCAATAGGGACACTTAATAATCCATATCCTTCTCTTCCCGTCACCCTCTCTCTCTCTCTCTCTCTCTCTCTCTCTCTCTCTCTCTCGGTCGAGTTAAACATGCTCCTGAGGCTCCAGTGACCACTGTTCTTGCCCTTCTCCCCTCCGTGGATCTTTACACTTCTGTGCAGCTTGGGACGGTCTCTCATCAACACCTTGGGTGGTTCCATGTAATTCCGGAGTAGATCGGGTGCTTTGAGGATGGATTGGACTGTAGTTAATGTCAACAGTCTGCTACACTGACTCAGGAATACAGTTCGCTTCTGATCATCATCACTGTACCCCGCAACATTGTATATCTGCTTCAAATGGACATTTGGTGCAACCCAGATGAGGATGGGTTCCCTCTTGAGTCTGGTTCCTCTCAAGGTTTCTTCCTTATGCCATTTCAGGGAGTTTTTCCTTGCCACAGTTGCTCATCAGGGACAAACATACTTACAAAGAACATATTTACGTTTAATCACTACATTATCTGTGTAAAGCTGCTTTGAGACAATGTTCATCGTTAAAAGCGCTATACAAATAAAAATGAATTGAATTGAATTGAATTGAATTGATTTGAATTGCCTGCCCAGTCACCGCACCTAAATACTGTTAAACTGCTCTGGGATGAACTGGATCACAAGGTCAGAGAGAAATCGCCAACTAGTGAAGAACATCTTTGGCAAATTTTACAAGAGGCATGGCAATATATTTTAGTCATATGTTTGAAGAAACAAACTTTCCAGATGCCAGTTTTGTGTAAAGCTGTTATTAATGTTATTCAATAAAATGAGTGTAACATCTGCAAATGAATTTGCTCTCAAAAACATTTTTCTTTTTTCTCTCTGTAAATGGACTCTCATAGAAAATAGAAATCAAGTCTTTCCATCCCATTCCATGGAAAATGTCTTTCCTCCCACACCAGAGACAATCTTGATTAAATCTTTTTGGTTTTTGTTTTTTCCACTCAAAGGATTTTAAGTTCCAAGCATCTAAAACTTCACCAGATAAGGAAATTGCATGTTTGTCTCTGCAAGTCATTTACTGTTAGTGAATGCTAGTGAACATTTACAGTTTATAGGCATTGATGTTGAACTCATTCTGAAAAACAAAACACCTTAGGAATAGTAATAGAAAAATAGACAACATTAAGATATAAAATTTGTTTTATATATTTATAGTTATATTTATTGCTGTAGTTCTTGTCATTTACAATATACTGTAGTAGGTGGTAGTATTAGTTTTCTTTTTCTCTCACTTAAAGTTAAATAGACAAAAAAAACCAACAACTCCTAATTGACAAAAAACAACAACATTTAGGTTTTTACATCTTTTGACTTTACGTAAAAGTGTTACCTGCAATTTACAAGTTTCATGCCCAAACACTGTAGACCAGAGTCATGACCCAGTCCCGTACTGTGGAAGAGGTGCTATTACGAATTAGTACTCTGAACGTTCGCAAAAATGTTCTGTCATTTACATTATAGCAGATACTGTATACACATTTCTTCTCTCTTGATGTTAATAAATAACAAATGCAGCTTGTCATGAAAACCACAAAGCTCAAATTCTTTTATCCTGATCCTGATCAAATTCTTTTATCCTGATCCTGATAAATTTTACATTTATTTTTACCACAACTTTTAACATAAACTCTATATAATCATATCAGACTAACAAGTTAGAAGGAGTGCATTAATATATCCGTGTGATTCGCCTTGTCTACAGAACTATTGCCAGATTCACTTGCTGTTATAGAACATTTATCAACATCTGACTAATCTAAATAAAAGATTTACCAGTAATGTAAAACTACATAATATATTACCTGACTCTATACTTATTATTTCATAAATATAAAAGTATGTTAGGACAGACAATGTTAAACTAGCAGCCGTTTTGCCTTGAATTTTAGTTTTTCATGATTTTACTTCTGCTTTTGTCATGGCATTAATTACCTGCAATTTCAACAGCATTTCCTGATACAGTCACAAACTTAAATCTATTGATTTGTGTTCATAGACACGCATTTCCCTCTTTTTTATGTCACTCAGCACTACTGCCTCCGTCTGGATGAGGATCATGGGAAATGCTGACAAAAGTGCCAATGCAAATGTTGTGACAGTCAGTCCTGTGTTTTCTCCAGACAAGAAAAAATGATAATTGTCTGCATTTTCTTTAAGCACCCACTTAAGACCCAGCTGGACAGAAGCTATAATTACGAGTGCTGCCAGCATGCGGTAAACAACTGGTTGGGGGTTGGTCATGTTGAACATTCTCACAGTACTTGGTGTCTGGTGGCTCTCAAAGTGTGTAGATATATTTTAGCATGGACACATTCAGCAGCATGTTCTCAGTAAAGAAATATATATATATATATATATATATATATATATATATATATATATATATATATATATATATATATATAAATATATATATAAAAGAGGTGAAATTAAAACCAACACAACAGTCTATCAGTGTATAAGAGAAGTATGTGAGGGTGATGCAGGACATGTATGAGGACAGTGTGACAGCAGTGTAGTGTGCAGTAGGAACGACAGACTGGATCAAGGTGGAGGTTGGACTGCATCAGGTTCGGCTCTGAGCCCTTTCCTGTTTGCAGTGGTGATAAACAGGTGAACTGACGAGGTCAGACAGGAGTCTCCATGGACTATGATGTTTGCAGATGATATTATGATTTATGGTGAGAGTAGGGAGCAGGTTGAGAAGAGCCTGGAGAGGTGGAGGTACATGCTGGAGAGAAGGGGAATGAGAGTCAGTAGGAGTAAGACAGAGTACATGTGTGTCAATGAGAGGGAGGGCAGTGGAGGGGTGCGGTTGCAGGGAGAAGAGATGGAGAAGGTGGAGGAGTTCAGGTACCTGGGGTGGTCATGGAGAGCATCCAAAAGAAGAAGAAGAAGAAGAAGAAGAAGAAGAAGAAGAAGAAGCTAATGCATTGAAGCATGAGTCTTTTGTAGACATCAAGCAGAATTTTCAATAAGTACTGAATTTTCACAGGAACCAAAAGTAAAGATGTCAGCATTACCTGTTTATTAGCTTATTTTAAATCTGTGATCATTGGCAGTGGGTCATGCATTTAACCATGATCATTTTTATTGCATTTGGTTTGTAGGAATTTTGTTGTTTTAATTGAAATAATAAATAAATAAATAAATAAATAAATAAATAAATCATGAAAAAAGTATACATAAACCAATGAAAAATTATTTGCAATCTGTCTGAACGTGGAGTTGTGGAGTCCAAAGTGTAATTGTTTTTCTGCTTGATAACCAACAACTCCTTTTTTGGGGGTCCTCAGAAATCTCTTTTTGTTCTTGCCATGATGCACTTCTACATTTTGTGAAGATTGGACATATTGCGATATGCGAAGAAAGAATTTCCCTGTGCTGTAAAGTACATACAGTATGACAAGTGTAAAGATTTTCTTTTCTTTTCTTTTCTTTTCTTTTCTTTTCTTTTCTTTTCTTTTCTTTTCTTTTCTTTTCTTTCAATAACATCCCATTAATAGACTCCAATTTGAATTTTAAAATCATTCCTAGAGGTTTACACAGTTTTGCCACTCATAGATATTGGTAAGTTTCACTAAATATTGATGACCATGTATTATATTTTTGTCTTATATGTCTGACTGGGTTTACTTTGTATACTCTCATAAATTTGATGAGGTTTTGGGTCAGATTCTTGCAGAAATATTGAATAAACCTTAAGGTTTTTTTATTGTGGTAAATGTTGTTAAAATTATTATCTGTTTATTACATGTATCTCTAATAACCACTCTAATCTATGTGCAGTATACTTTGCCATCCTTGAAAGTGTTTGTAACTTCAATACAATGTATTTTCCTGTTGGTCGTATTGAATAAAACATTTCAGCCGTGTTATGTATGTATCTGTTGTTCGACTTACTGGAAAAACTGCACACAGCCTAAATTTACATGTCTGGGTTTAAAGCGTGTTTACGTTCAGATCAAAACATCCTTTTCCAACAGCTCCTGCCAAACCCTACCCTTGAAGTCGTGACAGCAGCTGAGAGGAATGGTGATGTTGAGAATGAGAAGCATTTCACCAACGAACCATCACCAACAAAGGAGCTTATAACAGTGAAAATCTGGAGCTCAGCCCGGACACCATGTAAACTTTTCTCCCTATTAGGTTATCTATCCTGTCCTTATCAAAGCTTCGCCTATCATGGGAACACAAATGAACCCTTCGGTGATGTTAGATTTTTTGTTATTTCTTTCAGAGCTCATGGCTCTGGTGGAGCTGCCACATTGTTTACTTTGAAAAACAATACATTCCATTCATGTTATTCATGTATCTCTTTTACCAACAGCATAATATACACACACACACACACACACACACACACACACACACACACACACACACACACACACACACACATAATGTTGTTAATATTTGCTTGCTTGGTTATTTTAGGAATTATTTCTGAATACATCTTTCTTGTACTGTATATCATGTGCAATGAAGATCATGATGATGGTGGTACAAATAGTATCTTGAACAATGCAAACAAAAATGGGTTTTTCATCACAAATAATGTATTCATTCTCAGAACATCAGTAGCTCAGGTATGCAAGCAGAGTTTCATTGCGAATGATAAATAAGTCATGTTTAATTCATGTACAAGCATTTATACACCACACAAGGGCGCAGATTTAAACTCAGTGTGTGTGTGTTTTGCAAATGTACACCTTGCCCTTTGTACATGTCTCCAGTGTCTCCCTGTTCCACCCAGACCTACAGTACAGAATTTAGAGCCAGTCTGTTTTCCTTTTGCTGAGTTGACCTTGTTAAAGATATCAAATTGGCAATTTGTTTTACACTAAAACGGCACTTTCTGTTTTATTTAAACAAGTAGGGATTTCTTGGATTTTTCCTGTACATTATTGCCCCTATTTTAATCAGTTTGGTGCTCAAAATATTCATGTTTGGACATTTTGTGTTAAATAAAGAAAATTACGGTGGGCGAGAAGTGCAAAACACATTAACAATCCGAAAACAAATTAACAAATCCGAAAACACAATGACAAAATTCAGACAAACCGGGAAAGGTAGGTATAGTTTATGAATGAAAACTTACAGATCATTGGACGAGACACCTGTCACTCACCTGTATATCTTGACTGACAGGTGTCTTGTCCAATAATCTGTAAGTTTCCATTCACAAACTACCTACCTTTTCCGTTTGTCTGAATCACAGACGAACATATTAACAAATCCAAAAAACACAACGACAAATCCGACAAATCGGAAAAGGTAGGTATAGTTTGCAAATGTTTTTGGATTTGTTGTTTTGTTTTTGGATTTGTTAATTTGTTTTTGGATTTGTTAGTGTTTTGGACTTGTCGGCCACCGTAGAAAATACTTATTTATTATTATTTTAAGTATTACATTGATTATTCATGCATTCATTAATTCAATCATGTAGTCATCAATAAATGAATAAATAAATATCTTTTTTTATTTATTTGTAATATTCCCCTATTACAGACATTAACCTCCTGAAACAGAAACCCTGAAGTTTCTCAACTTCAGCTTCCTCGCTACATGATGTAATTATACAGTTCTCAAATATTGGTGTTATACCGTTGCTATAACTCATAGCTATTTGCATATATATGTGTGTGTGTGTGTGTGTGTGTGTGTGTGTGTGTGTGTGTGTGTGTGTGTTCTGTTGTTTTGAGATGGAAGGAAATAAACAGGTACAGGCTTTATGGGCTGCACTCAAGGCACTCTGCACTGAGACACACAAATGGACATGTAATTGTTATAGAAGCTGTTTGGTGGAAAACTACCAAAAGATCTTTTACAAAAGTTGCATTTCCAGAACTATAGCACAGAGAACAAGTTATCATCATACAAACAGAATTTCTAGTTTGCAGGTTGAGAAATACTAACTAGCATAATGTAATATCGTGCAAAAGACTAGTCAGCTAGTTAAATGTAGCCAATGGAAACAAAGGGAGAACATACTAACGGACAGATCATGTCACAGACAATGTGTGTAGTGCAGCAGGTTTTATATTTACAGCACTGCGGTGTGACACATGACAATTAACTTTAAATAAAGCAAATAAGAAGCTGATGAAAAGTGTCATTTATTTTCTTTCTTTGAACAAATACGTATGCAACAGCGAGGACATCATTCGTAAGGTTTACTTAATTGTCCACCTCTGAATTATTTTTTCAACAATGATCTTTTAGCAGCATTCTTTTTTGTGGGTTCCTCATTACTCACTTGTGTAATAAATAAATAAATTAGCGTAACAAATTGGTAACTCATATGCTTATGTTTTCATGTATAAATCATGTTGTCTTGACTAAATCTACAATCTGTAGATAATAATGTCCCTACATGTCTATTCAAAGCACAGACCTGAATCACAGGTAACTACAAGTGAGAATCATTTTTTATCAGTGACGTTTTTTTGAAAGGTACTTTAGGTCATTAAAAAAATGAAAGTGCTTATTACCACCACTATAAAAATGCAAATCTGCTCATCAAGTGCTCCCAAAGTCACCTGCCCACGCCGTCTATGGAAAGAATGCCATAAAATGTGATTCAGAGGTGCTCACATCTGCGGGAGGAGGACAGGTAAGCTCCAGCCTCCCTCTGAAAATAATGTGTCAGAGTCTATAAATAGAGTCGGACTGGCCAGGCACATAGACATGTCCTTTCATGTATTTGCTATTTTGATGTATTTTTGACCAGACTGTAAGATATTATACAGATTGGGAAAACCCTGGAAAGGAACTGAAGACCCCTGGTTATTATGGAAAATGTTCGAATGTATACTATTATACTGAAGTGTCTGAATTTTACATTGAGTGATGTGCTGTATGTAGAGAGCTCTACACATGTGAACAAGGATGGTTGTTGTAAATGAGATAGCATGGCTAAGCTACCTTGACATTTATAATACATTCTTCTTATTATTCTATTATTATTGTTTTGTTCTTGGCATCCGCCATCTTATTATTTGCTGTTAACCAGCTTTAGAAACTGAATGTTGTCATGTAGTTAACTGGGGGCAGATGCAAGTACAGCTAATTTATAAAAAAAAAAAAAAACCATTAATCAATAATACAAACCAACAAACCACAAACTAATGAAGAAATAATACCCTGAGCATGAACAATATTCATTCCTGAGACAGCAAATGTGGTGCTAGGTGAGACTATACACAAGTGCTAATTGATAGATAAGGTGATTAAGGTGCAAGCAGACATGTGAAATGAAACCTGAAAGTGCAGTGGCTGATGGGAAGCATACAGTAAGCTAGAGTCTCCCTTGGCATATCCCATAGAAGTACAGCACGGCACAGACAGGGCTAAGAAGACAAGGTGTTTTGTCCCCACCTTGACTAGGTCTATGGGAGAGTAGAAACAATAACAATTTAGTTGTTGCAGGTTGTTTTTATTAAATTAATAGTAGGACAAGAGGTTGGAGTGGTTATTGATTTAATGGTCAAGTGTAAAGGTGGTTGACACAAAGAATGGTAGAACACACAGTTTAAGGATGACAGGAGGACTAGATTAGAAATGAACATAAAAGTTTACTTAACTAACAAATAGCAACAATCTAGCTGACTACACAAGGCTATGTGATTCAAAAATATACAATGGGTGGCACCTGCCCTCTAACCTAGGGTGTCTAAACAATGATGAGACCTACATGGTGGAACGTAGCTTCACACACATTTGTACCTGTTTTCAAACCAAGTATGCTAGTATGACAGCAAAAGTAGCAAAACTAGCAACTCTTCTCTCCCTCCTGCTACTTTCTCCAGGACAGGGTTTTTAGGTTACTGCTTTTTAAACCTTCGGTTCTGACTCCTCTGGTCAGGTTTTTGCTCTTCATTGGTCCTCTTCTTTCCAGCCACCATGTAATTTTGATTGACAGGTGACTCCACCTATAAATGACAGCAGAGAATCAGAGCTAGAGCAAACACAAGTGCATGGATGCATAAATAAAAAAGTGTTAAATATTAATAATGGGACAGACTTTACTTCTGTTCCATTTTTAATAATAAATTATTAAATATTTATTAAAGGCTTTACTATTCAGACAAATTACCTTCCTTCCAACTTTATACGTTTCTAGTTAAGGAACAAGAGACTGTTGACTGTGGAGGTGGTAGCTTAAAAATTAAAGCATTGGACTCTGGCTCAAAAGGATAAGAGTTCAAATCCCAGCTACACCATACTGCAACAACTGGAGCCTGTCTCTTCTTTGACTTATTAGGAAAAAGTTCTTTCAGAAACTACTTATAAAGCAACAATCCCAAGATATATGTCTGGTAAATAAAGACAGAATGATGACTTGTTTGTACAATGAGCAGAGGAACAGCAGAAGAAAAAGCTCATATTTACACTTAGTAAATTTCTCT
This sequence comes from Silurus meridionalis, assembly GCF_014805685.1. NCBI lineage: Eukaryota > Metazoa > Chordata > Actinopteri > Siluriformes > Siluridae > Silurus > Silurus meridionalis. The sequence goes on from NC_060895.1 coordinate 21,100,431, forward strand.
TGTTTAGGCTCGATATTGTAATGAGAGGTTTGATCTTTTGGATATTGAAAGTATTGACACATTAGGATCCATCCACTATTTCATAGCGCATACCAAATTTGCTTTCATTTTGCCTGATGCGAAACACTTTCTTCTTAAAATGAGCTCTGATGATTGAAAAGGTCATTGTTTCTGTTAATTTTATATATTTGCATACTAGTCATTTATTTTTTATACTGACCAGCATAATTCATTGTAGTGAATTTATTTATTTATTTATTTATTTACAAAAAATACATAGATGAATTGTGTTGATGCACTACACACTTATGTACATTAAACACTATATAGTTAAAGATTTGTGGATACTTGAACAGAAGATTTGTACCTCCTTTTTAAACATCCTATTCCACATTTAGTCTTCATTTACTGTTATTATAGTATAATAGTATAATATAATAACCACTAGATTTTGGAGTGTGCTTGTGGAAATTTGTGCTCATTCAGCCACAATGGTGATAGTAAAGTCAGGTACCGATGTAGATGAGGTAAGAAGGCCTGGGGTGCAGTCAGCGTTCCAGTTCGTCCCAAAAGTGTTAAATACGGTTGAAGTCAGTGCTCTGTAGCAGGAGCTTTTCCACTCCAAACCAGGAGCATAGTCATGCTAAAACAGGTTTGGACCTTCTAGTTCAAATGAAGTGGAAATGTAATGCATTTAAAGACATCCTGCAGAATTGTCTGATCCAACCTTGCAATAACAGTAAAAGGACAAACCACATGTGGCTGGAGAAGTCGGGTGTCCCAATACTTCAGTGTATCTTGCAATGCAATTGACACAGCAGTCTGTTTTTCCATGGCATCACAATTATTTCTTAGTTTGGGACACTATCTATCAGCTTTACAAACATCTCAATCTGTTGTCTGGCCTGAGTCCCATCCCATCTGCAATGAAAAAGCAAAGCACAGGCCTCCCATGAGTGAATATGTAAATGGGAGCTCAGGGAGAATTTCAATTATTCCACATTGTGCACAGTGGCATGACAACCACAGCCATTTCTACACCAACCTTCTCCTGGCTTAATCAGTATGCATGTTGTTGTTGTTTTTTTTAATTACATGGTACATTTTGGCTACTGGTGTGATAAATGGATGAATGTGCATGTGTGAGACATGTGCTAAGTATGGTGTTGTGATTGTAGAAAAACAGAGTTGACCTCTGTCATCACGATCGCAGATTTATTACAAATGTCAGAGCAGATTATGGACATTTCTCCTCATTGCCAGATTCACAAACCCGCAGCGCTCTGAATCCGGTCACTGTGTAAATATTATCTGCAGCAAGGTTTATATAAAGCGTTGCACATCGGTTTGCATACACAACATTCACTCGGGAGTTTCATGCTCACTGTCTGTCAGCATCGTGAATCACTGCATCAGAAAGAAAAATGAGACCACATTAATGCCATCCTCACTACTTTGAAACCAGTACAGCATTAGGTATAGTGATACCCAGAAGGAACTGACATTCCTTACTTAGGTGCAGGGGAACCTAAGTAAGAGGGCAGTGGTAGCCCAGGGGTGAAGGTTCTGGGATCGGAGGGTCGGGGGTTCAAGCCCAAGCCAAGCTGCCACTCTTGGACCCCTGAGCAAAGCCATTAACCCTCTGTGCTCCATGGGCTCCGTATCATGGCCGACTCTGCGCTCTGACCCCAGCTTCTGAGCAAGCAGTGATGTGCGAAAAATGAATTTCATTGTGCTGTAATTTATTACATTGCATTGACACCCCATCACTTGTATCCCAATGTATAAAATATACATTTAATGCCGGTTTACAGCAGCGTCGCTTAAAAATGATGACATAAAACCTGTGAAAAATCTTATTTTTATTAAAGCATAGTCCAAACAAACGACCCGTATGAACTGCTTCATTTTAGTTAATCAAACACATCCAATGCAACCAGCCCGACCACAAATAAATGAATCCCTCCAGCTCTGTAAAAGAAGTGTATTTTTCGGACTATAAGCCACTACTTTTTCCCACGTTTTGAACCCCACGGCTAAAACAACGAAGCAGCTTATTTATGGATTTTTCCTGGGTTTTTCCCGTTTTTACAAACTTCAAGCCAAAAAACTGAGCGACATAACATTAGACCAATGAAATTTCCAAACGAAAAGAAAAACACACCTCACCTGTGTTCTGAGCTGCACAGCATCGGGAGAAAAAAAGGTTATTTTTTAAACGCGCGACGATGCCAAAAGATAAACTCTCGAGAGAAATAGTTGTGAAAGGAAGGAGGAAGACAGTGAACAATGACTTTCTCGATAGGCTACTGTTTAGACACAAGCCGTTGTAACGAGTTGAGTCTGGGTGAAGGGAGAGCTCGCTAACTCCAGTTGCAACAGAAATCATATAAGCACAGACAGGTTTCCAAAACTCGTGCTTTTTTATTATTCTTTGCAACAGCGTTACGGGTTAGTCAAAGAAACTTAGAAATGAGCATCAGAAAATAATAAGGACATATATCTCCATCTTGCACACACGCAGTAATACCGGGAAAATGCGGCGGCAGGCTATTCCCAAAATACCGATATGTTTAATATAAAAATGATGGGTGTGCTTTATAGTCCGGCAATAACGGTACTTCTATTCTACTAGTGTGTGTTTGGTGGTCTGTTATAGACTGTTATGTCCTGTGACAAGCTCCAGATCTACAGTACAGTTATTGAACGTCAGTGAATGTGTAAGATATTGGTAATACATGCACAAAAATTGAGATATTTCTACAAACCAGATGAAACAAGACCATGTGGAAACATGTTGTGAACAGGCTGCAGAAGCTTGCTTGAAACATGTACATGTATGTGTTTAATAGATTATATTTGGAGAACATGCTAACTTACGGTATACACATTGTTTAAATAAAGGTTAAATAATAAAAGAAATACTGAACCAACATGGCATAATTGTAAAGAACTGCATCATACAACAAGACAATGACACAAAGAATCCGTCCAAGCTCTGTACACATTATTTAAAAAGCAAACAGTGGGCTGAAGTGATATCTATCATGGAATGGCCTGCCCAGTCACCACACCTAAATCTTATAGAACTGCTCTGGGATGAACTGGATAACAAGAAATCTCGAATTACTGTAGAACAACTTTGGCAAAGTATTTCAGCTGAATATTGAAATAAATTAATTGTTCAAATGCCAAAAGTGTTCTAGGCTGTTATTCATGCTAAGGGAGGATTTTTTTTCAACGAAAATAAAGTGGAACCTCTGTACACTTATATATTTGTTTGGTCAAAGTAAACCTTCATACTGTTACATTACCTAGTTTGTTGCATAGAATTGAAAAGAACATGCATGTGTTTCTCAAAAAAACTATAAAAGACTTCCTGGAATTTCCAAACATTTGACAGACTTCTGTAAGTAAAATATGTGACATTTCTATATTTAAACCTATTTATTAGTACTGATATAACATTTCCTGGCTTCTAGATTGATAAATTCAGAAAATTCAGAAGCTGAAATTGATGCTACCTGTTCTCTCACACTCTTTTCAGTCTCAGTGTGGTTTGTAAAGTCTTGCCTCATGACACTTTTATTTATTATTTCACTATTCACAAGCAAGGCAAGAACCATGTAACCAGGGTAATCCAGTTACTCTCCATGTTCTCAATTTAGATGATGCCTGAAAAGATTCTTTACATCTTATTCACAACTCCATTTCAAACCGTCACCTTTTATTCAGCATTTTAAAGCTGTAGCTTTTCACAGTCTTTTAGTGATTTTTGTGATATGTCATATTCATGTAGCAGAAGTCCTTTAGAAACATTTTAGCTAGAAAAAATTGATCTACATATCAAATATGGGTGACAAATTATTGGATATTTTCTAAATAAAAAAAAGTATACAGCATCTTCTAATAATTATATATAAATAAATCATTTACCGATGCAATTATTTAAAAAATGATGCATTGCAATACAAATACCATGTTGTATCTGGTGCACACTTTTTTAAATCGATGCATCAAATCGTTAACTTTTATGCTAATGTTCGACCTCAATGCTACTGTGTCTATGATTCATTAAGAAGATTTCTTTTCATGTCTACTGATAATAACTGCTTGAAAACATCTTCAACAAGCAGCCATACAGTAGTTCCTTTGTAATGCTACCCATAGTTGTGTTAGCTAGCTACCATTAGCGGACAGCTTAGAGGTTTCTCTCAGGAACAAGTATTGCTAACATTAGCAAAACATTAGCACTTGTGGTCAAGAGCTGGGACATTTTGTTCCTCTGACATTTCAAATAACAAACTTTAATGTGACACAGTATAGTACAGAGTCAGTTCATTTAGCATTAATGAACCAGAAGGACTCAAGGTAAAACAACTGCTCTGAACATTTGTGCTCAAAATCTCATTTATTATTGAACATGTAATCCTCTGGACTGCAACCATTGTGTTGTTTTCAGCTTATCTTGTAGCTTGTTAATGACTGTAAGGGGTCCAGGGCTAATATTGTGTAACCTCTTAGGATTGCACTTATCAATTAATCAGATTTTAGTTGCTAAGTAACTCTGGACTTTACAAAGACATTACAAGCACTCACATTGTGTGGTACATAACATAAAATAAAGCTTGCTCCCACTATGCTTGTTCATTTTTATAAAAAATAAATAAATAAAAACCTTTTTAAACTATTAGTAGTGAGAATCAAAGCATATAAAGGGCTAAAATAGCCTTTTGCTGAGTCAGTTCATTGGGATCGGCTCAAAGTAAATATTTCAAAGTGTAATTAATTTGTTCCTTTTATATTAAATGCCCCATGGGTCCTTACACTGTGTGTACACCTAACCAGCAAACCCATGTGTGTTTGCTAATCAAACTGTTGCTACACAAAAAACATTGCATAGGATGTCTTTGTATGCTGTAACTTGTGTGCTGTAACTTCACAAAATTCCCTTCACTGGTACAAGGAAGAATAAAGCTGAACCAGCATGATAATGTCTTGGTGCACAAAGCGAGCTACATGAAAATATGATGTGTGATTAAAATGGATAACCTCAAGAGCCTGGAATCCAAAAGAACAGCATTCAGATGACCTGGAACACAGACTGCACCCCAGACCTTCTTATCCAACATTAGTACATGGTTTCACTAATACCCTTGAGGTAAATGAACACAAATCTTCACAATCACATTTCAAAAATAGTGAAAAGAATTTCTTACAGCAAACCGAGGATCATCAATGTAGTCGAATGTTCCTAAATGGGTTCACTGAAACATTTCTTAGTTCTGATATAGAAAAATTCAATAAAATAATAATCCAGTAACTCCAGCTCAGGATTAAAGCTGTTGAGTCATTTTTGTGGTTTATTATTCTGTGATAGGTGCTTAAATGTAAGTGTTTAAAAACTGCTCATGCAAACTGTTATAAAATTACAAACTGTGATATAAATTACAGCCCAAAACCATCCTCAAAGTTCTTCAGTTGCTCGGTAACTTCATGGATCTTTAGGCTGTCGATGTGCAACCATCCCCAGCTGCACAGAGTGGTCTCCAATTGAAGGGAACTCCATCCAGAGGTACGGTGTCGGGATGAATAAATTCTTGTCTCATCTACTTTATCTGGGAATATAATTTTATCCATAAGCTTTACATTGTTTTTAAGATTAAATGCTATAAAACAGGTATTTTTCTTTTATTATATCAACTAAATAAACCAAATGCCAAAGAATAAAACAAAAAGTAATTTTTTTAGTGCAAATCTCATTTCAAAACTCAGTTTCTAACACTCTTACACTACTTCATCAGGACTGATCCACCACCAAACATGCTCCACCTAAGACAACTCGTCAGATTTTCATGGTAGTTCCATGGCTCACAGTTGAGACACACAGAAAAGGTCCACTGCAAAAGAGAAATGCTACAAAAAATCAACATGCGTAATTACGACACATAGATTTTTGCATTTTGCAGATATTGTGCATGAGAAGAAAGTTTTGTTAACAAATCTAATCAAAAGCAATTAAACACGTCTTACATTTTATTTGATTAATACAATTTCCCACTGGATATTCAAACACAGTTCCACTCTCATTTGATCCTGATGGGAGTTGGATCGATATTTCATTTTCATTTAAATCTTCTAATTTACAAATAATTTTACTCCCACTGACTTTCTAAGCGAGGGTAACTCAGCCGAGCTGATTAATGAGCTAACTGTAATTATGCTTTGAGACACTGTCCTTGGTTAAAGGAGCCATACAAATAAAAATGAACAAAAAAAGAACTGCAGGGCCGAGATCTGATAGATTTCTAGCAAGAACACACACACAGACATGGTCTACACACTTGCAAAGCTAACATGAAGGGCTGCAAATGCTATAGTAACGAAGCAATTAGAAAAATAAATGTAATGGACACACAAGCCACTTATTACTACGTGTAGTACCACCACGCTAGCATACATTTTTATATCTGTAAAATTAAAAATAAAAAAACACCGCTTGTATATTATGTCATAAATGACCATGACAGCTGAAGCGAGAAGCAATAATCAAAGAGAGGCCAAAAATCATCATCTGCCAGCAAGGAACAACACAGGAAGCTGGTCATTGGTGATTTACATGTTAAATGCTATAACGTGAGCTGCACACCTTGTACTGTTTATTTAAATAACACTGATGTATATAGAGTAATGCTTCTATCAGGTGTCACCAACAATAGGATAAATTTTCTTCAGAGACTCGTTCCTTTTGAGAATTTTACCTCACAACTACTTCGATGTCTCTGTTTTCTTCATTAGGGGTTTCTGAAAAGTTGCTTTCTGACAACATTGTTAACCTGCTATACAAAAAAAAGACTTGGAATGAATTGAAGCTAACAGCAGCAGCGAAGCGGGAAAGCGCACTCGCCTCGCACTTTCACGTATTTGATTTCCTACACGCCGTCATGCAGTTCAGCTGAGGCAAACAACGAGCACACGCTTCTTTTAAAGCACAAGCTGTTTTTCACCAGGAGTTAGAACAGGAGCAGGAACATACTGTGTACAAACGGACTAGACTTTCTTTTCCTCCACATTTGTGTTTAAAATTCTCCAGATGGCACACAGACAGTTCTTCAGAAATAAAACATGGTGCTCTGATCTCAGGAGAAATTTGCATCACAAACGCCTGACACCAAAAAAAGAAACTGATTTGAAAGTGAACTAGTTGAATTAAATTATCTCGAAAAAGAGTGTGAAATGGAGTTGTTTGATTTTCAATGCCTTTTTGTACAAACACTACTGTACTACAACCAAAGCATGACCTTTGCTTCCTGCTCATCAATTATAATGGCAAATAGATACTGGTCGTTCAAAAACCATTTGTTTATTCTGAACGGGTTTTTAATGTGATTTCGAAGAACTAGTAGTCTCAAAGAGCGATTAGATTTATGGACAGGAAACAGAATTATGTAGTTCATCGCTCGACTCTTCTTTATCACGTGACTCCCATAGACACTACACAATGCAATAAATCAGTATTTTTTTTTCAGAATCTGTACATTATAATTACAGAAACTATAGTCTAAAGTCAGTGTGTGTAGACATTCTGCTTATTGAAAATGTTATATTTTATTTTATTTGTGATCAAAGAAATGAAATTACTAATTGCTTAAAAAAAAGATTTGTTCATTTTCATGAACGAGATTCAAAGAACCAAGTCACTAAAATGATCCGATTTTCCAACCATCAATGGCAGTGGAACTCGTTTACACCCGGTGTCTGTTGGAGTCCTTAAGTTCATACTATACTGTAGCTGAGAATGCTTGCAAAGCTCACATTAATAATGTAAGATTGTTTGCTTTGTCTGTACTTATATAAATATCTGTACTTTCAATTTTTTTATGTCCAGTTACCAGCGTGACACTAAAACAGGTTTTACCTAAGTACATGTCAAAGCCCAAACTTCTTTACTTTAACTTGAGTAAAAAAGTGTAGTCAGAACTTCAACTGTTACCAGAGTCTTTGAAAACATGAGTATCTGATCTTCTACTAAAGTGAAGGATGTGTGTACTTTTGCCATCTTTGACCATAATTGAATGCAAACAGTGCTATCAAAGTGGAGATTTGTTTGATTTCAAAACTGCTTTGTTGCTTCTAATTACCAGATACATTCACGAGGCTCTGAAAAGCTCTGCTACTTCCTCTTGAACTTTATTTTCCTTTGTAATGTTTCCACAGAATGATTTCTATATGTGCATGGAAACATTGCAAAGAAAAATAAAGCAGACATTTTTGAGTCTAAGAGCAGAACTTATATAAGATGAGGAACAGGAGTGAAGATGATAGCAGACTTCCTCACACCCACACATGGAGCTGGAAGCTTAATGGTTTGGGGTTGTTTTGGAGCAGGGAAGGTTGGAGACTTATTCTGTTTGAAAGGAATACTGAACCAACATAACTCCTATTCCATACTGCAGCACCATTCACCTTCCTTCAGAATACAAGGAAAAATCAAGCTATTTATCATGCCCAGGCACTGTGTGATATATATATACAGGGAGTGCAGAATTATTAGGCAAATGAGTATTTTGACCACATCATCCTCGTTATGCATGTTGTCTTACTCCAAGCTGTATAGGCTGGAAAGCCTACTACCAATTAAGCATATTAGGTGATGTGCATCTCTGTAATGAGAAGGGGTGTGGTCTAATGACATCAACACCCTATATCAGGTGTGCATAATTATTAGGCAACTTCCTTTCCTTTGGCAAAATGGGTCAAAAGAAGGACTTGACAGGCTCAGAAAAGTCAAAAATAGTGAGATATATTGCAGAGGGATGCAGCAGTCTTAAAATAGCCAAGCTTCTGAAGCGTGATCATCGAACAATCAAGCGTTTCATTCAAAATAGTCGACAGGGTCGCAAGAAGCGTGTGGAAAAACCAAGGCGCAAAATAACTGCCCGTGAACTGAGAAAAGTCAAGCGTGCAGCTGCCAAGATGCCACTTGCCACCAGTTTGGCCATATTTCAGAGCTGCAACATCACTGGGTGCCCAAAAGCACAAGGTGTGCAATACTCAGAGACATGGCCAAGGTAAGAAAGGCAGAAAGTCGACCACCACTGAACAAGACACACAAGCTGAAACGTCAAGACTGGGCCAAGAAATATCTCAAGACTGATTTTCTAAGGTTTTATGGACTGATGAAATGAGAGTGAGTCTTGATGGGCCAGATGGATGGGCCCGTGGCTGGATTGGTAAAGGGCAGAGAGCTCCAGTCCGACTCAGGCGCCAGCAAGGTGGAGGTGGAGTACTGGTTTGGGCTGGTATCATCAAAGATGAGCTTGTGGGGCCTTTTCGGGTTGAGGATGGAGTCAAGCTGAACTCCCAGTCCTACTGCCAGTTTCTGGAAGACACCTTCTTCAAGCAGTGGTACAGGAAGAAGTCTGCATCCTTCAAGAAAAACATGATTTTCATGCAGGACAATGCTCCATCACACGTCCAAGTACTCCACAGCGTGGCTGGCAAGAAAGGGTATAAAGAAGAAAATCTAATGATATGGCCTCCTTGTTCACCTGATCTGAACCCCATTGAGAACCTGTGGTCCATCATCAAATGTGCGATTTACAAGGAGGAAAACAGTACACCTCTCTGAACAGTGTCTGGGAGGCTGTGGTTGCTGCTGCAATGTTGATGGTGAACAGATCAAAACACTGACAGAATCCATGGATGGCAGGCTTTTGAGTGTCCTTGCAAAGAAAGGTGGCTATATTGGTCACTGATTTGTTTTGTTTGGTTTTGAATGTCAGAAATGTATATTTGTGAATGTTGAGATGTTATATTGGTTTCACTGGTAAAATAAATAATTGAAATGGGTATGAATTTGTTTTTGTTAAGTTGCCTAATAATTATGCACAGTAATAGTCACCTGCACACACAGATATCCCCCTAAAATAGCTAAAACTAAAACTACTTCCAAAAATATTCAGCTTTGATATTAATGAGTTTTTGTGTTCATTGAGAACATGGTTGTTGTTCAAATTAATCCTCAAATAAAATTAATCCTCAAAAATACAACTTGCCTAATAATTCTGCACTCCTGTATATATATATATATATATATATATATATATATATATATATATATATATATATATATATATATAATATTAATTCATATTTAATAATAATAGTATAATTTTTTTTGTGGAAATGTCAACCAAATGAATTATAGGATTTTTTTAGATGTCCTTTAAGTAATTGGTTGAATATATTGCTTTGGCATGTTATAGCATATTAGCATAATATCTAAAAATATATATATATATATTTTTTTATTCTTTTTTTTAAATAAATATTCTTAAAGCAGCAAGTGATTAAAACAATTGTACTTTCATGAGTCAGTGGCATTTGCAACGTATGAGTGGTGTAAGTTTTTCTTTGGATGCCTTTGTCAAATCTTTGAAAGTCTGCAGGTATTGTTAAGGTAAATATAACAACAGAACAGAATTTCAGTTCTTATTTCAAAGACAAACCAAAGAAAATTGCCCAAAGTTCTGAATATGTGGAAAATAATAGATACAAAAAAACCCCCAGCCAATGAAACACATATATAATAGAAATCCAACAGCTTGACACTATTACTCCTCATCCTAAGCACATGCACAATGAGCTAGCAACTGGGATAAGGACAGCTGTGACAGGTGCTGCTCCTAAACCTGATGGATGTTCTGTATCTATTTTCTGCTCTTGTGTTGTACCTAAAAATCAATAAAGACCAACTAATCCATTAACAACAAAGATATTTAGAGTAAAGAGGCCAATTCTCACTTATAGGCTTTGTAGAAATCATGCAATGGCCTTATAACCTACTTTTAAAATAAATATGTTTTTTACAACCAGGATATACATTTCATATTATATTATTGTAGCCGATCAATTATGCATTCTCATGTGAGAATTTAGTGACAGAAAAGGCAATCAACTTGTTTTATGGATGTTCTTCTACAATACAATCCAATATAGTAATAGATATATTATAACAGCAATGAATAGAAAAATAGTATATGCGCTTTAATAAAACAATGTTATAATTGTTAGTACTTTACAATGACAGGATGAATAAAAGCTCACACATTGTAATATGGTGCTAATAACATTATATACTGATAAACTTAACATGTGTAGTGAATTTCTATGTTTAGCCTCCAATGATGAATTTGGAGTGGAATCTGAGGTGACTCTTGTAGAACATCTGACTCCTAATTTGAACTGGTGTATGTTCTGTTAAGCTTTTTTGCTCACCAAGGTTGTAAAGAGTGATTATTTAATTTAAAGTAAATAATAAATAATATTAAAATAGATATAGAAAGAATTGCATATTATCTAGAATTAATATTATATATTAGATATAAGATTGGACTTTGTTGCCAGATGTCTAAAAATCAATCATGTTTAAAAGACATGAGAAAGTTTTGAGTCACATGAACTGGTACTACTACTGTTGTGCTTGCAGCATAGACAACATATTGTACTTGGATAAAACATAATGTGTTTTTAGCAGCCGAATTAGTGTGGGGTCAGCGCCGACTTTAATTAGCCTTAACGTTGAAATAGGTCTGCTGTAAGAAAGCCAGGCTCTTCCAGTAATGAACTTTCCAATTTGATTATGGCACAACTTGATTTCCTGGAAATAGATCAGCCTGGATGGCAACTTACTGACAATGAAATTCTAGTAAGATGTCATGGTTTCAGGACAGATGCATTTTATGAGCATTCTGTAAATATACTCAATAATATTTTGTCTATTTTTTTTAAAGCCATAGAACGTTTTTATTGAACCTTCTTCCAGAACTTTGCACACAAATTACATCCAAGTTGTCAGGATTTATTAGCCGCTTGTTTTTGAGTTGATTGGATTAAACCTCAACTCAATTTAGTTTGAGGAGAACGCAAGGATAAATAGAATCATTTTGAAAATTGCAGTTTTTGATTCTTACGACTGTAACTATATAAAAATATAAAAAATGTATACATTTAAACCCCTTTGCGCTACTGATCTAGCATTATGGTTCTCTAAGGTCATGTTTTTGTACTTTTGGTGTTGCTTTAACTTTGTTCGCTGGACGCTAAAGTCTTTTTTGATACTTAAATGCTAGAAATTATAAATTAAACTATAAATTATATACATTTTACTGTAACTGCGGAATCCATTAGATTTTAGAGCATGACATATTTGTCATATTAGAGCAGAAATTTGTGATCAATCAGATACATATCTGAGATCACTCACTTATGTGAGGAGGTCTTGATTGCATCCAGTATCCCAAAATTGTTCATTTGGGTCAAGGTTCTGGCAGGACATATGATTTCTTACACACCAGCATCAGCTAACCATGTTCATGTGTTATACACTGTCAAACAGCTCCACCAGCTAATATACTTGTGGGTGTATATATATATATATATATATATATATATATATATATATATATATATATATATATATATATATATATATATATATATATATATATATATATTATTAAGAAATATATATAATATAATATCAATAAAATAGAATAATATAAAATATATGTGTATATTTTCTTTATATTATATTATAAAATAATATAAAATGTAATCATATAAAATATGTGTGTATATTTGTTACTTCTTTTAGGTGTATACCATTTTGGGAGGATGGCAAATACATGCTAAATGAATCAGTGCCATGAGATCTGTGCTTCATGGAGGAAGTTAATTACTCAAAGTAGTAGAATCCTGTTTATTTAAGCAAAGCCCCTGAGATAAGATGAGATGAGATGGGACCACTTGAAATGTGTGCAATGCAATTTAAGAAGCATGTACTTTGGTGACCTAATTTCATTAATAAATACTGTATGAGAGCAATATCCATGTTTGGATGAACTGTGTGTGTGTGTGTGTGTGTGTGTGTGTGTGTGTGTGTGTGTGTGTGTTAATGGCATCATCCTGTCCATGAAAGACACAAGACGCGTCAACAAGTCTCCACTCCAAACTGTATTAACAGAATGGGTGTGTTATTTCCGTGCCTCTTGCGCTGCTGCGTTTTTATCAGAGCATCCGCACTCTTCCTCCTCCTCCTCTCCTCTTCCTCCTCCTCCTCTTCCTCCTGCTGTCCGTTTCTCAGATGCTCATGATACCGGGCTGACCGGGTGCGATGGCGCAGCTCTACTACGGCGGCGGCGGCGGCGGCGGGAGGGGAGACGGCGGCGGGAGCGGCGTGTTCTCCTCGCGCCGCGACCGCATCCGTTTGCGCGTGGTGCGCGCGGAGCCGGAGCTCTCGGCGCTGGAGAAGGCGTACCTGAGCGCCGTGGAGAAGGGCGACTATGGCAGCGTGAGGCGCGCACTGCGCGAAGCCGAGATCTACTTCAAGATCAACGTGAACTGCGTGGACCCGCTCGGGCGCACCGCGCTGCTCATCGCCATCGAGAACGAGAACATGGAGATGGTCGAGCTCCTGTTGGCGCACGAGGTGCACGTCGGGGACGCGCTGCTCCACGCCATCCGCAAGGAGGTAGTAGGAGCCGTGGAGCTGCTGCTCAACCACAAAAAGCCCAGCGGAGAGAAACAGGTGAGGAGCTCCATTCCATCTCACCTGAGTGATCATTCCTTTACTTTTAAAGCACAATGATATCCAAGCCATCCAAAACTTATTATATCACACTTTTTCTTCACTCTGGCATCTTTTTTTTTTATCTATCTGTAAACTTTATCACATTTACTATAGTCAACTTTTTAAGTTAAAACTATGAACTAAAGTTACAAAACTTGTAGCATTACAATTGTACAATATCTACTGTTTCAAAAGACACACATACTGTATGTGTTTGTGTATTCTACATTTTAAAAGGGGAACCACGTATTGGTGTGCGGTTTTGCTAGAAACAGATGGTCAGTTGTTCACATACTTTTGCTAGAAACAAACACATATCCCTTTTGCTCACATGCTCGGCAAATAAAGTGTTTGAAAGCACATTTTCTTTTCACTTTGAAGTGATTTCAGGAAAATAGTTGAATCTATGGGGTATGATGATGTCTTTGTTTTTCAAAAGTTTTTATGAAGCATTAAAAACACAAACAAACAAACACACACTTCCATCTATCTATCTATCTATCTATCTATCTATCTATCTATCTATCTATCTATCTATCTATCTATCTATCTATCTATCTATCTATCTATCTATCTATCTATCTATCTATCTATCTATCTATCTATCTATGGTGTTTTATTAGTAATTAATACCAAATGTGGTAATGTTTTCTTTTGAATACTCAGTGCCTGAACGTGCTGGTGGTTTGTGTTGACGCTGCTTTGTGACACTGGGATGGAAATTTCACTATAATTTCCATTTGAATATCACAATGCTGATTAACATAACAAGTCAAAACTAAATTAAATAAAACTGTTTATATTCCAACATTTTACTGTAACCTCCTGGATCAGGTCATGGTCATCAAAAGGCTGCTTGGTGGTGGTGTCGGGGATTAATATTAGTCTGATTAAAACACACGCTAGATAACGTTGTTTAGAATATTTAACTCTCGACAGTGGTGGGATTTGAACTCCAAATCTTCCCAATAGAAGTCTGAAATATTAACAAGTGAGCTTTCACTATTCATGTACAGTAACAGTTTTCTGCACTTTCAAGTTCAACTTTCACACAGAATCCTAGTGTTACCTAGGCAATGTGTTGTTCATGACACAAAAAAATGTCATCCTCTTTATGAAGCCTTAAAATATAAAGACAAATTAAATATAAGTAAAAGTAAAATACAAGAACACTAAACAGAGAACACACAGATCCAAAGCAGGAAGCGATGAGTATTTTAAATGGTTTGGTCCAGAGCACGAATCAGACAAAGCAACCCCACAAAATATGGAACCAGAATTGCATAACAATTAAATGTTCCAAGGATTGTGAATAGCCTGAATCAGCAATATAAATATAATAATATAAAAATAGATAATTGTGCCTAAAATCTCTGTATTTAAAAAAGGTTACTCCCTAACTAAAGACTAATCTTGCAAGTTCTCCAGTTGTACATTCATTGTTACTGTGGTAAAGTAACGTGTGCAGATGGACAGTTATTTGTAAAAGTTATAAAAATTTTGTAGGGCTGCTAATGGCTGTTTTAGGGCTGAAAAAAAAAGCTGTGATAAACTCTTTTGACATATAAACACAACAGCATTGCGATCTTTCATTTCAGTAAGTACAAACCACTAATGGCAACACCATCACTATCACCACCACCACCACCACAAAATCCAGCACTATCTGTTATCAGCTACACATCTAAAGGACCAAATGTGTCCATTTCCTCACCGAGAAACTCTCAGCTCACTCTCAATGTCTTAGATTAAAAGATTAAATGGCAGTGAGAGGCTTCACTGATGTACAACAGCTCAGGAAGCTTTGTTTTTTCAGGCTTAATTCCTTCCATTATCATTCACGGTTATTTAGTCCGATTTAGTGCGACTTCTCTGGAGGTTAGACGAAAGCAGAGTGGGTGATTCTGAGAAATGGACAGGAAGGAAGGGAAGGGAGGACCACTAAACCACTGGCCATTTAGTAAGACTGCAGATGTGATGTGTGGTTCTCCAGCCACGTGTGTCAATCGAATCCCATTCCACTGCTATTCTTCTGACCTTTTGATATGCAAATAGACTAAATTAACATGTCAATAAATCACAAGCAGGCAAATCAGTAGATGGGAGCAGGTTTTTTTTTAAATATATTTTACTTTTAATTTCCATTAGTGAACAGATACAGATGATCATAGTGATTGTCATGTGTGCAATGATACCTCACTGTGTGGCCTAAAAAAAACTGTTTTAAGATAGTAAATATACTACTTCCCCAGTAAAACATATAATTCATAAAAATATGCATTATTGCAAAATGATCAATTGACCCAGTTTGTTACTAAATTCAATTCAATTCAATGAGCTTTGCAAATTTACAGAAATAAATTCCTATTCTTACTTCAAATCTCCTCTCAGTGATGATTAACATACTCTGGGTTATTGGTTGAGGGTTCAAGCCCCATTATCACCAAGCTGCCACCATTGGGCCCCTGAGGGCCCCTCCAGGGATGCTGTATCATGGCTGGCCATGTTCCTAACCCCATCTTGTTGTATCTGTTTAAAACAGACTATTATGTTTATTTCATATTTATATTTAATTCTATATTTTACAACGATATGCTAAATTCAATTTTAATATGTAGCAGTTTATTCTTTTTTTTTTAGGAGGCATTTCCTATTACCTAAAAGGCCTTATTTTCATTTATACATTTGGCAGACAGCCTTATAAATCACCTTATTAATACAACTAAACAATTAAGGGCCTTGCTCAAGGGCCCAGTAGATTTGAACACCCAACCTTTGAATCAGTAGTCTTATGTCATAATCACTGCTTAAATTTTAACATTAATATAATTTTTTGCCATGCCGGTCTGGATGGAGTCATCATTATATTATGCTTTTGCCTGATAGCTTGTCCTCATCTCTCTGGGAGTTTCACAGCTTCTGCTCCAGGATGGATATTGCAAAGAGACGTGCTAATCACCCCATCCTCTAATCACCACTTGCCTCTCAAATTCACAGTCATGCTCTCTTGGGGGTTCTGACATGCACAAGCATTCATAACATTTTCTCCCCCACACATTCCCCAACCTATTCTGTTCATCAGACTCCTCTATTGTGTTTTCTTTTTTCCTTACAGTACATTTATAGGATCTCTTTTGCTTCATCTATATGTCTCTCAAAAAAATTATTTTTCAGCAGTGACAAAGTGCAACTTTGTTATTTCATTGTTAACATTGTTATATAGTTGCTATTTTATAGCATAACATTGTTATTTTTATGATCATATATGTATATATTATTAGATTTTTGTTTGTTCATAGAAAGGCAAAAATCCTTTCCTTAATATAGATGTGTTTTTGTATATAAAGCATGTGAAACGCAGAATTCTATGTCTATATATTTGAAAGCTTTGCCATATGCTATTGAGATGCTTTCTCAGACTTTGTAGATAAAAATACTGTCATGCTAGAGATTGAAAGAAATTACTCCAGCTGCTACAGGGTGCTTATAGGGTGCTTATACTCGCTCTGCTCTTTTTTAATTTAACCTTTTCACCACTTACTAGCTAATTCTCTGCAAGAACATAACTTTAATACATTTGGCTATCCAATTGACATGACCTACAACTGAGACAGGATATACATGAGCAGCTGATAGTTAAAGGTGTTGGTCAAGGATCCAGCAGGGGGTTGGATAGGAAGGGCTGTCAATGTAGAAGGAACAGTGCTTTCCACTAAGACTCTGAGTCTTTTAGACTTCATTTCAGGTCATGCTGTATGGTAGATGAAAACACCTGCATTAGATTTAGAATTGTTTGTGTTATATACAGTCAGGGTTCCCATTTTGGAAAAGAATGGAATTTGATTTGAGTGATTTCCAGGTCTGGATTAGATAATGGAAAAAACAACACCGTGTATTGAAAAATGTGTTTCCATACTATTGCCCTATTCGTTTTCTAAAACATAGGGTTGTATAATGAGGTGGTAGATTACTGTTTAAAGCATTTGGCATTCAATTGGATGGTCACAAGTTCAAATCCCATCACCACCAAGCTACCACTGTTGGGCTCCTGTGCAAGGCAAACCCTTAGCTATTTTATGAGTTGCTTAGTAGATCCTGGTTCCATAATCTTAAATGACTGTATAAGACTATAGAAAAGACATTACTCATAATCACACACTCCAGTGCTCATGTTAGTTTTCACTCTCCAGTGTTCTGTATTATTTAAAGACTATAATCACACTCTTGATGTCACCCACATTAGGATCGGTTCCCTTTTTGAGTCTGGTTCCTCTCAAGGTTTCTTCCTCATAACATCTAAAGGAGTTTTTCCTTGCCACAGTTGCCATGGCTGCTCATCAGGGATAAATACACATTGTTTACCTTAATTGTTAAATTCTGTAAAGCTGCTTTGAGACAATGTCTGTTGTGAAAAGCGCTATAGAAATAAACTTGAACTTGAACCCTCCCCTGCTCAGTTGTAAGTCGCTCTGGATAAGGGCGTCTACCAAATGCCATAAATGTAAATGTAAATGTTTATGAAACAAAGGCCATGTTTACACTAATCCACATTTTAAAAAGCGCTCTGCGTCCACACTTTCGTTTTCAATTGCTTTCCAAAAGTTGCTCATCCACACGTCTCTGTAATGCACAAAAACGTGTCATCGTTTTCGAAAGCCTTAGTTTTCACAGTCCACACTGCGACGCCAAAACGGCATTTTATAATATATCCACTTTGGAGATCGTTTTGAAAAAGCTTTGCTTTCGTCTAATTAAAATGCTATCTCAGTGTGTTCGAAAGGCCTAAACAGAGAGAAACATATGTGTTTTCAAATGATCCCGTATTAGTGTGAACATGGCCAAAAGATGTTTTTTGTGGCATTAGGAGCAACCACTCAAGACAAAAGTTCGGCACTACATTGGATCTGCACAGCTCTGTGATTGGTTGTTATGTTGTGAGGTAGCAGTTCAGTACAGCGCCCCCAACTGTGCGACTAAACACATGGAAAACATCAGAGATTCTGACTCTGACTTACATCAGAGATTGTATCGTAACACATATTATAGTTGAATTTTAAGACCAGATGTTAAGAATCTTAAGAATCCTTAGAAAAGTCAGGAAAAGTATAGAATTTTGAAATGAAAAATAGAACCCTGTACATTACATAAGAGAGTGATGGCAAATGGCTAGTGTTTTATAAATGACTTATTGTCCAGAAACCACAGTAAATATCTCTTGACCACTAGGACATGCATTGCATGTCACATCTGAATTTTATGTGTTAAATTAAAGGATCTGGCTCCATTCTTTCAGCATACCTGCAAAGCTTAGCATAACTGTCCTTCACTGACGGAGATTAATATCTTCGAACTTTGTGCACGTCTTGAATCTGCAGAACATTTTTTGGAAACTTTAAAGTGCAGTTAAGTGAGAGCATTTCAACATGAATTTGTGTCAATCTTTACACCTCTGAAGGTTGTCCGACAAACCTTGAACCTGAAACATTAAGATCACTGTTGGTGACTATCTGAGGGAATGGTGTCGTTAGATATTATAAGCATATGTATGATATGATTTACTCACTCTTCTGAGAGACTTTCAAAACAGATAGTCGGTAGCTAAAGTCAAGGGTGACATGAATGCTTAAAAAAGATTTTGAGCTCAGCACTGCAAGTCTGATTTGTAGTTTAGGAGTGTGCATATCTCAACCACCATTTCATCAGCCTGCTTGAGGGTTTTACTCGAGTTGTTTAGAAGAATAGGCAAATATTTACCATCTCAGCTTTCACCCAGTGCTGATCCGTGCGCATGCGAAACGGTATTTTAACAAGCACTCCAGAGGTAACATCAAAACTGTGACCGTATTTTACCTCCTTGTATTTGATATAGAAATCTGATTCATGGGGAGGTCAGCAGTCACCTGTGCGAGGAGATTTATAAGTGTGAAAAGAAATATAGTGACTACATGCAGTCTCGTGAAAGATCAGCAGGTCCTCTTTTGGATGGCGGTGAGACTGATAGCTTTTTGGTGTCTTAAATATAAATAGTAGATTAGAAAGAAAGCTTGTGGTCCCCTAGACGGGACCAGGAAGTTGTTGTGTCTTAGATGGGAGAAGGAATAGACAGATACACTATAAGGGACACAAGTAAGTATTGGGACACAAGACCTTTCCTGCAATATGTAGATATTTTCTAAACTGTTACCACAAAACTGAAGGCACACAATTGTATAAGACGTTATAAATTTCTGTTCTGAAATTTCTGTTTTACATCAGCAATAAAAAAAGAAATGTGCAAATATATAAAAGAAAAGTAGAAACACAATAAAAGTATATACATTACAGTTTATAAATACAAAAAAAAAGAGACCACCAATAAGTAGTTACGCTTTCAAACATATTGCACATAGGATTGCACAGTTTTAAATTAGTTTTATTGTACATTTATTGCATAAAAACACTTTGTTTTTGTTATTATTGCACAGTTAAACACAATACTAGTGTGTATTATGGTGACTGGTTCACTGGGAGCAGCTCTGATTGTAAAGTCTAATAGCAGCAGGGAGAAAAGACCTTCTGTATCGCTCTTTCAGACACTTAGGATGTAACATGTAGTCTGTCACTGAAGGAGCTGCTCAGAGAAGAAACTGTTTCATACAGGGGGTGAGAGTTGTTCTCCAGTAATGATAATAGTTTAGCTACCATCCTCCTTTCTGCCACCTCCTGTACAGTGTCCAGCGGAATCCCCAGGACTGTGCTGGCCTCCCTGATCAGCTTGTCCAGTCTCAGTGGAATGCAATGTTAAAAAAGCACATACCATACTTACACATGTCTGCAAAAATGTTTAGATAGAGTAGATTGAGTAGAGATAGAGATAGATTGACAGATCAATCAATAGATCAATAAATAGATTGGAAAATTAATGAATAGATTGATCGAGCAGGACCATGTGGTCCTCTGGAAGGAAGAAGGCCATTATGGTCCCCTGAATGACTGGAAGTACCTGTAAAAAGTGAGCAGAAGCATGTTCCGCTATAAATGAAATGAATAACATGTAAGTCTTTGGTTTAAGGGTGGGAGATTTTGGAAACAGGACCTTTAGATAGGAGGAGGATACAATAAATAAAGTACTGTTCCCTTGGAGAAGAAGCTTGCAGTTCCCTGGATGGAAGGTAGAACTTGTTGGCCATTTTATAGAGAAGGAGCTTGTAGTCCCCTGCATTGTGGCTAAAACTTATAGTTATCTGGATTTTAGAAGGCCATAAGGGGTCATTAATATAATATGCATGATTCTTCAGGACTATGAATGTGACTAATCGTGGGCATTTTTATTCAGTCTCTGATACTGACCAGGTGACAGGAGAGATCAGTGTGAGGGCGAATTGCTTTCTAAAGGTTTTTAGATTTACAAAGAAGTCATGTAGTCTGAGAGAAGGAATACAAAACTATAGAGATCTGACTGTACAGTTCATATTTCTTCAGTACATGGCATCCTGTGGGAGTCACTGGCTCAGTCAAATCATTGCACTTGAAGTGACGACTGCAGACTCTCATATTAGAAGTAATGAAAAGCTGGTACAGTGAATAAATTTTTTGTCGTCTATAGAGAATTGATCAAAACTAAGTACAAAATGAAACCTTGAAGCAGTAATGCGATGATGCACCTCCACACCATAAGGGATTTAAAGCTTCTTAAGCTCATTACTAAAAAGTTTTTTGAATATAATATACTAAAATGCTAATATATATACCTAGGAAATGTATAGAAAGTGTATATTTCATTGTAATCTATTAAACCTGTTACTTTTGGTACTTTTTATGGGTGCAGAAGCTTGAGTTCCTTTTAATGGAAACAGTACTGTGCTGAATATCCAGAGTTGTGTTCAAATGTTAATGGAAATTCTAGGCTTTAGTGTCATAACTGAACAAACTGAAAATTATAAATGGGCTCAGAGGCACAGATTGACAAATAACAGACAGCTTGAACCACAGTTTAGAGGTAGTTACTTTTTTGTGGGAAGAAAAGGAAAAAAAAAAGCCCCTTGTTTGAATTCATTGCATTGCATTAATTGAAATTTTACTGTATATATCAGGGGTCCACGCGCTTTTTCAGCATGCAAACTACTTATAAAATGAACAGGTCAAAATGATCTACCTACTATAAAAATGCATAAATAAATATCTATTTTTTTATGTCATGCAATCTACCCACACTACCTTTGCGATCGACCGGTAAACGCATTGGCCCCCTTGGTACATATAAGCATACAAAATATCAATGGTGTTAGGCTGAAGCATTGATTAAGCCTATTTTGTTATAAGTTATTTCTTTTACAATTTGATAGCAAATTATTAGTCAGTGTTCCAACAACTTGTAACCGAGCTTAATTTCCAGCTAGCTTAATATCTGAATTTAAACATGCTAATCAGTTTTCCCTGGTGGTCTAGTGGTTAGGATGTGGCGCTCTCACTGCTGCGGCCCGGGTTCGATCCCCGGTCAGGGAACCAACCCCAGCCACTCTAAGTGCTGGTCCCAAGCCCGGATAAATGGGGAGGGTTGTGTTAGGAAGGGCATCCAGCGTAAAAACATGTGCCAAATAAAACATGCGGATGATCCGCTGTGCCGACCCCTAATGGGAGAAGCCCAAAGAAAGTTTAAACATGCTAATCAGTTTTGAGTTTTACCACAGAAAAGGGCAGAGGAAATTACTATTAGTTCAGTAAAAGAGTTAGGAACATGCTGGCCTTCAGTGGGATAACTTAAAAGGTCTGACTGTATTACCGAAATAAAATCAGAAACTATTTTGATATTAGTATTTCAGCAGTAATTGCTGTTTATATTGACATTGTACAAAATGTTCTAGTCCATATTAATGCACCTAAATAAATCAGCTCTCATCCTTCAGCTGTTTTCACATATTCAATGTTTCTTCTCATTTATTACCAGGTGCCTCCGATCCTGTTGGACAAACAGTTCTCCGAATTCACCCCAGACCTTACGCCCATCATCCTCGCTGCCCACACGAACAATTACGAGATTATTAAGATGCTGGTGCAGAAAGGTGTGTCAGTGCCTCAGCCCCATGAGGTGCGCTGCAACTGTTCCGAGTGCGTATCCAGCTCGGATGTGGACAGTCTCCGCCACTCACGCTCACGCCTTAACATCTACAGGGCCCTGGCAAGCCCATCACTCATTGCGCTGTCGAGCGAGGACCCGTTCCTGACCGCCTTCCAGCTCAGCTGGGAGCTCCAGGAGCTCAGCAAGGTGGAGAACGAGTTTAAGGCTGAGTACGAGGAGCTATCTTATCAGTGTAAGCGCTTTGCAAAGGATCTTCTGGACCAGACACGTTCCTCACGCGAACTGGAGCTTATCCTCAACTTCCGTGATGACCTTAGCCTTCTAGAGGAGGAAAGCAACAACGAGCTGGCTCGGCTTAAACTGGCCATCAAATACAGACAGAAAGAGGTGAGATCATTCTTTTAGGAATATCTGTTTTCTGGTTATCACTTTTTTTTATATTTTATAACAGTTAGTTTGCAAGAAATGGGGATTTAATGATGCATTTAGAATAAGAAAAAAGACTGAAACTGTAGTTTTTAACAACAACAAAAAATGTATCTGCATTCTCACTATAAACCAAATATACATCAGCCAAAAAAGTGAGCAAAATCATGCCAAAAACAGTTTTTCACAAAATTCCTCAAAGATAATTTAATGATCAGTGGAGAAACCTTTGGAAAAATAGCAACATTGCAAAATTTCACTGATAAAATTGGTAATGCAAACAAGCTAAATAAGAAAATTACAGAACTGGAAGTAAAAGCCTGGAATTAGCCATGATTAACTGAATCTTACCATCCATTACACCCCCAAAACCTGCAAAAAACCTGAATGCACAAATGCTTTTGACATATATGTGTTTTGAAGCCAAATCTTTTTGAACGAGTACAATTAAAAAAAAAATATTTAAAAAAATAGACTACATAGATTAAAAATGGGGAGCCAAACCTGTTATTGCTTTGCCTCTCAGTGAACTTCTCAATGAATACTTTCAATATAATAATCCTACCCCAAAGAATTTGCTAGCAGGTTTCTAGGCAGTAAAGCAAATCCAGGTTATTATAATTTATCTGAAAACTTTATACACAGCAATACAACAAGATACAGAAGCTGACAAAAAACAAGTAGAAAAACAAAACATTTGTGTATTTTAGCTTCGATAGTGGGAAACTAATATTAGAGAGTATTGTGAAAGATGTGTTTTGATTTATTAATTTTTTTCAATTATTTATTGCTTAATAAATAATTGATTATTAATTACTCATTT
Organism: Silurus meridionalis; assembly: GCF_014805685.1. Lineage (NCBI taxonomy): Eukaryota > Metazoa > Chordata > Actinopteri > Siluriformes > Siluridae > Silurus > Silurus meridionalis. The sequence continues at coordinate 21,124,371 of NC_060895.1, forward strand.
TATCAAATATATTTTTTTGACTTATGTATGTATTTAATTTAGATATGCATTATATGTGATTGACACCTGTGACCGTACGTCTTTTATATCTATGCAATCAAAGCAGAATCTCTGGCTGCTAATGAAATTTGCAGCTCTTTCATTTTTACTCATTTAATTTGGGAATAAGTGTGAGCAACGCTTACTGGCTTTTTCTTTACCAATAGTTTGGTCATAATAACCCTCAGTGGCCTAGAGATCCCATAATGGGCAGTTGTTCCCATCAGTCTCTTCGGACTTATTACTGCGTGACCTATTGCTGTAAAACCTGACCCCACTGCAGGGTCTGAATCCATGTGTGGTCATGCCAGGGTCTTTGCAGGACACTTTTTTTAATTAATTTAAAAATTTTTTAACTCATGTTTATAGATTTTAGTGTTCAAAGGTGGTAAAGGAGCTATTATGAAAGAGATTTTACTCTCTGCATCTTCGAGAAGCAAGAGTCTATTTTTTCTTGTTTGTTACTACAAATTATGAAGAACATGAAAAAAGATGCTGAAGCAACAACATCATTAGCAGAAGTGTATTATGTCGTTTAGTAAACCCATTTGGAGAACTGCATTATGGGTTGTAGTGTTTGCAAACAGCTTTGGTCCTGTAGGCAAACAATACCGTGCTTAAAAACAAATGCTTAAAATGAAGCTTAATGACCAGAAACACAGTCAAATTAGAATCAGCCTTTAATAAAGGTTTACACACATATTTATACACATATACATATACATACATACATACATATATATATATATATATATATATATATATATATATATATATATATATATATATTAATAAAATATTTAATCACGAAACTGGGAGTAAAATAGAACGTCTTTTATTGGTCTAAACATTTAAAACACAAGAGAGCTAGAGATGAGACTGTAGCAGATGGCAAACTTTACAGATTGCCTAGTCAGGAGCATGGAAGCACAGGAAACAAGAGCAGTAAGAAGTCCAGGTGATCTATGGTCGTAACTGGTAGATCGGACGGTGAGTGAAGGGAAATAGGGACCTTGTAAAGGGGACGGGTAAATGGAAGACAGGTGTAGGTGATTTATAGGAGGGAGCGGCTGAGCGAGAGTGTTGAGTGAAGGAGGGAGGTGTGGCTGGTGGTTCTCTGACAAGCATGATTGTCATGAGTTAACTCGTGATTAATTGCAACTTATTCACACATTTTTTTTTTCTAAATGTACCTTAAATGAATACTTTTCAAGTTTTTAATTCTTTAATCAACAAATATCCAATATATATGCTTTATGCTAAAGTATGTTTATTATTAGTAAAACCAAACTCAACATAGAGCATGAAGACAAAATATATTTTTGTAAATGTTTCAAAGTAATTATGGTGTTTAATCCTTCCTCTTATGTTTTATGCTTTATGTTACTATCTCTTATGTTCACCGGTCGGTTTTGACCCGTGTCTTAAATCAGCCATAAAATAATCTCAAAACAATTATCACCCAGTGTGTTTCTTAATTCTTGGTCACCTTTTTATATTTTCTTATCCATAAAAAAATTGGTTTTATTATTTTTGGTGTGTCCCCCCTGGCCCTTTCTTTTGACAGCATGCCTCTTATTTAAAAAAAGAAATGGTAAAATGAACCTCAAGAGAATGATATAAATAAATAAAAGGTTGTTATGTTACCTGACTATTACTAAGGGGTATTAAAACACATCTCTTAAATACATTTATTTTTTAATTGTAATATTATTAACTATAGTAACATCTATGGTGTTACGGGTCAATTTCCACTCAAATATTTTTACTTGTAAGTAGTAAAAAAGTCTTTTGAGTATTAAAATATAACTTTAATACAAATTGAAAAGCAGAACAAGTAATAATACAAAATGTAGATTTGCAGAGTCAAACAAACAACAACCAATCAAGCAAATGTGTCAGCAAAGTGACCATTTTAGTGTGTTCCTTACAGAGATATATTTTTGCAGTAGAAACACAATATATTGGTCTTTCTGTCGTTATCGCTAGGACAGACCGAACACCTCTTTCTTTTAGAATCAGGTTGCTTCAGTCAGGTTGTGGCTGTGGCTGTGCTGGTTGATGTTGAGGCAGGGCTGGCTGAGGAGGATGCTGGTGCTGATGCACTTTGTGTTGCTGATAGCATGGATGGAGTGCTAGGTAACCTCTGCAGCTGTCTGACCAAGGCAAGTGTGCCTTGACAAGGGTACTTCCTATCTTCTCCTCCACTTGTTTTTTGGTTGAGTTCCATCTCAGGTGAATGGTGGTCCAAAACACAATGCAGACACATCTAAGATGTTATATAACTATTGGCCATGTCCTGTAGGTGGCAGTCATCTTGTCCAGGTTGTCCACTTCTTCTTTGTTTTTATTATAGTTCAGGATAAGTATGGGCTTTTTCTCACTTTATGATGATAGCTACATCTTTGTGAAAAGTGGACATAAGTACAGTAATCCCCGTTTATCGTAGTGGTTACGTTTCAAAACCGCCCGCGATAAACAAAAAAAAAAAAAACAGTAATAAACAGAAGCAACCCCAAAAATGCTATTTTATGTATACAATACTGTATTAACATTTGACTTTATTTCATAATAATACTTATATTTTTATTATTAAATTTCATTATTTCAACATAAAACTCCATAAAACCAATTCCCTATACGGTTTTTTGGTCTATCGTGCTATCCACGAGAGACTGGGAAAATCATCTAAACAAATGAGTGAGTTATGTGGCAAATTCAATTCCGCAGTAAACCAGGGGTGTGAGATTTGAACCTACTATTACACTATTACTGTGCCACATTTAATTATTTGGATAATATGAAACGACAGTAAAAGCTAATTTTGAGGAAAGTGGAGCCCTGTCCTTCACCTGCAAAATTTCAGCAGGCAGCTCAGGTTTATTTATTTTTTATTGTGCCCACCATGGTAAGTTTCCTTCTTAGAAGTTCTTGTCCAAGGTCCTAGCTGGTAAAAAATTGTCACACGTGATATTGTAACCCCATAGTCCAGTAGTCATATCGAGAGGTACACGTTTTCCTTGTATTTTTCTTAGGGATGCCACTTGCAGGTTTGCCTGTGTAAATCTGTAGATTCCATGCATAGCTGTTTTTTGCATCACAGGCTGCACAGCTTTTTATGCCGTATTTGCCATCTTACTGGGCATGGATTACCAGAAGGAGCATTTTTTTCACGGAAAGGGAAAAAAATTCATCTACTGTCACCTCTGGCCCTGGGTTGAACATCAGTGGAAGAAGCTGCAACCATCTCTCCCAGACAGGGTTGGGAGAGGAGCTGGCTGTCAGTGGGCTGCTGTCTGACAACGCTGTCAGCCAGCTCCTCTCCCAACCCTGTCTGGGTGAAAACCCTAGTGAGCTGACAGTGTGTTTATGATTTAAGTTTTGAGTTTTGGCACTAAATATTGTTTTATATTCTTATATTATAACTGGGTAAAAACCGGCCCTAACAACACAAAGGTCATAATATTCACCAGAGCACTTTATAATTTAGTGAAATAGATTGATTTTTTATTTTATTTTCCTTAAATAGATGTTCCTGACAAAGTCAAAAAGCCTTGATGCAATAAACTAATTTATCCGCTACTTTTATGCATTTAAAACCTAAAAATGGGTCTGACCCTAACAAAAGAGGAAAGTTAAATTGCGTAAATCAAACAGAACATTTGCTATGTTTTCACTCGGACGGTTTTAATTGCCGGATGTGCGCATCATGGCGGATTCTGTTGGTTGAATTGAGACTTGCCGCATCAATAAAACGAATGTTTAGTGATTTTAAATAGTTTTTCACTGGAGTTTATATATTTTTTTATATCTGAGTAAAGAAGGAGGTCATGAATAAATGTGTGTTGTGTTGAAGGCTTTAATTTGACTGCTTTTTTTTTTCTGACCATGCTTATAAAAAAATACCGGTGAATTTTTGCATGTTTGTAATCCAGTTTTAAAATGCAAAACTGTGACCCTAAATAAAATGATTAGAAAATATAAACAGATTAAAGACACATTATTAATTATCAGAATACTTTATTGAGCCCACTTGGAAATTGTGGTAGTTGCTGTTTCTCACAGTACAATTAAAATAAAATAAAGTAAAATAAAATATATTAAGTTATATATTAAGTATAGATTTATTAATTTCCTTAAGATTTTTAAGCAGAAAAGGTCAGACTACATTGATTGTGGTAGCTCAGTGGTTAATGCTCTGGGATACAGATCAAAACATTGGAGGTTCAAGCCCCAGTATTGGCCAAGCTGCCACTTTGGAGCCCTTGAACAAGGCCCTTAAACCTCTGCGCTCCAGGGGTGCTGTTTCATGGCTGAACCCAGCTTTCGAACATCACAGGGATATGCAAAGAAAGAATTTCACTGTGCTGTAATGTACATGTGACAAGTATAAAGAGTTAGGTATGCTTCTAATCTATAAAGAAGAAAGTCAGGGAATTTACAGCTTACCTCTATGCTTGAAAGTGTTACCATGATAATCCTTGGAAATACTGATCCTCCATGATGTTCCTAGCTGGTTTCTGGGGGTGTGGCTTTGAGATCAAAAAGGGATAAAGGAGGTCAAATAAATCATTTATGTTGAACTTGTAATTTAATTCTGCAATCTTTACACATTTTGAGCAATCACATCCTTAAAGTACATATTTGGTTTTTCTGAGAATGTTTTTCTGTATCCAGTTTAAGCCCCCAAAATGTTAAAGATTTACTATAAAGTTTTCTCAGAAGTGTACCAACCAGTGCAGACGTTTGGACTTTCTCGGAAGTCAAGGCTCATTAGTTCTAGTGCTTGAAGGCATGACAGATGATTTTTATTTCTCCAATACCTATACAAAGTCTGGGAATTACCTAGTGAGTTGAATTGTGTGTATTTAAGCATTAAAGAGAACAAAGTAAGCTTGGATTTTTATCCCCTCAAGACTGGAATTGATGTTTCCTGGACTAAGCCACATGCTCTGCTGGTGAATAGCCCCTTAAGGGCAAAGTTAACTGTTTGCACCATTGAATATAGACTACTTATTTGAGAACATTAGGAACAAAAAGGGAAAAAAACAGCACCTTTGGAAATAAAGGAAGTTATGTTGCCTTGATGCGAAGTCGTGATTGCCAGTTTGTGACGATGACAAATGGCAGCTATGTTGTGATTTAAATTTTTGTAAACTTTGTTATCTCTCGGTTATCTCCAAGAAGATTTAATGCTTCTAAAATGCTTTTAAACTTCAAATTAGAAAGCAAATGAGGGTTCACATCTAGATTTCACACTAGCCACAAACAACAATGTTTCCAGACTAGTCCCCAGCAACCGATCTTGTAAAATCTGCAGAACAAACATTTAGGAGATGCTCTGGCTTAACTCATGGCAACAGTGAGAACTTGGCTCAATGCATCCTGGAACCCTTGGCTTAATCCATCATGTGTGCTAGACTCGAGAAACACAAGTACAGCAGACAAAACTCTTGCAGGTCTTCTCAGCAATTATATATTTACAGAAACATATCTGTAAAATACATAGGCTTGAATGGGACATTTATCAGTTATATTCAGATTATTCCCAGAAAAAAATGCAATGGCAGTGCTGCCTGAAATTATACTTTTCCCTGGGAGTGCAACATTCTCCCGCCCACATCCTGTGTAGTTATTCCTGAATGAATGACCAATGTGAACTTAAATGGGATTCCACACATCATAACCTGCAATGCTAAAATGAAGGGTAAAGTCTATATAGGTTTCAAAATGAGTTATAAAGAAGCACTAAAAGTTGTAATCACCCATTCTAATGAATTATTTCTGATGCTAAAAGTTTCAGGAGTCACATAAATAGTTGGATGGAGTCCACAAAGTGCTTTGATTGTTAGAATCCCCTCATTGGTTTCACCCTAAGAATAGTTTTTTTCATGTAGTGAATCATAGTTGTTGGACTGTACCATTATTTTGTGGGGGTTGATTTTCAGTATACACTATATAACATGTAGACAAGTGGTGGTAGCTACAGTGCCCTCCACAATTATTGGCACCCCTGTTTAAGATGTGGTCGTGGACTTCTAAAAATTCTCCTTTTTTTTAAAAACAACATAGAACCCAAATGCAAAAAAAGAGAAAAATCCAACCTTTCATTTAAGTACATAACTTTGGTGGTTAAAAAAATCATACATTTAGAAAAAAAAAAACTTGAAATCATGTGTCCCACAATTATTGGCACCCCTAACAATTCCTCTGAAAAATTTAATTGTTTTTTTTTAAATATATTTTTCTGTAGTTGCTAAGGTTGGTCAGGGTATCTAGGGACTTTTAATTAGTAATTCATGATTTCCTGTTTCCTGGGGTATAAATATGACGTGACACAGAGGCCTAATTCTCTTACCCATTTGTCAACATGGCAAAGACAAGAGAACACACCATTCAAGTAAGGCAGATGTGTGTCGACCTTCATAAGTCAGGCAATGGCTACAAGAAAATAGCCACTCGCCTTAACTTGCCGGTATCTACAGTCAGAGGAATCATTAAGAAGTTTAAAACAACTGGAACAGTGACAAACAAGGCTGGAAGAGGTCCCAAGTTTATCTTGCCACAACGCACAGTGAGGAGGATGGTAAGAGAAGTAAAAAAATTTCCCAAGCTCACCGTCACAGAATTGCATCAAAGAGTGGCATCTTGGGGTCACAGAGTCTCCAAAACAACCATCAGACGCTCTCTACATGCCAACAAGCTGTTTGGGAGGCATGCAAGGAAAAAGCCTTTTCTCACTAACACTCACAAACGTAAACGTCTGGAGTTTGCTAAGCGGTACTGGGACTTCAACTGGGATCGTGTGCTTTGGTCAGATGAGACTAAGATTGAGCTTTTTGGCAACAAACACTCTAAGTGGGTCTGGCGTAAAACAAAAGATGAGTATGCCGAAAAGCACCTCATGCCCACCGTGAAGTATGGTGGAGGATCTGTGATGCTGTGGGCCTGTTTCTCTTCCAAAGGCCCTGGGAACCTTGTTAGGGTGCATGGCATTATGAACGCTTTGAAGTACCAGGATATTTTAAATAAAAACCTGATGGCCTCTGCCAGAAAGCTGAAGATGGGTCGTCATTGGGTCTTTCAGCAGGATAATGATCCAAAACATGTGGCAAAATCTACACAAAAGTGGTTCAGCAGTCACAAACTCAAGGTCCTCCATGGCCATCTCAGTCCCCAGACCTCAACCCAATCGAAAACCTGTGGGGCGAGCTAAAGAGAAGAGTGCATAAGAGGACCCAGGACACTGGATGATCTAGAAAGATTGTGCAAAGAAGAATGGTCAAAAATCCCTCTCTCTGTGTTCTCCAATCTTGTGAAATGTTATAGGAGGAGATTAAGTGCTGTCTTGTTGGCAAAAGGAGGTTGTACAGAGTATTAACATCAGGGTGCCAATAATTGTGGCACACATGATTTCAAGTTTTTTTTTTCTAAATGTGTGATTTTTTTACCACCAAAGTAATGTACTTAAATAAAAGGTTGGATTTTTCTCTTTTTTTGCATTTGGGTTCTATGTTGTTTTAAAAAAAAGGAGAATTTTTAGAAGTCCACGACCACATCTTAAACAGGGGTGCCAATAATTGTGGAGGGCACTGTAAGTGGTTACGGCATTGGGCTTGAAGGTCACAAGTTTAAATCCCATGGGCCTTTCACAAACTTCTGCTACATGTTATAACCACACAATTGTCTTTCCCTTAATGGAAATAAACGGTCAAAAAAGAGTTTCATCAAAGAATCTCCCTGTACTCAAAGCATGGTCCATAAAGACATAATTCACCTACGTTCCCGTTGAAGAATCCGAGAGCCATGACCTGAACCCCACTGAGCACCTTCTGCAAAACTCTTTCTGACTTCTGATTCTAGATGAAAGCCTATTCTGGTCAGCAAGAACATTGAGATTGGTGGAGTTATCCCTTCCAGCAGGACAGACATTTATCTCTGGCCTCAAAATAAAGCACAGCTCTCCAGTTCCCTCTATTCAGTCTGACAGTGCTTGAGAAATGATTGCCAAGAAAAAATCTAAAAAATATACTAGCATCCAGATACAGTATGCAAAGCTGATTGAGACAAATCCCAACTGCTACTGCAACCCAAATAGCTTCAACCTAGTATTGCCCCAGGGGTGAATACTTATGCAATACTCATGCAAGGCACTGCATACTTTAAAATGGCAACCCAAAAAATGTCAACAAACATGGATGTATCTCATGTAATTCTGATGCTAAAGTTAAACAAGGCTGGAAATAGAAATGGATCAGATTGTGTGTGTCCTTAGCAGTAGAATGAGTAAAGCTATTTGAGGAACTACAAGTTCAGCTGTTTACTGTAGTGTTGTCAAGATAGATTCATTGGCTAATTGGAATCTACTTCATCCTACAAGAAGACATTGAGCTGAACTGTACGTTGAAGCTCTAAGATTTATCTATGGAAGAAACAAGGCAAAATGAAAAAACACACAAGAATTTAACAGTGAATAACTGAAAAAAAGATCTGTGGACAAATGGATGCAATTTTGACATTTCTGGCTGTAACAGAAAAATGTATGCACTGTAAAACATACAAAAAAGTTCAGGACAGAAGATCTTAGTAAACATGGAGGTGGAAGCTTAATGGTTTGGGGTTTTTTTGTAGCAGGGAAGGTTGGAGACCTATTCCAGGTAAAAGGAAGACTAAACCAACATGGCTACCATTCCATACTTCAACAATATGCAATTCTGGCTGTACTGTGGCTAATTGGAGCCAACTTCACCATACAACAAAAGAATGACCCAAAGCATACATCCAAGCTCTGTAAGCGTGAGGGAGCAAACATTCAGCTGGAGTGTTCTCTATAATGGATTAACCACACCAAAATCCTCTTAAACTTTTGTGGGATGAACTAAATGAAGGTCAAAAAGAAATCGCCAACTGGTAAATAAGACCTTTGGCAAGTTTTACAAAAAGCATGGCAAAGTATTTCAACTGAATGTTTGGAGAAACAAACTGTGCAGATGCCAAGAGTGTTTAAAGCTGTTATTCATGTAAAGGAGGATTTTTTTTTTACAAAAATATAGTGGAACATATGTGCACAGGCATTTGTTTGGTCAAAATAAATCTTAGATCTTTACATAACCTAGTTTGTTGCATAGAAACAAAATGAACATGCACCTGTCTTTCAAAAAACATAAAAGACTATAAGTTGACAAACACATATATATAAAACATTTGAAATGTTTCTTTAACCACACAGTAAATTTGCCAGAGTAAAATTTACTCAATTTGAAGAAAACTTTACTCTATTCCATATAACATTTGGTCCCTCTCTAAAAAGAGTAAAATTTACTCTTTTGATAGTCATTTTTCCAGAGTCAATTATGCTCAATGTAGTGTTAATATTTTACTCTTTCAAGTGATATTTGACTCCATTTAGTGTTTTTTTTCAAATTAACTATTGTACTATTTTACACAGTTCTGAGCTACTTGAAATTGACTCTGCTACTTTTGAACTCTATTCAGAGGTACTTTGACTTTACTCTGCAACAATTTCCTTCCCCTCCAGAGTTGTTTATCCCCAATTCTAAGTGACCTCTGATTAACTTACTCTATTCAAAGTTATTCTTCTGAATTACACCATTCATGTTTACCCATTAAAAGGACCTAAATGAAAAACCTGCTTTTCAGTCTTAAAATAAAAATGAACAAACTATATACTCAGGTTTCACAAATGTAATTTTTAAGCTTATTTTGAAAAAATAAAAATAATAAAAACATAATGATTCTGATATGACAAACAGGACGAATTACATGTAACTACAGGGAGTGCAGAATTATTAGGCAAGTTGTATTTTTGAGGATTAATTTTATTTGAGGATTTAATTTGAACAACAACCATGTTCTCAATGAACACAAAAAACTCATTAATATCAAAGCTGAATATTTTTGGAAGTAGTTTTAGTTTTAGCTATTTTAGGGGATATCTGTGTGTGCAGGTGACTATTACTGTGCATAATTATTAGGCAACAACAAAAACAAATTCATACCCATTTCAATTATTTATTTTTACCAGTGAAACCAATATAACATCTCAACATTCACAAATATACATTTCTGACATTCAAAAACCAAACAAAAACAAATCAGTGACCAATATAGCCACCTTTCTTTGCAAGGACACTCAAAAGCCTGCCATCCATGGATTCTGTCAGTGTTTTGATCTGTTCACCATCAACATTGCGTGCAGCAGCAACCACAGCCTCCCAGACACTGTTCAGAGAGGTGTACTGTTTTCCCTCCTTGTAAATCGCACATTTGATGATGGACCACAGGTTCTCAATGGGGTTCAGATCAGGTGAACAAGGAGGCCATATCATTAGATTTTCTTCTTTTATACCCTTTCTTGCCAGCCACGCTGTGGAGTACTTGGGCGTGTGTGATGGAGCATTGTCCTGCATGAAAATCATGTTTTCTTGAAGGATGCAGACTTCTTCCTGTACCACTGCTTGAAGAAGGTGTCTTCCAGAAACTGGCAGTAGGACTGGGAGTTCAGCTTGACTCCATCCTCAACCCGAAAAGGCCCCACAAGCTCATCTTTGATGATACCAGCCCAAACCAGTACTCCACCTCCACCTTGCTGGCGTCTGAGTCGGACTGGAGCTCTCTGCCCTTTACCAATCCAGCCACGGGCCCATCCATCTGGCCCATCAAGACTCACTCTCATTTCATCAGTCCATAAAACCTTAGAAAAATCAGTCTTGAGATATTTCTTGGCCCAGTCTTGACGTTTCAGCTTGTGTGTCTTGTTCAGTGGTGGTCGACTTTCTGCCTTTCTTACCTTGGCCATGTCTCTGAGTATTGCACACCTTGTGCTTTTGGGCACTCAGTGATGTTGCAGCTCTGAAATATGGCCAAACTGGTGGCAAGTGGCATCTTGGCAGCTGCACGCTTGACTTTTCTCAGTTCACGGGCAGTTATTTTGCGCCTTGGTTTTTCCACACGCTTCTTGCGACCCTGTTGACTATTTTGAATGAAACGCTTGATTGTTCGATGATCACGCTTCAGAAGCTTGGCTATTTTAAGACTGCTGCATCCCTCTGCAATATATCTCACTATTTTTGACTTTTCTGAGCCTGTCAAGTCCTTCTTTTGACCCATTTTGCCAAAGGAAAGGAAGTTGCCTAATAATTATGCACACCTGATATAGGGTGTTGATGTCATTAGACCACACCCCTTCTCATTACAGAGATGCACATCACCTAATATGCTTAATTGGTAGTAGGCTTTCCAGCCTATACAGCTTGGAGTAAGACAACATGCATAACGAGGATGATGTGGTCAAAATACTCATTTGCCTAATAATTCTGCACTCCCTGTATATGGTACAATAAACAAATCAGAATCACAACCATAAGACATCAGAATGTCAAACAGTTTGTGGTGCAAGATATCCTTAACATCCAAAACACAAGGTGCTTCTATGGTATGTGCAACTTTGTAAGCATGAATATGTTCAGCTAAACAAACAGTTTTCAGTGCAGTTGTTATTAAAAGGACATGTTTATCTTTGACAACAATATTCTGGATTACATGAAATACAGGCATGTCATTTTGAACCTGAACACAAACTGCTAACCCTGACCGATATATATTTCCACAGTACTTGACCCATTTCACATTTAGGACCTTAGTCCACATGGGCACAATAAGTTTCCCAGCCATCTCAGTGCCAACTTCCATTTTATTCAAGGGGACCATTTTCCCAGGACCTAATTTCAAGTGATTTGGATCATATGTTAAGCCCAAGTCATTGGAACCCTCTCTTAATTCTACACCAGGAGGTTTGTTGTTTTGTTCCATAAAGCCATAGTTAAAACTCTGAATTCTTCTGTGCACTTCTGCTGATGTGGTGTCATTGCCAATCAGGTGCTGAATGAGTAATTTCATCTCATATTGTGCAACGCCCTCTAATATATCATGCATAATATTAACTGAAAAATTTGCAGTGGTGTGAAAATATTGCAAAGAATTTAAAAGGCAAGACTTTTTTACTCCCATTACATAAGGAAGACTGGGATTGCTCTGCATTCTCTGGCAGTGTTCTGCATGAAGTTCTTTAGTTCGCATTGGCATCCTTGGACTATCTTCACTGAACACTGTCTGAAAGTCCTCTTTCTCTAGTAGGCAAAAGTGGCAACAGTACCTAGCACCAAACGATTCTACAAAACCAAATATGGAATGGACACCAAGGTTGTCACCAGTAACTTGGACAATGGTTCCATAAACTGTATGATCAAATAAAGGAATCTGAATTTCATTGGTTTCCAATGTTGAGGTATCATGGACAAGCGGCTCTAGTATTTTATCAAACCCGTATATTTTGATATCTTGTGCATGAAATAAAGTGACTAAATGGATATTTAGTAAACTGGAGTTGTATTTAGGAGAAATATTTCTAAGGGTAAAATAGATAGCTCCTAACTTATGTATTCCTCGTTTTGATCTAAGGGGGTTTACACATTCAAATTCATAAAAAAAACGTTGGATCTAAACTTCATGCCTTTGTTTTGAGAAGAGTTCATGATTCTTAAAGAACTCTCCATCGTGTATGTCATAAAGAAAATCAGTTTTTTGTTGTGAACCTCTCGCCATCATATCTTTAATTTTAGGGTGCTTATAAATAGACTGTAATGTCTCTAGAATTGGGAATATATACATATTTATCCTTAACAATGGTTTGGGCAAAGGTTCCAGTTGTTCTGTTATACCTTGTAGCAAATCTTGTTCCGAGAACAAATTCAACAGGATCTATTTTTCCCCATTTCTCTGAAAAGTAATGCATTCTCTTGCTCTCAGTGTTCATTGCCACAAAAGGATTTAGCATTTTATCAAAACACTGGTCAATTTGTGACTCAATACTTTTTATGGGCTCCTCTAAAGATAAGCTGTTTTTCACAGATTCTCGAGTTTCACTATGAATGTCTCCAATCACTTCTTTTAAAGCACTAACAACATAGTTAATAGTTGTCTCTGCGACACCAGCAACTTTAAGTTCAGCTACCACTGTTGCACAACTGTCTACTATATTTGTTTTTAGGGGTACAGACTCACAGTTTGAATTTGTGTTTGGTAAATCACCTACATTCCCTAATAAAATGGAGTTGGCAGTGGATGAGCTTTCACCAAAATCGAGGCATGAACTGTCAATTGCACAACATTTGCTGAGGTGCTTTCGTAATCCAGAAAAACTATGGTAAACATGTGAACAACCTCTTTGAGCACATTTTAACTTAAGTTTTTCCCTGAACAAAGGCCATGGACTAACTTATAGTGCCTTATAAGGGAATTGGCATCGGCATGCCCCCTTTTACAAATGAAACAAATCATCTGGTTACTGGAGCATTCTAGCTCTCAACTCAGCCACTCTGGGATTCACCTTGGTGACTTCAACATCTAGATCATAAACAGTGGTTTGCAGAAAGCTATACACATTGGTCAATTGCTGACAGTATGAGGTGCCAAAGACAAAGTAAGCTTTAAAAAGCTCATCAACACAGGCCAGTGAATTAGAGGCCTTGCATGGTAGAGCATGTTGGTCAATTATAATAAACCAACTCTGGATCCTACTTTTCTTTGGTCCGACAGCAAGTAAATATGGCTGGAGACTTTCTCCAATTCCGTCCAGGTGCTCTTGGATACTGGTACCAGTCTGTGAAAGAATGAAAACATATTCGAGCCAACGTGGCCTAACTGTTAATGTCAATATGCAGCATGAATAAAGATGCATTGATGTCTTCCACTGAAGTTTCTGTACATACTTCCAAGAGATTACAATAGATTGTTACTGAGTTTGTGTGAAGTAGAAAAGAATGAAAGAATTTGGAGGACAGATGATCTTCAAGTACCTGTCTGAGAAATAAGCAAGTTCAAGGTTACACAGTAAAGGAACAGTATAAAAAGTGTCAATTGATCTGCTTTATTCACCTTGATGAATTTCACAAGACTATCACATGCTTGTATAGCTGAGACTTTTCCAAAATTTTGCGGCCTTAATTTGAAGGTGGCAAAAGGTGAACCAGAATCAGAATTGATGACATGTCGCTGTCCCAACCTGGAGACATGGAAAACAAAGTGATTTCTTTTAAAGGCCTGTAATTTTGTTTTTTAGCTAGAAGGTGTTGAACATACCATCCTACTCAGTTTCACTTGACTTAACATTACTTGGAAGATGAGCCTGTATAAATACATTAACTAGTATTACAGTATTGACTAATTATGAACAGTCTTGACTACAGGTGTACGATGTCATACAGTATGCTGACAGTATGCCAGTAAGACATAAACCATGCTTTTGTTATTCAGAGCTCCAAATTAAAACAATTTCAGATTGTAAATCTGCAACTCCTGTATGTGGCCCTTGTGCAGAAAATGGTAGATCAGGGTAGAAATGTTAGAGCAACAAGTGATTTTCATACAGTTTACCCATTACAAGTCGGTATGAAACATGCATGTCTAATGGGTAAAGTTGTGACCACATGTAAATCTTTTCCATGAATGCTTAATCGCATCTTAGTTAACTTAAGCTATAGCTTCAACTTCATTGGCTTTAGCATTTTGGATGAGGTCTTGGAGCTCACAAGTCTGTGTGAGGCCACGGCTCTGGGCAATAACCTTTGGTTTTATGTTGGCACAACACTTCTCCAACTTTGCAGAGGTTGCATCACCAAATAAAAGTCTAAAGTCTTGATCAGTCTGCCAAAGATAATAAAAGTCAGTACCACAGTAGGAACTAAGTTTGTTTACCGAACAAGTGTGTTACGGCAGAACAATAGAAATTGATTTTATCTTTATAATTCTCACATACCAAGCCTGGTATATCCTGAAATTGTGGGAAAATTGATAGAATATCAGTTGACTCTTTAGGGTCGTGAAGCAGCTTCTGTCGATAGGCCAGCGTTAACCTCATCTTTTCCTTTACCACTGCCTCGTCAGCTGTATGCTTCATCAGGGCAATTGCTTCCTGACACTGAAATTCATCGTTTAACAAACTATCTCCTTTGCAGGGATACCTTTCAGCAGTTGGCCCTCCTGAAATTGTTTAAGACAATATGAAAACCACATTTGTAATTCTTTTTATTTTTAGAGCACAACACGTTAACACCAAAGAAGATAAATGACAGAAAATAACATGGAAAACATTAATATATATCCCAGAATGACATTTAAATTTGCCAACCATTAGAGATTATGAAAAACATGTTCACATTCAAAAAGAAAAGCAATTATATTTTGTAGAGATACTATAACATATGACCTCATTCTCACTATAGAACAAATGAATACTTCAAATAAAAGACACAAATGTTAAGATGAGTAAAATAATTCAATAATGCAAACGTTGCATATTCATTTAAAAAATAAATAAATAAAATGTTAGTCAAGCCTTGCAGCCAAGCACTGATTAAACATCAAATCTTTCACCTGTTTGTGGTTGCCATGGGCGTTTTTTCCGACTCTCCGATGGTTCTTTTTGCAGAGTTTTAATTCTCCATGCCAAAAATCCACTTCCATCTTCTGCATTGTAATAATGCTCCTATGACCATAACAAACAGACCTAAAGGTTATACATTACTAGACTAAGAAAATAAATACCACTTCAATTATACTGTAAATAATATTTATTTTGCAAGATGCAGTAAATCCTCCTTCTGTAAATCAAATAGATTGAGAGGCAACAGCTACTAACATAGCCAAGTTTGCTCCTGGGGTCAGCCAAATTTGGGAAGAGAGAGATGATTCCTTTTGCATATTGTTCCTTCAAGTGTTGCGAAGGCCTTGTTCTACACACACACAAACAGAAACCAATTACAACCCATAACATCAGAAACATTAATTTACAAGGTACTGTATAAACAACCTACCCATGTTTATTTGTCAAATGTGCTACCAAGATTTTCACCATGGCACGTTGTCGGCTATCTGACAGACTTTTAGTGCAAGGGTATTCACTTGCAATCTTTTCACCTCCAGGGCTGGTCTTTAGGATATCTTCGATCATCTAAAAGAGGGGATGATATAATATTGAGCAAAGATGAGAAAATAACAACTGGCAACTGTATATAGTTCCAAATATCTTTAATTTTTAAGTAGTTCCATATAGATGTTATTCAGAGACAAGATTGGTGATCCTTACTTGAGCAACATGTTCCTCTGCTGGATATTTTTTAGGAGGACTTCTAATCAAAATTGCTGTGTCGTCAGACTCTGATGTGCCTTCGGTATCTCCAACTGAGCTTGAGCTTAAAGAATCTTCAATATAAACCATACCTATAGTCTGATTAACTGTTCATACTATTTTTATATCATGGTATACAGCTATCGAGAATTAGTACAATAGACACATTAGTTTAAAAATAGGCTGAAAATAAACACAAAAATGTATAAGCATGTAAAAAATGTTACCATCAAAACATTCTTTGCCTGGGATCAAAATTTCTAGGACACCATGGTCTGGTCGTGTCAGCAGGTATTCAAATGCTTCCTCATCAACCTCTGTCTTAGAGTCATCAAAGACTTTCACATCCACTGTAGGAAGATCATATTCCTTGCCAACTGAAGGATGACAAACCATTGCCAAATTAACAAAAACCAGCAATGCCAAAGGAAGTTAGAATTATTTTTATACCCCATAAGATACAACCATAAACTTAGTTTAATACTATTAAAATGTTTAGAAGGAAACGTATTAATGATATTAACAATGTTAACGTTTCTTCTCTTACCACATTCCAAAAACGTTTGAAACGTAATAGGTTTTGAAGAAAAAATATATTTTTTACTATCTTTGAACTTCACTCTAACAACGTTGTTGGTTTGCATCCTAAAGGAAACAAAAAGATGAACACAAGGCAATATTACTCACTGTCAGATGAAGATGACATTCAACACGAATAATTTTTTCTTCACTGGTGTGTTTTTAATTTGTAATAACTGTTCAACAGTTTATGCATGGTGCTAGCATGCATGCTAGCCGAATTCAGACCATTTTTCTCATGGATGTTTGAAAATATAATCCAAATGGCACCTCAGTGCATTCAGATGGCGATTTATTCACGATTTAGGAGCGGGTTTTGTACGAATAAAAGTGTCTATATAAAAAAGCGCAAGGTCATTGCACGGTGTTCCACAATAATGGCGCAATCGCACATGTGCTGAGGAGTATGCAAATTCAGTGTAAGCGCCCAACACTCACAAAAATAGTCTTTAATTAATGATCAAAAGCCCAACAAAGAGCTTGTGAATGAAAGGGTACAACATTCTGGATTCAGACGGCAAAAAAAATAACGAATAGCCCCTGTAAATATTGATAATACCTTACATTACCGTGATAAATTCGAGTCTGAATAGGGCTAATGCACATCAAAATGGCCTCCAGCAATCCAGTCAAGGCTCCAGTTTAACTCTTTACCGAGTCAAGTACATGTGGGGCACAACTTGATCCTCGCCACAATAATTTAGCTTTCAAACATGTAATAAACAGTTGGCAATTTCAGTGGTGTCATTTAACGTTCGTTACATTTGTAATCTATATATTAACTATTTGCTTCTAAATTAAGCAAGGTTCTCAATCGATCCGGATATTGATATGAGCTCAAAACAGAGGCTCAAAACTAAAATAAATAATTAGACTTAAAAATGTAGTTACTTACATCTAGAAGAAATGAGCCTTCTCTTCTGATTCCACAAGCTGCACCGCTGGATGACCGTGTAGTGTACCGCAAATTTATTAAACTTTGTGAGGAGACAATGGGGAGGAGTCACAGTTGTTACTCTGTAATTTTGCTCTCACTCTACTGACATATTTTACTCTGTACACTCAAAATAGAGCAAAAACAACTATTTTTGAGAAAAAAAAATTGTCTCTGGAAAAATTACTTAATTGCCATTTTTCCTGTGCATGTTCTGGCACGATCTTTTGTAGTTATGTAGGTATGTGATTTGGAGTGACTTAAACCCTGTTCACACCTAGGAGTAATCCACCATTATTGATCCAATCACAAGTAGCCGCTGAAATGTGGGGTTGTTATAACTGCTTACACCAATCTAGCAATAATGATGTATTTTTCATTCTGGGCAATGAAGACATGGATTAGGTGGCACTTGTTGTTGTTGTCTGGAAGGCACTAAGGTGATTTTGCTTTCACACTACAAATCTTAGTAGTCACAAAACTCTATCACTGCACACTTCAACAGTGATGGAAATTAATGAATGGTCAGCTGTTGCCACCAAGAAGAGGATTAGTGTCCTTATAAGTCTGGTTCCTCTCAAAGTTTCTTCCTTATGCCATCCTAGGGAATTTTTCCTTGACACAGTCACCATTTTGTTGCTCATTAGGGACAAATTATAATTATAAGGAACAAATTTATAGGCACAAAATTATACACTCTTTTATACAACTTTATATCTGCTTTATCTCTTTAAAGCTGCTTTTAAACAATTCCCATTGTGTTATAGTGCTATACAAATAAAAATGTATTGAATTGAATTGAATATAACTCTGGTTGGCGGTTTGAATGATTGGACCGCAATGCATTTATGAAGCACATCCGAGCCTTTTCACAACTAACCTTATGTTAAGATCAACCATGTTTATGTTTACTAATCTCAAGTGTGAATAGGGCTTTACTGCTTTAGTGTTAGACACGATTATCGAACCTCAAAGAAGCTTGTGCAACATTAAACAGTTTGTTTTATGCTTAAGAACAACTTTACTGGTATTAAATTCAGTGTAATGCTTGAGTTTGAGTTTTTATTGTGTTGCTAAATATCACCAGGTCAGCAATAATTTGTATGAAAGGAGCGTCTATTTAAAAAAGCTTTCATATATAATGTGAACCATTGTAATGGATCAACAATGCTTCGGTTTTACAGCTGGTGGCTTTTTGTGAAAATGAACAACAACAATGTACAGTACCAAATCATTTCAACCCAACATCTGATTGCCTCTGTCGGTTTATTAATGTGGTCATGGAAGATATGCAGGTAGTTGCTTTGAAAGAGGCAGATGTAGAGAACAAGGTGAACATTTTGTCCTTAAAGTTGTGTTAGAAGCAAGAGAAATGGGCAAGCGTAAGGATTCAAGCGAGTTTAACAAGCACCAAATTATGATTGCTGGATGACTGGGTCAGAGCATCTCCAAAACTGCAGCTCTTGTGGTGTGTTTCTGGTCTGCAGTGGTTAGTATCTATCAAAAGTGGTCCATAGAAGGAACAGCGGTGAACCGGCGACAGGGTGATGGGCAGCCGAAGCTCAATGATGCACGTTGGCAGTGAAGGCTGGTCCCTGTGTTCTGATCCAACAGATGAGCTCCTGTAGCTCAAATTGCTAAATAAGGTAATGCTATTAATACTTGACAGGTCAGGACTGTTTTGGCAGCAAAAGGGGACCAACACAATATTAGGCAGGCGGCCATTATGTTATGCCTGATTGGTGGCCATAAATATATGCCTGGTTGATGTATATTTAGCCATAGAAAGATTTTTCAATAGGAAGCATATCCAAAGTGAACACAGAAATGTGCTTTTCTAAGACAGGATGCAGGATTCAAATCTGACGTTCTCTTTACAATATTAGATCTACAATCTAATATTGATCATTCACTAGTTTTTGGTGATAACAGTAAACCTATGAACCTCTATTTTAGCCCCCATCTTGTCATTGTAATTGTTATTCTCTTGAGAAACATTCTTGGAACCATAGCTCTGTTTTATGGGGCTTGTTAGAACCCATCTCCTGCTCCATGTGTTAATTAGATTTCTGAGATTAGCAGCCCTAATAAAGTTAGCTTGAATGAGATTGTGTGGCTCATATTAGATTAAAAGAAAATCATTCTTTGCGATTCAATCAGTATCATGACATTTTTGACACCTATAACATGTCACACAACCTGGTGTAAATGTCACTGGTTTTATGCTGGACCTGGTCCTTCTTAAGACTGCAACTGATTCATCAATATGGCCTATAATCAGATGTTTTATTATTTCTTTAATACACTCTTTAAAATGTATTTATCCGTTTATTTATAAAATTGTATTAGTTTGTTGGAGCCTTATGAATGTTTGTCAGAATATTGTCAAAATTGCACCAGAAGATGTTATTCTTGTATGAGAACACAATCCTACAGTGTGACATGCAATATCAGACAGATCCGAAGTTGCACAAACATTCTATACACATGCTTATTGGTACATTTCCAGTTTTCATTTGAAAAACTTTATATCGATTCATTCACTGTGTTGCCATTAAGGCAAAATGTTAAGGACTTTTATTTTGATACGATGTAGACCTGGAGTTCGGGGTTAGAGGTTATTTCCTGTATAGAAGAAAGGAAGCTGACAGTATGTGTGCACTTGTAATCCATCTGTTGTTAGCACTAGAAGCAATGTCGTAAGTACAAAATTCATTATGTTAATAAGTTAATGTTACAATACTGTTTAAAAAGAAAAGACCAAACATAGTTACAGTGTTTATTTACATGTAGATACAGGTATATTTCATTAGACAAGATTTGTTAAAACATTCGAACTTTTTTCCTTTGTTACAGTTTTCACTCTGTCATGTAAGATGATGTTGAAAGCCACAGTAAACAGCAAGAAATCGCTCACTACGACTTGTCGTCATTTTGCATCAGAGTTAGCTGGCTGTATAGCTACAGTTGCTACACTGCAGTGAGGACAGCACAGTGAAAAGACAGAGAAGTTAGTGTTGAACATCGTGACAAGATGGAAGGAAAACGTGCTAAGTCTTCTGTAGCAAGTGGAAGTTCTCACTCATCTGCGTCATCAAGCCGTGCAGTAATCCGTGCACGGGCTAAAGCAGCAGCTGCTAAAGTACGTGCTGAATATGCAGAAAGAGAGGCTAAAGCTAAAATAGAAAAGGCAGCTAAAGAAGCTGAATCACAGTTGGAGAAAGTAAAAAGAGAGACTGAGCTTGAGACACTAGCCATGTGTCGTGAAGCAGCGGCTGCTGAGGCTGAAGCAGCCGTTTGGGAATCGGCTGAGACAGTTGCGAAGTGTATTCTGTTGGATGCAACGAGCGCTTCAGGAGAAGATAAAATGGAGCGGACAAGCGAATCGTCCAAACTCATTTTGGCCCCACTAGCTCCACAAAGGGAGCAGCTACGAAGGCTTGCTCACAGGCTTTTCAGCCTGCTGCGGATGGCACTCTCATTTTCAGTCCGAACAATCCCTTCTCTCCATACCCGCAGGTCCATGTTCCTTTACATGAGCCACGACAGGTTAATAACATAGGAAATGTGAATATATCAGAGGATGTTCTAGACGATACTTATGTTCCACCAGCAGTCAAACTGTCATACGGTGAGACTTTAACTGACAGAGAGGATGCTCAGGTCGATTCAAAGAAGTTTCATACTGACTTGAATATTTCTGCTCTGTGCTATTACCCCCAACTAAAACCCGACCAGGGCGTGTCTGCAACTGAACATCTTGCGCAATATTTAGCTCGACGTGACCTGGTGAGCGCAAGCTTGTATGAGTTTGACGATAAACCGGAAAATTATCGTGCTTGGCAGTCTTCATATAAAATGCTACACAAGGGCTGGCTCTCACTGCGACTGAGGAGCTAGACTTAATGACTCGATGGCTTGGCAAAGAATCCAGCAACCAAGTGAAACGCCTGCGTTCAGTGCATGTAGCAAGTCCAGACATAGCACTCAGAAAAGCCTGGGAACGTCTTCAGGAATGCTACGCAGCACCAGAGGTAGTTGAAAAAGCCCTCTTCACTCGACTCGATAAGTTCCCTAAAGTTTCGCAAAGGAAAATCTGAAGTTAAGGGAGCTAGCAGATCTGCTGATGGAAGTGCAGTGTGCTAAGGAAGACGGCTACTTTCCAGGTTTGTCCTACCTTGATACTGCACGAGGCATTGAACCTATAGTGGCCAAACTGCCTTATGGACTTCAAGAAAAATGGATCTCTGGGTTCAAAGTATAAAGAAGAAAATGGAGGACGGTTTCCACCATTTGAATTCTTTACCAGATTCATCTGCTATGAGGCAAAGAAAAGGAATGATCCCAGTTTTGCCTTTTTAAATGCTAGTGGATCTTCTGTAAAGGTTGAAAGTCCCTATCTTAAAAGCACCAAGAACCCCATTGCAGTTCATAAGACCAATTTCTCCCCAGCAGAGTCAAGCACTTCCAGTGATCCAAATAAGAGCTGCCCAATACATGCAAAGCCACATCCACTGAAGAAGTGCAAAGCCTTTAGAGCAAAAGACCTTCAAGACAGGAAAGCCTTTCTGAAAGAGAGAGGATTCTGCTTTAAGTGCTGTGGCTCAAATAGTCATGTGGCGAAGGACTGCACTGCAGTAGTGAAATGTTCTGAGTGTGACAGCACCAATCATGTCTCCGCTATGCATCCGGGCCCTCCACCGCAGACCACAGCTCCTGTAACCTCATCGCAGAATGGCGGGAGGAGAAGAGGGTAACAACAGTAGGGAAGTCGTCAGTTCAAGCTGTACTGAAGTATGTGGTGCAGGACAAGTTGGGAGGTCATGTTCCAAGATATGCCTAGCAAAGGTGTATCACAAGGGCTCTCCAGATAAAGCCATCAAGGCATATATCGTTTTAGATGACCAAAGCAACCGGTCATTGGCGACGTCTAGTTTCTTTGACCTTTTCAACGCTTCAGAGTAAGCCATATCCTTACTTATTGAGAACGTGTTCCGCACAGAGGAAACATTTGGCAGAAGGGCTGAAGATTTTATGGTCAAAGCACTTGATGGGAAAGTGACAATCCTCTCCCCACTTATTGAATGTAATGACTTACCTGACAACCGGGCTGAAATTCCCACGCTGAACGCCGCTCTTCATCAACCTCACCTCGTCAAAGTAGCAGAACACATTCCCGAGTTGGACCCCACTGCGGAGATCCTCCTGCTGCTTGGTAGAGACGTAATTAGAGTGCACAAGGTAAGGGAACAAGTAAATGGCCCTCCCAACGCCCCTTTGCTCAACGTCTTGACCTAGGTTGGGTGTTGATTGGAGAGGTCTGCCTAGGAAATGCGCACAAGCCAAATGTCAGCACTTACAGGACAACAGTGCATGATTGTCAACGGCCCTCGCTCCTCCAACCATGCACAAGTTTTATGCATGTCAGTGATGAACTTCATGGCAAAGAGCCCAGGAAGAGTGTCTTAGGGCTCAGCAGGGCTAAAGAAGACAGGCTGGGTAAAAATGTATTTGACCGCACCGAACAGGACAACAAGCTGGCACCATCAATTGAGGATGAGACTTTCTTGAACATAATGGACAAAGAAGTCTACAGAAATGATTCAAACAATTGGGTCGCTCCACTACCGTTCAGGCAGCCTAGAGAACGGTTGCCCAACAACCGCAGCCAAGCACTCAAACGATTCGAATCACTTCAATGCAATTTGAGAAGAAAGCCGGAGATGGAACAGCAATATGTGGCATTCATGGGAAAACTGCTGGAAAATGATCATGCTGAGGTGGCACCAGGACTAAGGGAAGACGAAGAGTGTTGGTACTTACCAAGCTTTGCAGTATTTCACCCACAAAAACCAGGTCAAATCAGGGTGGTGTTTGATTCGAGTGCCCAACACTCCGGAATCTCCTTAAATAATGTCCTATTGACTGGCCCTGATCTTAACAACTCCCTTCTGGGAGTACTCATGCGGTTCGAAGGAAAAGGTGGCTGTTATGGCAGACATACAGCAGATGTTTTACTGCTTCCTCGTAGAAGAAAAACACAGGAACTATTTGAGATTTTTATGGTTCAAGAACAATGATGTAACAAGTGAAGTCGTAGACTACAGGATGAAGGTCCACGTGTTCGGGAACAGCCCGTCTCCAGCAGTGGCAATTTATGGGCTTAGAAGGGCTGTCAGAAAGGGTGCACAAAGATATGGACAAGACACAGTCAACTTTGTTGAACGTCACTTTTATGTTGATGACGGTCTTTGTTCTGTCCCTACTGATGCTGAAGCCATTGACTTGTTGCGTAGGACTCAGGCTTCACTTGCTGAGTCGAACCTCAGGCTCCACAAGTTTGCATCAAATAGTCCGGCAGTCTTGGCAGCTTTCCCAAGTGAGGACTGTGTGGCAGCTGGAAAAGAGGTAGACCTCTGTGGGAAGGAGTCACCCATCCAACGCAGCTTAGGCCTCCTGTGGGAGGTAGCTACGGACACATTCACCTTTTCTGTGTCAGTTGATGTAAAACCGTTTACCCGTCGTGGAGTTCTCTCCATGGTGAACAGTGTTTTTGATCCCTTGGGTTTTTTGGCTCCTGTTGTAATCCAAGGCAGAGCCCTTCTCAGAGAGCTGAATTCTGAGGCTTCAGAGTGGGACACTCCGTTACCTGAAGAGAAATTAGGCAAGTGGGAGGCTTGGCGAAACTCACTTCAAGAGTTGAAGCACTTCCATATTTCAAGGATGTACACAGGCCTCTCTCTAACCAAGGCCGAACGCATAGAACTCTGTGTGTTCTGTGATGCTTCTACTATGGCCATTGGGGCTGTAGCCTATTTGAAGACCATCCAAGAAGACATTGTTGACATTGGATTTGTCATGGGGAAGTCTAAACTTGCTCCTCAATCAGAGCCAACCATACCGAGACTTGAACTATGTGCTGCGGTTTTGGCTGTGGAAGTGGCTGAACTGATTCAGGATGAACTGGACTTGAAGCTAGATTCCATTAAGTTTTACACTGATAGCAGAGTGGTCCTTGGATACATTCATAACCAATCCAGACGGTTTTATGTATATGTCCACAATCGAGTCCAGCGATTCGCCAGACCACAAATCCTGAACAGTGGCAATACGTACGCACAGAGGACAATCCAGCTGACATTGCGTCAAGGTCTGTTCCAGCATCACGTCTCACACAAACAATGTGGTTCAGTGGACCTACCTTTTTGCGTAAGCTTTCCAGTCAACCAGAGCCTACTCAGTCATTCAGTTTAGTCTCACCAGAATTGGATGCGGAGATTCGTCCGGATGTGAAGAGTTATGCCACCCAGCTACAAAAGAAAGGTCTCAGCATAGAGCGTTTTGAGAGGTTCTCCACCTTTAACACTCTCCAGCGAGCTGTGGCATTCTTAATTCATGTTGCAAGATCTTACAAGTCCCCTAACATGATGGACAAGTGTAGAGGATGGCATAAATGTGAGCTGCCTCGCTCTCCGGATGAGCTTTCCCAAGCCAGAGAAGTCATCATTAGAGCCGTTCAGAGAAAAGCATTTGGAAAGGAATTTGAAACTCTAGAAAGAGACAAGCCAATTCCTATAAACAGCTGTCTACGTCGTCTCAACCCTATCTTGCAGAATGACCTCATCTGTATCGGAGGCCGCCTGAAAACGCAGACGAGAGGTTGACCAAAAGAACCCTGTAATTCTCCCAAAGGACAACCATGTTTCCTTGCTGCTCATCAGACATCATCATACCCAAGTAAAACATCAGGGTCGCCATTTAACAGAAGGCGCTGTGAGAGCTGCAGGACTCTGGATTTTGGGAGGTAAAAGGCTCATTAACTCAACTCTTCACAAATGCGTGACCTGTCGAGACTCAGAGGACGGATGCAGGAGCAACTAATGGCAGATTTGCCACGGGCGTCTCAAGGCCTGCCCTCCCTTCACGTATGTGGGGCTAGATGTCTTCGGACCATGGCACATCACTACCAGACGTACAAGAGGAGTTCAGCCTGAGAGCAAGAGGTGGGCCATATTATTCTGTTGTATGAGCTCCAGGGCGGTTCACATTGAGGTGATTGCCTCAATGGACACTTCAAGCTGTATCAATGCCTTAAGGCGTTTCTTCGCCATAAGAGGACCAGCCAAACAACTACGGTCAGATTGTGGCACGAATTTCATAGGGGCCTGCAGAGAACTCGGGATGAGCGCAGACCAACCAGACACCGCTGTACAGAGGTACCTACACCAGCAAGGATGCTCCTGGGTGTTTAACCCACCACATGCTTCGCACATGGGTGGTTCATGGGAACGCCTCATTGGAGTGGCTCAAGGATCCTGGAGTCAATGCTTCTTGAAAATGGCACTCGCCTGACCCATGAAGTCTTGTGCACACTAATGGCGGAGGTGGCAGCAATTATGAATGCAAGGCCTCTGGTTCCAGTTTCAAATGATCCAGAGGATCCATTCATTCTCACACCATCTATGTTGTTAACTCAGAAAGTCAGTACTCCACCTCCTCCAGGAGACTTTACGGACAGAGACCTCCTAACTAAGCAGTGGAGACAAGTACAAGCCTTGTCAAACATGTTCTGGCGCCGTTGGAGACAAGTGTACTTGTCAACTTTACAAGGCGGAAGAAATGGACCAAGTCCCACCAAAATCTGCAAGAAGGAGATGTCGTCCTCCTCAAGGACAACCTAGTTGTCCGCAACAACTGGCCTATGGCGATAATCACAAAGGCTATTCCTGGAGAAGACGGGAAAGTCCGTAAGGTGGAATTGAAGACCACAGATCAAGGACATTCAAAAAAGTACCTTAGACCAGTGACAGAACTTGTTTTGCTTCTGAGTAAAGAATGATGTTCATATGTTTAGTTAATACATAATTTGTTAAGTGTAGTGACCTCACAGATGCCAGGCGGGGAGTGTGTTGCCATTAAGGCAAAATGTTAAGGACTTTTATTTTGATACGATGTAGACCTGGAGTTCGGGGTTAGAGGTTATTTCCTGTATAGAAGAAAGGAAGCTGACAGTATGTGTGCACTTGTAATCCATCTGTTGTTAGCACTAGAAGCAATGTCGTAAGTACAAAATTCATTATGTTAATAAGTTAATGTTACAATACTGTTTAAAAAGAAAAGACCAAACATAGTTACAGTGTTTATTTACATGTAGATACAGGTATATTTCATTAGACAAGATTTGTTAAAACATTCGAACTTTTTTCCTTTGTTACAGTTTTCACTCTGTCATGTAAGATGATGTTGAAAGCCACAGTAAACAGCAAGAAATCGCTCACTACGACTTGTCGTCATTTTGCATCAGAGTTAGCTGGCTGTATAGCTACAGTTGCTACACTGCAGTGAGGACAGCACATTCACCATAGTCTCTCATTTAGAATGAGTGAAACAACTGTAAACCAAATCACATCTGTGTTGTTCAAAAGGCTTTTTATAAATGTTTCTGTAGATTTGTGCACGGTATAAGGAAGAGACGGGTTTGAATGCAGGTTGGTCAATAAATCCAAATTAAACAATAAATATGTTAATGCATGCAGTTTGTTCATTCAGCAGAGTAATGATGTTTTACTTGCTTGTCAGAGCTGTATGTATATTTTTCCTGTGAAGGTGCTTTTAATTATGGTTGAGAGAAAACAAAAAACGCTTAAAGTAGTCCATAATTCTAGATGCAAAACACACTATATGTACAATATTATTGGAAAACCGAACTTTTCCAGCCATAAGAATTTTGTCCCAAATTTGCTCCTGAAATTGTGTATAAGGTATACTGTATATGTCCTGGGTTGATGTTCACCTAGACTTGGAGTGTACTTGTAGAGATTTGTGCTCATTCATCCACAAGGGTGTTAGTAAAGGCAGGTACTGATGTAGGTGAGGATTCCTGGGGTGCAGTCAGCATCCCAATTCATCCCAAATGTGTTCAGTAGGGTTGAGGTCTGAGCTCTATAGCAGGCCACTCAAGATCTTCCTCTCCAAACCATTTAAAGCATATCCTCATAGATCTAGCTTTGTGTAAAGGAACATTGTCATGCTGGTTTGGGTGTCTTAGTTTAAGTGAAGAGAAAATCTAATGCATGCTGTGGTAACAGTTTGGGGAAGAACCACTTATGGCTGGAAAAACCAGCTGTCCCAATACAGGTAGCCCCTGACTTACAAATTTAATAGGGATCGGAAAAGTGTTTGTCAGTCGGTTAACCCTAAATCGGGAAGAGGGAGACTTATGTGTCTCGGCCCCACAATGCACGCCTGGCCAGGCGTTCTTTTTATTCTCCCTTTGTTTGCGGCATTGTCAAATCTCAATAGGGTGCAGATTTTTTTTTTTTTGGTGGTCGTTAATGCACCACAGATAAATTGATTAAACAGACCATTTATGTAACCCAACTATTCAGTGTTTGGTATTCATTGTGCACTGTCTTGACTTTTGCTTCCTGACTACAGAGGGATTTTTGTTCACTGAAATAACAGAATCAGTAGTTTCAAAGCGGTAAAAAACTGTAAACATAATTTGGTTTTCTTTTAGGAATAATGTTAGCCTTTAATGTAATATAGGGTTTGTTGCGTTGTTTGTAAAAGTTACAAAATTAGCTGTTTTTTTTGTTTTGTTTTGATGTCGTGTCTCATTTATTACCATTTGAATTAGTAAAATGGAATCTTAAATATTTAATATATCTGTAGTTGAAATAAAGAAATTCTTAGAGATTAACAGACATTTAGGTAAATATGAATTTCTTTGTATTTAAATCAATAAAGGCATAACATTATAACATTATAAGTGTTGAAGTGAACAACACTGATTATCTCTTCATCATGGCACCTGTTAGTGGGTGGGAAATATTAGGCAGCAAGTGAACATTTTCTCCTCAAAGTTGACGTGTTAGAAACAGAAGAAATGGGCAAACCCAAGGATTCGAGCGAGTTTAACAAGCGCCAAATTGTGATGTCTAGACGACTGGATCAGTGCTCCGAAACTATCAAAAGTGGTCCAAGAAAGGAACAGTGATAAACCTGCATCAGGGTCATGGACGGACAAGGCTCATTTATGCACGTGTGGAGTGAAGTCTAGCCCGTGTGGTCCGATCAAACAGACAAGCTTCTGTAGCTCAAATTGCTGAAGAGGTTCATGCTGGTATTGACCAACACAATATTTGGCAGGTGGTCATGATGTTATGAGTAATCAGTGGCCAGAAAGCTATGCCTGATCGGTGTATATATACTGTTGATACATACGAATTGACTGTAAATGACTATGAGCGTTCAAATGAACTGATTTATACAAAGCTCACGGAAAAAAAAGACTGACGAAAGAGTGTCGTATTTTCCAGTATTGCGGCTCAGCCATTGCTACTGTCATCTACTATATACATAAACTGACTATTTTTTGTTCATACAGTGCCATTACTTTTGCTCTAATGCAATGATTATTTTTTTGTCTCCAGTTATGATTAATTTCTTTCAAGTTATTAATTTGAAACCCACGAGTTTCACACAAAAATGTGTCATCTGTATATAAAATTGAGTTTTTTGTCGTAAACCATCTTCCTGTCAGCCGGTCCTTGTATCAAACCTTCCCATATTCAGCCCTTTCATCCATCCTTCTATTCAACCATTCCTCCATCCATCAGTGCATCCATCATTCAATAATCTATCAGCCCTTCCCTTTCTGTCCTTTCTTGCTTCTCTCATTCGTTCCCTCCTTCGTTCATTCCTTCATTTTTCATCAAATGTTTGTGTTCAAGATTTTTTTTAAATTCAGAAACTCCCATAGGAAAGAAAGGTTTTTTCTAATGAGCCCAATTTCCATAAGTTATTGTTTAAATGATTATTAATTACCCAAGGTTCAGTACAATGGTTTTAAAAGATTTGTCTAATGGTTTCAAAGAGCTCTTGGCTGAGAAGGAGATTATGATTATGAATATTTTTTTATCCCTTATTACACTTTCAAATCCATCACTCAGTAATAAAGAACCCTTACACTGTGCACCAGTCTCGCTTTTGTTGATAGACACTTGATGAAATTACATTCTAGACCAAAAACCCCCCACAAACCCACATCCGTGTACTCTCTCTGAGGAAGTAGCAGAGATGACGTAAGGAAATGTTTATTTCCGAATCGGTCCCATGAGTCCAGGCCCACGTCATCTAGCAGTAATCAGAGCTGATGAAGAACACTTAAAAGTGTGTTAGCTTTGACCCCATTACTTAGAGAACAACTGGCTCAGGTCTAACGAGGAATCATTCGATGTAATTTACTTAGACTCCAATTCACTTCTTCTCGGCTGAGCAGCAGCTCAGTTAATGACTAGAGACAAATCTCAGTGGAAACATTGAGAATAAAGACACCCAGAATGAATTACATTTTTTTAAAGATTAAGCTTAGTTTCGGAGGTAAAAAGCCCTGCGGTTTCTTTTTCAGCGGCGCATTTAATGCACTCACTCCTTTAAAATGTCATTTGAAGGTGGACGTGAGAGGGCAAGGCGACTCCGGCAGAATGTCAGCCGTGATCGCGGCGGCTCAGCAGGGTTGAAGGGTAAAATGAATCAGAGCAGGACTGCAGCAGACAGACAGACCTCCTGCCTACTCGTCCATTACCACTTCATCACTCAGCTTATCTAACATTATTATGCACAGGCCATGCTGTTCCTGAACAATCATGTTTAAGAAAGAAAACAATTTAACCACATGAGATATCCATTGTTTTTACAGATGTGAGCCAAGCAGCAATAAGAAATATGGCATGTGCATTTCGGTGTGTTCACGTGTCTATTTTCGTCAGTCCGAATGAATTTGATCTGACTCCTGATTCCAAAAATGTTTTAACGAACACTGAAGATTGCAATCGGAATCAAATATTTGTTAACGCAAGCGTGGAGTGTCAGTGCATGCGTGCAAGTGTAGGTGTATTTTTCAATCAGATGATTTTAGGTCACTAACACGAAATTCTATTCGGATCGGGTTTAATCAGATCGCTCCAGGTGTTTACAGATCGCTTTAGGTGTTTACATAACTTTTTTTACTCCTGTAAATACCAGATTACAGGCAGTCCCTGAGTTACAATGGTTCTACTTACGATTTTGTTGAACAACAAAATTTTCTTTTAAATACTTTTGCACGCCATTGTCATTTTTGTAGGATACACTGGGATGCTGCCAGGATATATGCATCTCCCCCATTGTGAGATGCCTTACTCTCGCTAGTGGTTAACAGAGTTGAGTGTAAAGTTTATACATTTTGGTACTACAAATTGCTCTGATTTGCTAAATTATGTACTGTAATTTGTTAAACAACAATTACAGTATACTATACTACTATACTGATCACCATTCTTCAATATTCCTGGGTAGAATAGGCCATGTCTCTACCTTACGACTGGGTTACGATGGATATCTCAACACATCTCTATTGTATCGCAACATGTCTCTATTAAGACGGGGACTATCTCTATTTGGTTGCATGTCAACGTACCTATTGAGGCAGAAGTCTTGACTAAGGCATCACCTTCATTTTTTATTACTTACCACAGTCTGTTTTTTTTTTTTGGGTTCGCAAAACTATGTCTGATATTACATTTCCATTTCATTACATTTACGCCCTTATCCAGAGCAACATAAAAAAGTGCTTTGAGTTTCTTTTCAGTAAATAAATCTACACTGGCTCACTAGGTTCTGACTTAGGATACCATCAGCCTAAAACTCTGTTGAGAAGAATTAGGGCACAGGTTTTTTTTAAACAAAGATAAAACAAGCAGAAAAAGTGCTAGTTTAGGTGATATTTTTCACAAAATTTAAAGGGACATTAATTGGTGTCTTTTGTTCTCAATGCTAAAAGGAAAGTTTTTCAATGGTTCAGACTAACCTCACATAAGCAAGAGTGCAGTAATGCTGTATACTGGAAACAATGTGATTTGGCATAGACACGAGGCCTGGAGCGTTTTTATTGAATGTGCTTCCAGTAAAATCAGCATCCCTTCTTCCTTTTCATCTTCATCTTTATTTGTGGTGTATAATTACTCTTTAGAGTACATACTGCATCATTTACACCACACGGCACATTCGAAAAGCCACTAGCATTGTAGCTGACCATACACACCTCACACCCGCTATTTACCTGCCTGCCACCTGGAAGGGGTACTAAAGCATCAAGCCTTTTAACTTCCCAGTACAATGGGACTGAACTGACACACCACAACCACACAGTAGAAATAACTGCTGTTGAACCACCAAAGTTTACATGTGCAAGATTTATTATTATATGGACAATTTATTGATTATATCCTTTGCAATTGTTGCTTGTCAGACTGTACAAACATGATCCCCATGTCACACTGTAGGATGTCAGTTGTCATAATGTCAGACTGTATGACAGAACACGAGGAAAAACACTCCGAAGTTTTACAACGTTAATCTGTCTACTGGTTCTTGGTTTGATAATCATTGTAGGAGAAGTCACACTGCAGGAAAGAGTCTGTAATCTTTTAATACTTTCAGTATTCATCAGAGAAAGACTACAGTTTTTAGCCTAGGATTATAGGAATTTTTTAGGATTTTCAAAAATGTTCTCATATTACTAAATCGTAGCCAAAATCGCACACAGAGCACCTGACTTAAGACACGTTTACTGCACTGTCACTGAGTTTATTGTCTCATTGTGTGCTGCCTTTTAACTTAATTTTTATGTGTACACATGCATTTTATTTAGTATACTATAATGTTTTGTGTACTATTTTAAGTTTTGTTATCTTGTATTCATTTATGTTATTTCATGTAACACTTTGGTCCTGGAGGAACATTTATCTTTTCACTGTGTATTGATTTGTATTTGGCTGAAATGACAATAAAAATCACCTGACATCTGGTGAACTTTAATTCCTGAAAATAAATGCTTGCCATGTCCACTGAAGTGTTCATAAGCACTACTGAGGAAACTCTTCTTTGGTGTTGAGGACCATCTGGAGAACTTGCCACCATCCAAAAAGTAAATTATTATAATGATACTCAATTATAGCCATTTTATTTTCATGCCATTTATCCTTGTACCCAAGCATGTTATGCAGTGTATTTGTGTTTTAACCATTTCATTCAAAAGTAGACATTTCAGTGTTTGTATAGACATATAACTTATGTCTGTGCAACAATTATACATTAAGCTTCAGGTTTCATTTTTGTTATGTGCTCCTGATAAAAGTCCACAGAGATAAAGGAAGTAGAAACTGCATTCTGTATGTTTTTCGTAATTTATCCGGTGCAATTTAGAATGATGTAATTTTCTTGCTCAGTAGTTAAGGCTCTCGGTTACTTCTTGATAAGTTTAGCAGTCAAGCTTCAGTATCACCAAGCTGCCACTGTTGAGTCTTTGAGGGCCATTGAGCGAATCCCTTAATTTTTTCTGC
This sequence comes from Silurus meridionalis, assembly GCF_014805685.1. Classification (NCBI taxonomy): domain Eukaryota; kingdom Metazoa; phylum Chordata; class Actinopteri; order Siluriformes; family Siluridae; genus Silurus; species Silurus meridionalis. Next base: position 21,157,516 of record NC_060895.1, read on the forward strand.
TCCAGGGCCGCTGTATCACGACTGACCCTGCACTCTGATTCTGGCTTCCTAACAAACTAAACTGAGATATTTAAAGAAAGAAATTTACTGTGCTGTAATATTATTGTGACAAGTAAAAGCCTCTTTCTTATCAGACAAGGAACTAGGTACAGGGCTAGTCCTAAGACCCTAGCTCAGAAAGGAAAGAATCTATAAAGACTTTAACAGATTTAATCAAACTGTGTGTTCATTTTCATTAAAATTTAATCGGCCACAGTTTTGGATTACATTTCCTCAAATTTGACCAGAATTCCTCATCTGTTCAGAGTTATGGCACTAATCAAATTCGGTAACATCGATCAAGTGTGTGAAAGAAAACAAAGCCAAAAGGCAATCACTTAATGGTATTTTTGTAAATGAGGGATTTTATGTAAATTGATTTTTTTCACTTCTAAACTTTGGAACATACAATTGTACAGGTTTATTAACAGGTGTATCATTCATATTCCAATTAATTTCCATTATGACCATTATCAGTGTTGGGCAACATTACTTTTAAAAGTAATGCATTACAATATTGAGTTACTCCCCAAAAAAGTAACTAATTACGTTACTTAGTTACTTTTTATGGAAAGTAACGCGTTATATTACTTTTGCGTTACTTTTGCGTTACTTGTATCTCTTTCACGCCTTACAGGTGTAACAGGTGTAATATAGATAATTGCCATTAAGAAATAAGTTATATTAGGGCAAAAGACATGTGGACTGCACACCGGTGATGTGGAGGGAGAACATACCTTTCGCTGTCATCTTACAAAACTTGTAACGTGCAATATCAGTGACCGTGGCAGTTTATCTTCCCACAAAGAGCAAATGAGCTGTGAATTTGCTCTCTTTCTCCGCTGTGATGGCATCGTACATGTGTCTCCCACGGAAAACTTTTATTCTGAGCAGTCCAAAGATCTGCAGTGGTGGAAAGTCGGCAAATGTTTTCTATATTTCTGTCTCCATTTTCATATATGCAACATTGCATAATGTTGCATATATTCAACATTTTACACACACACACACACACACACACACACACACACACACACACACACACACACACACACACACACACACACATCTGTAGTGCTGTGCTTTGCATGCAGATGTTTTTTTTTTTGAAGTGGTATTTTTTGCAGTTGACAAGAGCTTTTCACCAACACATAATCTAGACTTAACCATTATTCCTTTCTCCTTTTCCTCCACTATTTCAAAATAATAAGAATACTTCCATCACAGTAATGTAATTCTCTGGTTTGCCATCTCCGCTTCTGACCAGCTTCTGTTCTAGCGGCTCGCATGTATGAGTGCGCGATTCTACGTGACTACGTTCATTTTAAATCATACATTTTTTTATGCAAAATAATTTAACTGAAAAGTAACTCGCATTACTTTTTAAAAAGTAACTCAGATATTAATGTGTAAATTTATAAAGTAACGCGCTACTTTACTCGTTACTCCAGAAAAGTAATATTATTACGTAACGCACGTTACTTGTAACGCGTTACCCCCAACACTGACCATTATCTTTTCTAAAAAGCAGAAAAGGCCAGTTTTTAGATGTCCATCTGTATCATCATTACAAAACACAATGCTATGACTAAACCATAGATGCCCTAGTAGTACGCTTGCTAGTAGTATGCGTTTTTTTTGGTTCTTACTGCTGCTTTCGGTTTGCTACATGCTATGTATATTATTATTAAGTAATATTAATGTGATATTATGGTTATTTAGCTCATGCATTGCTACATCAGCACTGTGACGTTTTTAAAAGACTGACACTTAAATAAAAACTTTACACAGATAAAAGTATAATTACAATTCAAAAAAAGATCAAGCTTTCAAAGTAGAAATTCAAATTCATCACAAACTCAAGTTAAAAAAATTACATTTGAAAAGATTCTTAAAAGAAAATGTGGTTTGCCTGCTAATTACGCACACTATAGCACCTTAGAATGTAACCCATGAAAGAAGCACTAATATAAAAAACTGATTTAGTAAAGGAATTCTCATACAAAAAAAATAAAATCCAATAAATTTTTTATTTCAATACATTTTAAACTACTTCAGACTAATTATAAATAAATAAACAAATAGATAGATATTTTAAAAACTAACACAAAAAATTAATACATGAATAAATAATAAGAAAAATGTGAAAAAGACAAAGAAATAGAATAAGAAAAAAAAGGAGAAGAAGCACAATCATCCGCAGCAGCAGCAGCATCATAAACTACCACTTTTAAAAAAGAAAAACCTTTTAAAATAAATGTCAAAATTAATTTTATTATTATTATTAGGTCAACAGTGGAGAGTGTGTTACAGAAGTAAAGAAAAGGGTGCAGGCAGGGGGGAGTGGGTGGAGAAGAGTGATAGCAGGAGTGATTTGTGATAGAAGGGTATCTGTGAGAGTGAAAGAGAAAGTTTATAGGACTGTGGTGAGACCTGAGATGTTGTATGGTTTAGAGACAGTGGCATTGAGTAAAAGACAGGAGGTGAAGCTGGAGGTAGCAGAGCTGAAGATGTTGAGGTTTTCATTGGGAGTGACGACGATGGACAGGATTAGAAATTAGTTTATTAGAGGGACAGCACATGTAGGACGTTTTGGTGACAAGGTGAGGGAGGCGAAATTTGAGATGGTTTGGACATGTGCAAAGGAGGGACATGGGTTATATCGGTAGGAGAATGCTGAGGATGAAACCACCAAGAGGGTGGAAAAGAGGAAGGCCAAGGAGAAGGTTTATGGATGTGGTGAGGGAAGACAAGCAGGTGGTTGGGTTGAAAGAGGCAGATGTCGAGGACAGTGGGGTATGGAGATGGATGATCCGCTGTGGCAACCCCTATTGGGAGCAGCCGAAAAAAAAAAGAAGAAAAAGAAGACTAAAAACCCTTAAAGAAACCACATATACCTCATAGGTGCAAGTGAGGCTGGTGGCGAGGATGGTACAGATCGATCTTCCCCACAGCAATGAATATATAAAGTGTAGATAAGTGAGCTGCGCTTCTCCTCTGCTTATGTTTTCAGTTTGTAGCCCAGCCGAACTGTCAGCAGCTCTTGGCTTCACGCTGGTATGATGAGTTCCCAGGCTGGAGGAGGCGCCACTGGGCAGGCAAGCTCATCACGTGTATCTTCATCGGCTTACTCTTCCCACTCTTCTCTGTCTGCTACCTTGTGGCTCCCAAAAGCCGCATCGGCCTCTTCATCCGCAAGCCCTTTATCAAGTTCATCTGCCATACATCATCTTACCTGACCTTCCTCTTCCTCCTCCTGCTGGCCTCGCAGCGTATCGTTCCCACCGACCCCAGGCGTCAAGGCCCAGAGCCCACCACGGTGGAGTGGATGATCCTGCCCTGGGTTTTAGGTAAAGCTTCATTCTAGGCAAAGCTGTATTAATCTTATTTAGGTTTGGAATTCAGCAAACCAAAATGATTCCAGATGTGAAGTTAGTTTGGTGAAATGGCCTGGAATTAAAACGTGTTCTGTGTGGAGACTTTTAGTAAAATTTCTTTGGAAGGAGTCTCCAGTGCCAGTGTTAAAAACACGAATGTTTTGTCTTATCAATTTTAAGAAAGACAACCAGTAAGGAAACTGCTTTTTAGCTCCTATAAGTTAAAGGATAACAAAAACAATATTTCTTTCCATAACTATACAAAACTATAATATTTTAAATTATTATAAATTATTGTGACCCCTGACTTTTTCAGTTATATGTGGTTCTTTCGCAAACGGTTACCACAACCTTACCACTTGAACCATCAGACCTAAACCTGTTCCAGCATGGCAGTTCCCCTATGCACAAAGCCAGCTCCATAAATATATGGTTTACATGGTTTGAAGTGGAAGATCTTGACTAACCCGCTATATAGGTCGAACCTCAAACCCTATTGAACACATTTTGGATTTAATTGGAACGCTGACTGCACCCCAGACCTCCTCAACTCACATACTGTACATCAGTATCTAATTTTACTAACACCTATCTGTATCTACCACAAATCTCCACAATCACATTCAAAAATCCAGTGGAACATCTTTTCAGAAAAGTGGTGGTTATTATAACAGCAAATAGGGAATAAATGTAGAATAGGATGTTCAAAAAGCACATATGAAATGTAATAGTCAGGTGTCCACAAATGTTTGTTGAGATAGATTATGTATTTAAGTGTTAGGGATTTTAGACACACACACACACTGACCTAATGCATTTAATGCTTTGCTTGGCTCCTTCAACAGGTTTCATATGGACAGAGATTAAGCAGATGTGGGATGGTGGATTACAGGATTACATCCACGACTGGTGGAACCTCATGGACTTTGTTATGAACGCCCTCTACTTGGCAACTATTTCACTAAAGATAGTTGCATATGTTAAGGTATGTTGTGTCACAACAATCATAGCAAATGCTGGGAAGACTAGTGATTAATCTTTTCAAGAAAGCAAATTAGTGATGACCTTTTTGGTGCCCCAGATTTACACCAGACATACCATGATCATCTGGCATATATCTAGCCAGGAGCGCATCAGAATCACAATGCTAGGATACAACCACAGTTCGCCCACAAGTAATGAAATAGATCTGGATTGATTTTGGTCTCATTTAGAATGCTATATTTGAAGCAAGATACAGATTTCATATTGCCCTGGGTAACACTTTTAACTAAAGTTAACTTTAACTGACATCATGTGAACAAACCACCAACCTTTGCATGAATAATCTAGAAATACAACCATAATAATAAAAAATAAATGGGAACACTGTGTAAAATTGAAAGTAATGAATTACATGTACTCCTGTTACTGTAATTAAGTAGATTTTTTTATATTTAAAAGTAGTTTTTAAATCTGTCATTTTACTTTTATTTACTACATAGTTTGAAGTGTTGTACTTCACATGTTTTAAATCATATCCGTTATGTAGTAAAAAAGAAAAAATGAAGAAAAAATGTAAGATAGAGATGGAAAAGACAGAATCGTGCTAAAGTGCATAACTCACATTAGACTCAAGTCATAGAGCTTTTTTTTTTGTGTATTTTCTTTTTTATTATTATTTATTTTTCTTTTTTGTTATTGTGCTAAATATGTTCCTTCAATTAAAAACAACTAGTTTAAGATTTATATCCCCTTGTCCTTTTTGAACACTTTTCATTTTTACGCTACAATCCCCACCCCATCCCTACTGTTAAAAAAATTAACTCTGTAAATTTTTGTAAACTTTTTACTTTTACTTAAGTAGATTTTTAGACTGGTAAGTTTACTTGTACTTAAGTATAATTTCATTAAAGTAACAGTACTTTTACTTGTGTAGAATATTTTAAAATGCAAATAAAATCAGAATGCATTGAATGCATGAAATTTATATTTCAGTAAAATATAGAAAACATATCAAAAGTTTATCCTGAAGAAATGTACCTTTTTAAGGCGAAAATAAGGTAATTTTGAATTTGATGGCTGCAACAGGTCTCAAAAAAGTTGGTACAAGGCCATGTTTTCCACTGGGCTGCTTCATGCCTTCTGTCTGTATACGTATGGGAACTCATGGACCAGTTTTTGAGGTTTTGCAGAAGGAATGTTGTCCTATATGTGTCTGATACAGGATCCTAGGATTGTAGCAATAGGTCTAATAGTGATTCTGATACTGATATTGGATACTACTCCAATACTAACGTTGATTTCTCCATTAACAATGTCTAACACCATATGATAGATAGTGAACAAACAATACAAAATGATAGTGACTTAGATGTGAAGAAAGCTTTATTCACACTTCTTTACAGAAATAGCCAGAGGAGGAACTACAGCACCTATCGATATCTACTGATTATTCTAATTTCAGGGAAACAGCTAATTCAGAGTATATTATTCTTAATAAAGCAATCAGCTATTGTCTGTATTTAACAATGAGGGATGGCATATTGAACACAATATTTCACTCTGTACATGTTTCTGAAATCAAATATGGTTAATATTATGAAGTGTGGGAGTGTGAAATATTCTGTGACTTGTTACATGAATGACTAATGCCGAATAGATTACTTGTCCTGGTATTGGTATTGTCATTAACAAGTGCCAAAAATATTTGCATGTATTTAATCTAGAAAAATAAATATATTATTGGTATTAATGCAATAAATAACATGAGTAGTAATAATTTGAATAAGATAGAGAAGTAAAGGAGAATTCAGGAAGCTATGAAAATATTGGCTTTTTAATATTTATTTACAGTGTATTTAGACTTGAAATGAATAATCAGCCAATACAAGGTTATTTTATATATTATTATTGTTTACACAAATGTCAATTAATAGGTCAAAATTGTATTTGGTGGTTCATTATCTTTGCTAATGATTTAATGTTGCCGATGTTTGTGACATAAATAATGCAGTAAAGTATGTGGAGGCAAAAGGTAGAAATCCATATTTATTATGGCATTATGTCCATTATCTCTTTTTATTCAACCATTATCATATGACCTCTAAATGTAGTTGTGTGGTGAAATCAATTTCAACAATTTCCCTATAGGATCAATAAAGTATTCTGATTCTCATTCTCATTTAAAGAGTACATAACTCATTCTCAGTACAGTCCCTGACAAAAGTCTTGTTGCTTGTGTACAAATTGACCTGATGTGCCGCTGAAATATATTTCGAATCAAGATTTTTTTACAAGAAATGGCTCATTTTAATCCCAACAGCTTTTGTAATAATGTTTCAGTGTAAAACGAAACTGTCATAAAGTATTCTAATTTTCACAGCTTGGTAAAGCCCATTGAGTCAATTTTTGCAGACATAAGTGTTGTCGCCTTGTCATATGAGCTTCACCTGTGACTAATAATGGATCAATTAGGTCTCAGGTGTGTATTAAAAAGAACCGCAGTACACTGGACCTTCACATCAACGGCAACTAGACCTCTGCAAACATGCCTAAGATTCACCCTAAGACTAAAGTTTTGATTATCAAGAGGCTGAAGACCAGGTCCACTGCTGATGTGGCAGACACCTTCAATGTGTCTCAGCATCAAGTACAGAGGATAAAAAAAAGATTTGAAGAGAGATGTTTTTGACAAGCCCAGGTCAGGCAGACTCCACAAGACAACTGCTCGAGAGGACCGTTTGTTGGCACAAAAATCCAAGGCCAGCCCATTTTTCACTGCAGCAGAGCTCCACGAGACCTGGACACCTGAAGTTCCTGTGTCAACCAGAACATTTTGTCGGATTCTGTCTCGAAATGGCCTCTATGTTTGAATCAGTGCCCAGAAGCCAGCACTAAACAAAAGACAATTGAAAAACCGTGTGGCATTTGCCAAGGCCCACAGCCTGCTAAAAGGATGGACGCTGGATAAGTGGCTAAAGGTGGATTTTTCAGAAGAATCTTCTGTTGAATTACACCACAGTCGCCGCAAATATTGCAGGAGACTTACTGGAGCCCGCATGGATCCAAGATTCACCCAGAAAACAGTGAATTTTGGAGGCGGAAAAATCATGGTCTGGGGTTACATCCAGTATGGGGGTGAGCGAGAGATCTGCAGGGTGGAAGGCAACATCAATAGTCTAAAATACCAAGAAATCTTAGCTCCCTCTTATATTCCCAACCATAAAAGATGCCAAATTCTGCAGCAGGATGGTGCTCCATCTCATACTTCGATCTCCACATCAAAGTTACTCAAGGCGAAGAAGATCAAGATGCTCCAGAATTGGCCAGCCCAGTCACCAGACATGAACATCATTGAGCATATGTGGGGTAGGATGGAAGACGGAACCAAAGAATATTGATGAACTTTGGGAGGCATGCAAGACTGCTTTCTTTGCTATTCCTGACGACTTCATCAATAAATTGTATGAATCCTTGCTAAGCCGCATGGATGCAGTCCTTCAAGCTCATGGAAGTCATACAAGATATAAAATTTGGATCTCACAGCACCACTACTTAATTTGCTGACATATTTTTTATTTGCATAAAATTTGTTCAATTTCTGTATAGGCGACAAAACTTTTGTCTTGCCAAAATTTGACCTTTCTGTCTTGATTAAATGATAAATCTTTTTTCAGTGAAACTAATTTATTTCAGTGCATTAAACATCATTTGGGAGGGTTTTAGCTTTTCATATGATCTATTTCTAACACCAATTGATTAATTAAAAGTCAGGTTAATAGCAGGTGTTTCTACAAAATAGATAAGCGACAAGACTTTTGTCAGGGACTGTAGTTTGGTAACCTCATTAGAACAGATTTCTGGATTAGAAGTTTCCATGTCTGCTGATTCATTCTTTTACATGAATATAAAATATAAAGAAACATGAATATTGTGTCAGGATTTTTAATCTTTATTTTATTTTACATTTTTTTCTCAACAACACTTGAACAAATTGTATTGCAAATTGAACAAAGTGCATCTGTGGTTCAATGTGGGATAAAAAGTACCCAAAAACCATCTCCAGGTTATGTATATAACCATCGCTTTGGAAACGCTTCCACATTGTCCAAGCTTTAAAGCTCTCAAGTGTTTAATCAGTCCAATGGAAAGCTCGGTGTCACTGGCGGGGTGACGTCACAATCAGAAATAAAAAAAACACATGGAGTGAAGCCGGCACTAGCTTCTAAAAAGATAATGAAGCGCTGCAGGGATGTTGGCAGTGTGGCATGGAGACGCAGCATTTCACTCCATTGGGGAACCATGGTTGCATACGTAAACTAAAGATGTTCCCTTCAGGAACTCGAGCTGCATCAACAATGCTTTGGGAACGAGTCCAATAATGCCAGATTGACCAGACCCTGAATTGTGTGGAAGAGCACAGCTAGGTCGACAGAGGGGCCAGGAGTGGCACCGAGGTGAAGGTTATAAAAAAACCTGACAAACATCAACGGGGTGGACCAGCAAGCAGCGTTGCAAATGTCTTGGAGAGAGACTCCAGGGAACCAAGCCTTAGAGGCTGCGACACTCTGGGTCGAGTGAGCTCTGACCCTAAAAGGAACGGGGCAACCGGATGACTCAGAGGAAAATGGAATAGCATCCAGAATGCATCCTCTGAGCGTTTGCTTGTTCGCAGGAAGACCTTTCTTTGGAGGGCCATAGCAGTTGAACAATCTCGCACAAGACCTAGTCAGTTTAGTTTCTCCTGATCTGGGGCCTGGAAGGGAGGAGGAAAGAATGCCTGAAGAATAACAGGTCATGGGAAGACTGTGGGTACATTGGGAACCTAACCTGATCTAAGGTGAAAAGCACTGGCTATGCCTGGAGAAAACTCTATGAACGAGGGGGCCACTGAAAGGGCCTGAAATTTGCCAATCTCCTGGTTCAACAGGAAGGAGCCAACCCTTCCTGTTGAACTGTTCCTGAAGGAATTCCAGCACTGGGCCGACCGGGCAGTTAACTGGATACAAATGGTGCAGGTACAGATGCCATCTCATGGTGTACAATGTCCTCATAAAGGGAGCTCTGAATTGAAGAATAGTCTTTCTGGAGAGACCAGAGGCTGGGAGTCATGCCTCCTCAGGGGGCACAGCCACAATCTCCACAGCTCTGGGTGGGGATGGACTAGTGTGCCCTCTGCCGGAGAGAGAAGATCTCTCCTGAGATTAATTTAACAAGGATGGTGTTCAAAAAGGGCTACCATGTCCACGAACCATGGTCTGCCTGGCCACCATGGGGCCACCAGGAGGAGATGAACTTTGTCCTGGCAAACTCTCTCCAGAACTCCCGGGAGAACCAGGGAGAACCAGAGGGGACAGTGTGACATCTCTTGAGTTGTGAACAAGCCCACTTGAGCTCTGTAGATTCTCTACCAGATCTGCTCCACCACGTGGGGTTGGAGTCGCCATTCCCCGGGCCTCTGCACTTGCTTCGAGAGGGTGCCTTCTTCCTTATTCAAATGACCCGGGATATACGCTGCCCCCAAAGAGAGCAGCTTCCTCTGGGCCCACAGGAAAATCTGATGTGCCAGCTTGTACAGGATGCGTGACCTGGTGGTTGATATAGGAGACCACAGAGGTGTTGTTCGAATGGACTAACACGTTTCCCTCTGAGGTCAGGAAGAAAGTGCTTTAAAGCTATTAACATGGCCAGCATCTCTATGCAATTGATGTGCCACAGTAGATGGGGCCCTTCTGTAAGACCTTGGGCAAAACGGCCATTCATGACCACCCCCCATCAAAGAAGGTAAACGTCTGTCAGTAGCATTACACAATGAACAGAAACTCCCAGCAAGTGGCCCTGATACAGAAACCCGAATGGATTGCCCCTCCAAGAATGGAAAGATCCAATAGGGTGAGCTATAGGTGCATTTCAGCAGACACGAGTGCGGTTATAAACCAGCCAATGGCCCCAGCAGTCTTTAGTGGCCCTCAGAGCTGGGTATGCCGCACAACATCCGCTCCTAAGCAAGCATCACACAGGCTGTGCGTATCCCCCCTGTAATATAGCAGGAGCAAGGAGGAACACACAGCTGGAAAGAGTGCTTCCTTTGACTTGTCTTACTTTCGGACATTAACAATTACCGTTAGAAACATACACACATAGAGCATTTTCTGAACAAATAGAAGCTAGCGCCGGCTTCACTCCATGTGCTATTTATAGCCTCTTGGTCGTGACATCACCCCGCTGGTGACGCCGTGCTTTCCATTGGACTGATTACACATGTGATTCAGTGCATGGACAACACAGAAGCGTTCCAAAAGTGTTGCTGACGTTTCTGAAGGGGTACAGCACCTGTGTATGCTGAAGTATCTCAGTAAATATTGCCCAATAAAAGTATACACTACATTACATCACCTGTCAAAAGTTTGGAAACAACTAAACCTTTATTGCTTTTGATTTACATGCTGTATGTTCCTTTTGTCTGTATGCCAGAAACTAGGTGTTACATCCCAGTCTAGGGTTGGGGCGCATAGCGTTAAAGGCATGAGGTGATGGATATTAGGTGGATGGGAGTGTATTTGGTATAGGAGTGATGAAGAATATAAACACAAACACAAAGGGATAGACTCTAGGATCGACCAAGGCCAAAATAATAAACAAAAACGCTCTTTTTACAAACACTAAATCACTTACAAACAATACCAAACGAAAGACAAAACACTTCCCTAACTTAGTGGCTTGCTGTGCATTTGATACCTGGGCCTTCAGTGGAGACTTACCCGACTTAATCCACCTCTTAATTCCCGCTCTATCACGTTGCATATACCTTTTTTCTTTTAAAGAAAGCTCCAATCCTCTACACTATAACTGTAACTGTGCCACCTACATCATCTGGAACAGTTCAGAATCAATATTTGTCTAATAACATGACAAAAACATTAAACATTTAATTAAAATACAACCTACTCACCAGAGATGCATACTCATAATGCACACTCACATAATCTGCACCGCTCCTCAGAGGCGGTAAGATAAGATATACCTTATTTGTTGCACAGTGGGGAAATGTCTGAGGTTTTCACATATCCCAGCTTGTCTTAAAGCTGTGGTCAGAGCACAAGGTCAGCCATGATACGGCCCAATGGAGCAGATAGGGTAAATTGACTTGCTCGAGGCCTTAACAGTGGCAGCTTGGCAGTGCTAGGGCTTGTACCGCTGACTGCATGATCAGTAACTCAGAGCCTTAACCACTGGACCACCACTGCCCTAAGTAGGAAGCCAGTTTTACCGCTCGTAGGCACTGGACTGGAAGTGGCAAACAAACCCTTTCCCAGGCTGAGGCAAATTCAGGGTTGGCTGACCTCTCCTCACGATGTCTAGCTTTTCTTGAAAATTTATTTTTAAGCATGTCCGAGACCAAATTAAATTTTGTTCCTACTCCATCAGCCATTGTGGGTTTATAAAAGTTTAAATCAGATGTATTAATGTGTGCAGATCGCTACAGACATGTTTTGCTAGTCGAACTTGGCTGTAACAGTTTTCCTCTGAACAAACAAACAGGACGGAAAAAAGGCTGACGCTATTCTGGGTCAGCTAGCTGGCCCTGTTAGGCGAATTTTAAATCTGATTGGTTAAAGAAACAGACCCATTGATAATATAATCTAAGGTACAACGGCCAGCACTACTGATTCTGAAGGCGTGGGCAGATTAGATTGAAATTGCAGCAAATAGAGGCTAAAATCTGATTGGACAAAAAATCGAACATACACATACACATACTGAAAGCCGTCAGCCAAGAGAAAAGCTAAAAAATAAAGAGAATAAACTGTTGGGAATAAAATAATACAATTTCATGAAACAAATATAAGAATTTATGTTGTAAATGTAGGTCAGTGCTTCTGATAGTGTTTAGGACAGTAAATGACTGGTAGAAGGTTATGTGGGTAATGAATCCAACGTTGACATTTCTGGCTCTAACAGAAAAACATATAGGTTAGACAAAGAATAAGACAGAGGATGTTAGCAAGAATGGAGGTGAAGGCTTCATGTTTTGGGGTTGTTTTGGAGCAGGGAAGGTTGGAGATTTAATGCCGTTGAAAGGAATACTAAATCAACATGGCTGCCATTCCATACTTCAGCGTTGAGCAATTCCATCTGGGATAAACTGGATCACAAGGTCAGAAAGAAATCACTGAATAGTAAAGGACATCTTTGGAATGTTTTACAAGATGCATGGCAAAGTATTTTAGCTGAATGTTTGGGGAAACAGTGTACAGTATTAGTGTGCGAAGATGCTAATTCATGCTAAGAGATAATTATTCAATGAAAATAAAGTGTAGCATCTGTACATTTATATATTTGTTTGGTCAAAGACAATCTACGGATTAAGGAATTCCTAATAAGGAACATGTGTCTCTCAAAAAAACAAAAAGACCAGGTGCTTCCAAACTTTTGACAGGCAGGTTACCGTATTTTTCGGGCTATAAGCCGCGACTTTTTTCCCCACGTTGTGAACCCCGCGGCTGAAACAACGAAGGCATAATATATGCCTTAAAGCCAAAAAACTGAGCGACATAACATTAGACCAATGAAATTTCCGAACGGAAAAGAAAAAACGCACCTCACCTGTGTTCTGAGCTGCAGGGCATCGGGAGAAAAAACTTTCACCGGTGTTGATTTTTAAACGCACAATGATGCCAAAAGATAAACTCCCCAGAGAAATACACTGGTACCTTGACCTACGAGTTTAATTCGTTCCGTGGACGAGCTCGTATCTCAATTTGCTCGCACATCAAATCAGTTTTCCATATTGAAAATACTTAAAATAGCATTAATCCGTTCCAACCCTCAAAATGACACCCCGTTTTTATGTTTCATGTTAATAAATTGGAAAATAAATTTCTAAACAACAAATCTTGTATAAAAACATAATAGAAAGAGTATGTAAAGATATAATAAGGTTTTATTCAGTGTATTTTCCTTGGAGATGAGACGACTTGAGCTAACGAAGACGCCGGTGGGGTGTGTGTGTGTGTGTGTGTGTGTGTGTGTGTGTGTGTGTGTGTGGAGGGGGGTAGAGGCGATAAGTGGTGGCGGAGGGAAAACTTGTTTTTTACTATCACTCCTGTACACTACGTATCCCTAAACTTTACAGTTTTTACTTTTTCTTCTTTGCTTATCTTTAAAGCTTGTCTCAAGCTTGTACCTCATTTTTTTGCTCGCGTAAGCAAAAAAATAGACTGAGTAACCGCTCGTACCTCGGAAAACTCGTACATTAATGCACTTGTAGGTCAAGGTACCACTGTAGTTGTGAAAGGAAGGAGGAAGACAGTGAACAATGACTTTCTTTATCGGCTACTGTTTAGATACAAGCCGTTGTAACGCGTTGAGTCTGGGTGAAGGAAGAGCTCACTAACTCCAGTTGCAACACAAATCATATAAGCACAGACAGCTTTCCAAAACTCGTGCTTTTTTATTTTTCTTGGCAACAGCGTTATGGGTTAGTCAAAGAAACAGAAATGAGCATCAGAAAATAATAAGGACATAATCCTCAGTCTCACACGCACACACATGCAGTAATACCGGAAGAGTGCAGTGACATGCTATTCCCAAAATGGCGCTCTGCTCTTAAAGAAGCCACAACATATTTCACCCGTTACACCATGTAACAGACACTATCTTTCGGTAAAGCTTATGTAAAGTTCATTAGTTTCAGTGTAGACACCTGTGGCTTTTACACAGGTGCAGCTTATTTATGTTAAAAATAAAAATATTTGTAAAATATTAGGCTTATATAAGGGTGGCTTTATAGTCCGGAAATTATGGTACCTGTAAACTATTGATATGACATTATAAAAAATAGATATGTTGAAAGTAACACATGTAAATAATAAAATAAACAAAGTCAAAGTCATCCCCAGATATACATGTTGCATATACAGTATTTAAAAGTAATTTTGAACTTTTGATCTAAATCTCAAGGGTATACTACATTTCACACTATTAGGTCAAAGATACATATTAAAACATATAAAAGAGGAACAGAAACCACCTAAGCAATAAGAAAAAGTACAGTTTTGTACCCTTTTTTCTGAGTCTGTGTTGAATACTGAAAACACATTTATACGCAATGGAAGTTAAAATGAAAAAACTATGTATATTTTAGTTACTGCAAATACTAATCATGGTAATGAAGCAAGCTTTTCTCTTCCATGACAGTACAGTGAGAGTAAACCCAGGGACAGCTGGGAAATGTGGCACCCCACGCTGGTGGCCGAGGCTGTGTTTGCCATCGCTAACATCTTCAGCTCCCTGCGCCTCATCTCCCTCTTCACGGCCAATTCTCACCTTGGTCCTCTGCAAATCTCATTGGGCCGAATGCTTTTAGACATCCTCAAGTTCCTTTTCATCTACTGCCTGGTGCTGGTGGCTTTTGCCAATGGCCTCAACCAACTCTACTTCTACTACGAGACCAAAGGCATCGATAACTGCAAGGGCATCCGCTGCGAAAAGCAGAACAACGCTTTCTCAACGTTCGTTTGTGTATTCAATGCCAATAAATATGCTGGAGTTGGTGGTAACACTTTATTTTAATGAACACATAGTAGATGTTCTTGTTCTGTGTTATGTTCTTGTTCTTGGTCTAGTAAAGTCCAAATCAGACGTAGGCATGTACATGTACTGCATGCGCCTTATTCATTATTGAAATTGGTAATATTAAATCCATGTTTAGTGCTTGTGACATGGTAAGTAGTGATGATTACAATTCTACTTTTTTCTACACAAAAAAACATTTTAGTATAAATCGGACTAATGTCTTGCACTTATATTTTAAGATGTGAATTTAATAGATAGATAGATAGATAGATAGATAGATAGATAGATAGATAGATAGATAGATAGATAGATAGATAGATAGATAGATAGATAGATAGATAGATAGATAGATAGATAGATAGAAAACAGAAACATACATCAAAATAGTTAGACACTTGACTTTTCCAAACTTTGACCACATAGTTGGAGACACAAAATCGTATAGGATGCCTATGAATGCAGTAGTATAAAATGTTCCCTTCACTCTAACTAGGAGAACCAAACCTGTTCCAGCATGACAATGCCCTTTTGCCCAAAGCCAGCTCCATGAGAATATGGTTTACATGGGTTGCTATAGAGCTTAATTTAAGATGAATTGGAATGCTGACTGCAACCCAGGCCCCCTCAACTCACCTACATCAGTGCTTAACTTTAATGATGCCCTTGTGGCTAAATGAGTCTAAGACAAATCTTAACAATTGCACTCCAATATCTAGTGGTACATCTTCACAGAAGAGTAGAGTTAATTATAAAAGCTAATCAGAACTAATCATGTCCAAAAAGCACATACCAATTATATGGTAGTAACAGGTGTCTAGAACCAAAAAAAAAAAAAAAAGACTTTAAACATACCCATTACTTATATGAAATAACCACATTGCCTCTCTTAAAGCCATCTTTGCCAACATGATAAAAAAAAATCAATCAAAGTCAATTTAACAAATTGCTAACAATAACTAGCTACATGTAACCAGGTTAGCTTGTTTTCCTTGCTAATCCTAGTTAGACTAGCATAGAATCCCAGAAGTCGAATTCAAGATAATGGAAATTTTTTTAGCCCTAATTATTTGCATGATATTTTATTATATCTGATGTAGTTATTAGCAGATTGTGTAGCATTAATCATACCTATAATCAGCAAAAAAAGTGAACAGAGACAAAATGACAAAATCAAGTAGTTGCTTAGCAAACTTTCTTGTCATAGTTACTTTTCACATTAAACAATAACTAAGTTAATTCAATCTACAGTTTTCAAGTAAAAAGTGTGTAAGACTGAGTCAAGGTATTTAGTAATCAGGGGAATATGACAATTAAGTTTGTATTGACGGAGTGTTGTAGTCCTCGGCAGCCATGATTGCATTGTGTTTTGGGTATTGTAGTTTAAATCTCATATCAGAGTTCTCCTAATGGATACATATGTGTTCCTTTTAATAAAGTGTTAACAATTTGCTTGATTGTAATCGTTTTTCTACTCATTTCAACAGGTTGTTTGAAACGTTACAGTCTTTATTCTGGTCCATATTTGGTCTGATCAGTTTATACGTGACCAACGTTCAAGCCGACCACAAATTCACCGAGTTTGTAGGCGCCACGATGTTCGGCACGTATAACATCATCTCCCTGGTGGTGCTCCTCAATATGCTCATCGCCATGATGAACAACTCGTATCAGCACATTGCAGTAAGAGCTATAGCAGGCCCTGTCTCCAATACTGACTTCATTGCTTTGAATTATTACTGCCTTCCATTGAATGAGCTGAGTTCGTATTAAATGCACATTCTCCAGCATGATTTACTGCAGGTCCTTTATTTGCTATAGGATCATGCTGACATTGAGTGGAAATTTGCCAGGACGAAGTTGTGGATGAGCTATTTTGAAGAGGGAGGTACACTGCCACCACCGTTCAACATCATCCCCAGTCCCAAATCCATGTGGTACCTCATTAATTGGATTAAGATTCACATTTTCAGAAGAAGGTTGAGGAGTACAGAAACTTTTGGAGCATTAGGGGTGAGCTGAATATCTTTATTTATTTATTAATATTGTAATTATTATAATAAATTTTATTATAATTGTAACTGGAATATCTTAGATATAGTGTTTATGTATATTGAACTATTCAGTAATTTAGCTATGTAACAGAAGAACTTATATAATACAGAGAACCGGAGAGATGTTAGCTGACTGTTTCACACATACAGTCAAACATTGAGGTGCAAGCTTAAGGTTGTTTTGGAGCAGGGAAAGTTGAAGACTTATTTTGGAAAGTGCAAAGAATACTGAACTAACATGGCAAACATCCTAAGCAACACCATGCAATTTCGTCTTGACTGCGGCTGATTGGAACCAACAGTTGGTTGGAGTGTTATCTATCATATAACACTGCCCATTCACCACATGTAAATCCTTTAGAACTGTTCTGGGATGAACTGGATCACAAGAAAGAAATCTCCAACTATTATAGAACACATTTGGCAAGTTTTACAAGAGGCATTTCAGCTGAATGTTTGGAAAAAAGAACTGTCCAGATACCAAGAAAGTGTAATGCTGTATTGATGCTAAGGGAGGACATTTCAATGAATATAAAGTTTGACATCTGTATATTTATATACTTTTTTGGTGAACAATTTGTTTTCACACTGTTAAATTACCTAATTAGTTGCATATAAATAAAAGGAAAATGCATGTCTCTCAAAATCCATAAAAGTCTAGGTGTTTCCAAACTTTTGACAAGCACTGTATAATCTTACATTTCATACAGATTTGATCATTTCATTCTCTACTGCATCTAAGCATCTGATTTTGCATATGTACATTTGAATTTTCTGCTTCTTTCCACAAAACGACAAACAAACGCCAGACAAATCACTTTTCATGCAGACGTTCAAACTGAAAAATGGTCGAGAGCTGGACTGTGGACTTCATAAGCAAAACGCTGGTGTGAGCCGATTGTAAATAACCGCTTGTCAGTTTCTGTCAGGAGTGATGAAACACCTTCTGATAAATGCTCCAGCTTCCAATTTTCAGTTTCTAAGAGATGAAAAATTTATGCACTAAATAAATAGTGATTTTTGTTTCTTTTTAGAGAAGAGCTGCCGAAAAAGTAAGACTTAGCCACCAATATCAGGTTTGTTAAAACACTACTTGAAAGCTAAAATTTGTCAGATTAATTTGGCTGGGGATAATTTTTTATCTATGTTTCTGGCTTTGTTTCTGCAGGGGGTTTTGAGAAACCTGGTAAAAAGATATGTAGCAGCTATGATCAGAGATGCCAAAAAAGAAGAAGGACTTACAGAAGAAAACTTCAAGGTAATAAAAGTATTTTCTATTAGGAATGATCGGTTCCAGTGTAAAAATGTGTGTGTGGCAACATGGAAAAACATGTGCATGGTAAAACTTAATGCCTGTTAAAATAAAATAATTCTGGAAAAAGTTTTTTATTTTTTTAATTACATTAAGGTTAAAAGCAAAAAGAGACAAAACTGCATTTCTGACTGAAATGCAGAATCATTTTGGACATTTTGAGAGCTAATATCTATAGTATTAATCTATGCAACAACTTAATAAAAGTGAGACATTTACAGTGTTAGGAAATTACATTCAGCTGGCAACATTGGAACTTTATAATCCTGTGCAAGACTAAAAAGTAAATTTAAGCATTTTAGCATTAATGAAATAAAGTTTTAAAGTCTTATAATCTTATAAACTAAAAAAGGTGTGCCATATGCTAGGGCTCATCAACTAGCAGACAGTTGTCCAGACAGTTGTCCAGGTGAAAATCCACCAAGTATTTCATCGAATCGAACCAGAAATACTGTATCAAATATATAAAACAATAGAAATAACTTGGCGTAGCTCAATGGCAAACCGAGGTGTGTAGGAGATCTAGTCATCTAGACATCATAATTTGGCTCTTGTCAAACTCACTTAAATCCTTACACTTGTCCATTGTTCCTGTTTGTAACACACCAAATTCGAGGACAAAATGTTTACATTTGTCGCCTAATATTTGCCGATCAAGTTATATTGTCAATCCACATATATATACTGTATATATATATATATATAGCATAATCTCTTGCTGTAATGTGAATTTGTACAGTAGTTGTAGTAACACTAATAGGCCTATGAATTAAATGGCAAAATATAAAAAAAATGTCACATATGAATTGCAAGTGTTATCACCTGTAGATTCTCACAAAAAACATTTAAACCATCAAAAAATAGTTTAAAAGTTGTTTTATTTCCCTGCAGGAGCTGAAGCAGGACATCTCCAGTTTCCGCTATGAAGTACTGGAAATGCTGAAGGGCAATCGGACATCTCTGCGTAAGCCAAAAATGGTTTCTGGAACATCAGCCTCTTCACATCCGGGCTGTTTACACCAGTTCAAGATCAAGCCAAGTACATGTGAGGCGAGCTTAGACCATGTGCTAGAGCCTCGGAGGAGCCTCCTCAATGGCTCGGTCATGTCCCTGCCTGAAACGTCTGCCAGAGAAAAGCAGAAGAATGACAATTCCAGTGACTTTGGTCTGTTCCAATGCTCTACTCTAAGTCACTGTTCCAACACAAATATTTACTCAGTTTTTGAAGAGGACCGTAAATCAGAGATTGAACGATCTGACTGTGCAAAGGAGCACGAATGTGAGCATTCGCTGACCCAGAGACATATAGATTGCGGGAATGAGTCGAAGTCTAAGGAGGGAGAGGAAAAAGAGCCAGCTCTATCCGAGACTGCAGATAAGATCTGCTCTCTTTCACCAACAGACACATAACTTGAAAACAAGTTGAGGCGAGATGATGAGCGAGATCACCTTTTAAGGTCAGAATTGGGTCGCTTCTCGAGCTCGTGTGCCGAGGCGAAGTTCAGCTTGAACTGGCACATATCCGAGAATAGACGTCCTTCTAATCTAAGTCTCAGGGAAAGGCCAAAGCCTGTGGCATTTTTCAGCGATTCTATAGGAAGAGAGAATATTGAGCACATTTAAATTCAAGACCGACACTTTGCCAATACATGCTGTGTATCTTGATGGAAAATGCTCACTCAAGTACAACAAATAGCAGGCTGCCTGATCCAGGAACAATACCATGTACTTCATTGTTTGTCTTTTCATCGTCAATCTCATTTCATCCCCTGAGCACTAGTTAACTTGGTAAACAGTGTCAAAGCTTTGAGGCAATAACAGTGAAGTGTTTTGAACCATTTCTCCTGTCATGCAGTTTAGCATCATTTCTCTGACGTCAACCCTCGACAACTCAACACGGCCACTTCTTCGCGACCTACTCGCTTTTTTGCACAATAACCTTTAAATAATATTAAAACCATTGACACCTAACAAACTCGATGAATAGTTAGAGCTGTATTCTGAGTTGACCTCAAAAGATTCATGCCTGGAGGGTTGCCAGGGTGGTTTTTTTTTTTTTTTTTTGTACTAAGCATATATGGCACTTTTCTCTGTTGTGTGTAGATCACTCCCTTTAAAAGAAGCACTCAGCTTTAAAATGGGTTTCGAAATGTGATGCGGTGATAAAAAGAGTTTCAACATATACAATAATACACATATGAAAAAAAAGGAAAAAGATAAATGTGATAGCATTGCATTTGCATATACACTCTACACTGGGAAACTGTGTTTAACTGGCTACTTAGACAACATGATCTTTATTTTGAATAAATTATTATTATTATAAATAAACAATAATTCGGTATAATTTAGGGGGGGTTTCCTAGAGACTCTAAATGTGTCATATAGAAACTCAGTTAGGTCAAGAATTCTTTTATATTCAATAATTAATCAGTAATTCAATTATTCTTTATTTTTCACTGTTTTCAGAGACAATGTCAAGGATTTTTCCAGCCCACCAAGGAAATTGTGATAATAATCTTTGCCCTTGTCATGCCTTGCCATCTTTTCCTTAAATTTGCTTCCAACTATTGTAATTGCTAACTAAAAAAAAACTTAGATGCCACACTCCAAAAAAAACGACATTTTAGAAGTGGAAGTCTCTTGAATAAAGATATATTTCTCTTTTGTTTACTATTATGCAGTTACAAAAACCTAATATGAGTATTAAACTTGTTTCAAGCCTGCTGATTTCAAGCTTGTTTTAAAATAATAGTTATTGTAAGCAATTATTTCAGAAAAGGAGCAAAGTGATCCGTCAACAAACTAGAAAACAAACCTGAAGTGAGTCAAAATGTCCAGAAATAGGTCTCATATTTGGGTTATTGTAACAAGAAATACTATATAGAGTTGACAATATTCAAACCTATAGTCAAACCTCTATTTTCAAAAATATAACGGTGGTAGCTTAGTGGTTAATGCATGGGACTTTGGCTCAGAAGATCATGAGTTGAAATTTCGAACACACAATAAGCTGCTACTACCGGGCCCTTGAGCAAGGCCCTTAATCCTATTTACATTTAGCAGATGTCTTTGTCCAGAGCAAAATAGCCGCTCATAGCTGCTCAGTTGTATGAACGAGGTAAATGTAAAATTTTCAGTTGCTAAACTTATATTTTGCGATGATGTATTTAGAAATAAGTAAACAAATATATAATAAGCAAACAAATAAAATAAGGTGAATAAACAAAGCTCAGTTTAATGCATCACTACTATAAAAATATTCTACTTCATTTTATTTATATGTCCCTGATACATCCTTATAACAAAATTCATGGATTGAAATTCTGCATCTGCTGCTGGCATGTTGCAAAAATGCATACAATTATTTATCTCCTGATTTGCACTATTATATTTCTAACGTAATGCAATTTAAATGCAATGTTTTTTTGTGCATTGTACAGTCAAAACCCAACTTTCGAAGTAAACAAAGTTTTGGCACTAGATTTGTTCAGTGCCTCTATTTTAGGTAGAATATACTAAGCTCTGAATCCTCACTTCATGTGCATAACCCTGAATACAGGCCTCAGTGTGAAATGATGCGTTTTATCTAGACTGAATATATCAAGCTCATTTTCCTGTGCCCTTAAATAATTATGCTTATGTTTCCTAAGCAGTTGTAGCACTGTGTAACACCTGGAAGTTTGTCTACACAGTACTATTTAGCATTATGGACTATACCTGGGTTCAGTATGTTATGCATTACATATTATACTCAATGGAAACGAATAAACATTGCATAATGTATTACAGTGAGTTGTATATATTTAAATCTGTTTTCTTTTCTTTTTTTAGGGTCTACAATTTTACACATAATAGTTTTCCTACATCTCTTACAAAAGATCCATATTTGGCAACGCAGCCTATTACAGTCCCTAACTTTAATAGTTTTGCTGGGTTAGTTTAGTTCTTATTGCCTTTTTAGGTTAAATAGCATTCAGGTGCTCCAGATGTTAAACAGTTTATCTTTCTGCTTAAACATGTGGTATTACAGTGACATTTTGGGTGAAGATGTTTCTTCATACCACTTTGTTACTCTAAATAATTATCCAGTTGAGGTGTTTTAAGTTCATTTCTAAACCCTGTAAGACATTTCAGTGTACTAACATCTAAACTATTTTTTGGTACTTTCCAAAATTATAAACGTTGCCAAAAAAAATTACCAAAGTTTTTGCCACACACTTACAGTGTTAATGCCTAGAATTTTGTAGAGTATAAAAGGCATTAGATATTTGTTTTCTCAAATGTTGGAAAAATGCATCAAATCTTTCATCAATCCAGAAAAATCCCCAAAACAATACAACTGATGGTTTAGCTTGTTCTAATTATACAGGTTTACTACCACCTGGTGGAAGTTCTTGAGTTTTTCTGTGATAGGGGTTGCATTGCATTATGTGATTGATGTACAGTTAAAGTGTAGGACCACCACTTCTATCTGCTGCCAAAAGAATTCTGATGAAGAATCTCTCCTGTAATATCAAAAAGTTAACCAATTTTGTTGGTGGTTATTTTTATCCCTCTTAAAATGTGACCAATCTCACTTTCTCCAGAATGAATTTTGACCAGTTCTACTAAGTTTGACCTATAACTCTCATTTACGTTGATTAATCTCATCCACAGACATACAAACTAATCCAATTTACATTTTTGAGCATCTCTCTCACTCACACTAAGGACTTCTGCTCACTGTTACTTAAGTTTAATGCATTTTGCTTGCTCCTTAAGGAAATCTTAAGAATCTCAAGTGCTTCCAAATAAATCAAAAGAACATGGCTCTCTTAAAGAGTCTGACCAATATCCACCACTAATGATAAGCAATCATGCGTGCTCCCTCAGAATTTTTTAACAAACCTGCCTTTCCTTTAGAAATTTGTATGAATTCTGTCTGTCCTTTAGAAAGTATGGCCAATAACATTTTCCCTTCAGGAAGATGTACCAATCCTGCCTCTCCTTTAGAAAGTTGACCAATCCTACTTTTCCTTCAGATAGTTTTACCAATCCAATCTTACCTTCAGACACTTCAATCTCACCTCTCCTTCAGAAATTTTAACCAATGCCCATTTCCTTCAAAAAGTTTAACCAATCTCAGTTCTCCTTTAGAAAGTGTAACCAATCTCATTTTACCTTCAGAAAGTGTAACCAATCCCATTTTACCTTCAGAAAGTGTAACTAATGCCATCTTATCTTCAGAAATTGTAACCAATTCCATCTTACCTTTAGAAAGTGTAACTAATCCCATTTTATCTTCAGAAATTGTAACCAATCCCATCTTATCTTCAGAAATAGTTAACTATTCCCACTTTTCCTTCAGAAAGTTTAACCAGTCAGGCCTTTACTTCCAAAAGTTTAACCAATCGAATTTTACATTCAAAAACAAATTCTAATTCTCCTTCTAAAAGTTTAAACAATTCCACTGCTTATTCAAAAAGTTTATCTAATCCTGCCTTTAGGCTAAACTACATTCTTCAGAAAACGTAACCAATCGCACTTTTCCTTTAGAACGTTTGACCAGTCCTGCTTCCCCTTCAATATGTTTCACCAATACCACTTTTTCTTCAGAAAGTTTCACCAGTCTCAGCTCTTCTTTGCAAAATTTCAAACAATCCCCCACACTCTTTCAGAATTTTTTGTCAATACCACCATCTTCTTCAGAAATTTACCCAAACAAACTCTCTCCTTCAGAAAGATGAAGGCCCCAAAATGCTTAGAACAGTCATTTATTCCTATCCTTGTCAGGACATTTGGCGCTGGCCAGGATATCTGTTCATTACCTTTATTAAAGCAGTCGTGTTGTATTCGAGTCAAGTTCTGTAAAACAGTGCTGCTAAAACCACCTCACGAGCACCACATAAACCTTTCTATTTCAAGCATGAACACTTTTTAACCTTGATTTGCGTCTTTAAACCTTTTCCTATGGAGGAATATCATGAAAAGGTATATCAGATACCAAACTTGTCTATATTATTGCTCCCTTCACCCATCTTCAGAGCAGAAATCCACATTTTCATGCACAGTTCAGAAAGGAAAAGCATAATTGTGAACATTGTGCATTTTTTACCCACTGTAAGATTTATACCCTCATTCATTCTGTGCACGTTTTTGCATTTAAGTCAAACAAAAGGCTCTTGCAAGAGCTTATTTTTATCTAGCAGTTGGTCTCATGTAGCTATTACCTACCAGGGCCTTTATGGACTCCCCCTGACATGGACTATAACACTGGATAAGCTCTGCATTCCAGTCCAACAGCCATAAAATCAAAGAGTACAAGGGAGGAAAGGAGAGATAAAAAAGGATGAAAGAAAAAAAGGGAAAGCTCCAGAGTTGCGAATGATTGAGCAATTTTGCATTTGTGTTTAAACACGTATACATTTCGAAGTGACAGATAACCACAAATATTCAATAAGTTACCTTTCTCAAGCCTATCATTTAGCACTAAGACAGATACATTCATCAGGATTCTTCAAGCAGCTGCACTGATTTGCTGGCAACGTTCCTCTAAAGGTTCGCTCGGGTCAAACTACGGCTTCACAAACACATCCATGCATTACATACTTTATATGGTATAAAATGTATAGGGTTTTTTCTTGGTATTGTATTCTTTAGAGGAGGAAATGTTCATACATTACATACATACATTAGTGAGGCATCTTGTACTCCAATTCAGTGAAATATATATATATATATATATATATATATATACAGTACAGACCAAAAGTTTGGACACACCTTCTCATTCAAAGAGTTTTCTTTATTTTCATGACTATGAAAATTGTAGAGTCACACTGAAGGCATCAAGGGCTATTTGACCAAGAAGGAGATTGATGGGGTGCTGCGCCAGATGACCTGGCCTCCACAGTCACCGGACCTGAACCCAATCGAGATGGTTTAGGGGTGAGCTGGACCGCAGAGTGAAGGCAAAGGGCCAACAAGTGCCAAGCATCTCTCGGGAACTCCTTCAAGACTGTTGGAAGACCATTTCAGGTGACTACCTCTTGAAGCTCATCAAGAGAATGCCAAGAGTGTGCAAAGCAGTAATCAAAGCAAAAGGTGGCTACTTTGAAGAACCTAGAATATGACATTTTTCAGTTGTTTCACACTTTTTTGTTATGTATATAATTCCATATATAATTCCACATGTGTTAATTCATAGTTTTGATGCCTTCAGTGTGAATCTACAATTTTCATAGTCATGAAAATAAAGAAAACTCTTTGAATGAGAAGGTGTGTCCAAACTTTTGGTCTGTACTGTATATATATATATATATATATATATATATATATATATATATATATTTAGTGCTTTAAAAATAGACATTGTTATAAAGTAGGAAATAAGTACATTTGTTTAATATATAAGTTTGATCTATAAATTTATCCCCAATAGGTATTAGTAATAAGGAAGTGGTATGACAAAGAAACATTAAGAGGAACCAGACTCAAAACAGAACCCATCCTCATCTGGGTGACAACAAATGTCCATTTATTATAGTACTATTTTCATTAACTGTTCAACTCTTTATATTCATCCATTCTCATGGTTCTTGAGTTGTACTTAATAATCACACAAACAGACTTAATTTGAAATATGAATGAAATATGAATATAATTTCAATTTGTGTAAAACAAAAAAGTGTGGAAGAATTACATGTGAGAAAAAAGCATATACCCTGTATCAGAAAATATACATAAAATATACAAAAAATTATATTGTAAAAAATATGTGAAAATTAGAAATATATGCTGTATATATTACAATTCAACATACAAAACATTAATGTCATCTATTTAACATAAAAAACATTATATGTGTAAGAATTAAAAAATAACGAACTAGCTGTTACATCCTAATATGTGAAAATAAAATAAATAGTATCAAAACGTGCAAAAACAATTGCAAACACATTTAAAGGTGGAAATTAATAAAAACAATTATAAAACAAATAGATAAAAATGAAATTGCATACGATAAATTAAAATGTTAAGGGAAAAAAAAAATACAAAAACAAGATATCCAATACTCGTGAAAGTTCATAATAATGTGGAATATATTATAAGCTCGAAAACATGTACTTTATGGTTTGATCATTCTTTCCTTCATGGCTCATGCGTGTGGTTTGAAACCTTATCAAAACTTTGCCACAAGAGGGAGCCGCGAGTCTTCAAGCTTCTCAGGATCCAAGCCAATCTCAAACTCCTCTGTCCATCTCATATTGACATCTGGTAAGCAGATTTCGATCATATGCAAGGATTTCTTGCAGGGTCCTCAACACTGCATTGACATTACAGGAGTCATCCTGGTTCTTCTGGAAAATATACATGGTGTGTTTTAATACGGTGCGAAAAGTACAGAAGAAAAAAAAAATGTCATCTATTTTTCTGTCAAAAAAAAGAGCAGTGTGAGCCTGCCAAGTTACCAAGCAGATTGCAAGAACAGCCACAAAATGACTGATGGAGCACAAACAGTTCCTAATATGTAATTATGAATATCCGTTTGCATTTCATTGGCATGATCGTCGGTTTGAAAACTTTAATTATGAGCCATCATTTCCAGAGAATAAAGTAAACTGAGATCTAAACTACAAATTCTACTTAGAAGAAAATACACCCTAAAATACATCTCATTTTATTCATCTATCTAATGCAATTTGGTTCAATGTATTAATAAAAAAACTAACAAAAACTATTCATTTCCCCAAGGCACACAGTTTTGTTGGCTAAACTACATCAAAATGGTGACAACCTCCACCCCTGTTCTCATTCTTCTCAGCCCTCTCCCCCCGGGGCACAACATCATATAAACTCATAGGTAAGCATGAGCTCCAAAAGGCTCACAGGAGAACAGGGGAGGCTGGTGGAGTCACTCTGAGCCAGACTATATAAGCGTGTCTCCTGCCGGCTCAAAGCACTTCTCTCTCTGAGCTCCCTCTGAAGGAGGTGTCAGGATGAAGCTCCTCTTTGCAGCTGCCTTTGCACTCTTTGCGCTTTTGACCTTCGATCAGGTCGATTCCTCTGCTTATGATAAAATCGTGAGCCACAGCCGCATAAGAGCGAAGAAAGAAGGGTAAGAAGTGATTATTATAATTATTATTATTATTATTATTATTATTATTATTATTATTATTATTATTATTATTATTAATATTATTATTAGGTTTGCTTTTTTTAATGCAAAGTATGTGGAATTCGTTCAGTAAATCTCAGGAGTTTTGAATAAAGGAAATGCATTCATTTTTCATGTACATTAATAAATAAAAAAATATGAATATCAATTTTTTTCCTTTATAATTTCTTTTACAGTAAGTTTTTTTTTAGATCATACCAATATTTATGATACATTGCTATTTATAAGCCTGTAATTTTAATACAGTACTCTATAATAAAAATAAGATTTTTTTAAAAAGACCATTTATAATGCATGTAGTATATTGGTCTGACTCAATATTTCATTTTTCCCTTGCTATTCCCACTCAGCCCAAACGTATGCGCTCTTCAGCATGTGTTGGGAACCAAGAAGAAGTACTTCAGTACTTGCCGTAATTGGTACCAAGGAACTATCTGTGGAAAGAAAGCGTAAGTGGAACTTTTTTCCTTGGGCCTGTAAAAGAGTTCCCGCCCACAGGCAAGGCACACATCTGGTCGCTAGATGTGAACATGACCTTAAAGTTGGTTTGGGTGTTTTCAAGTAGGTGTTAATAAAGCATCTCAGATACAGACAAGCTGATAGAGCAGGTCTCGGAAAAAAACAAAAAGCATCCAAAACACTGTAGCAAAATGGTGTAAATTAAACGGATCATCAAATTCATTATTGCAAAAACAGTCATCATTATTTTCTCATCATGACTCTTTGATCGCTTCGGGTTTTCAGCCCACAAATGTCAGGTCGTGTCGAGTCTGTGATGCTTCTGGTTTCCATTTGTTTTTCCGCGGTTGGAAAAGAGGACGAGGTTTGGAGATGAGTGAGGGGGGTTGGGGGTGGGGTGGCTTATGGGTTCCAAAAAAAAAAAAAAAGACAGCCTCACGTGCTATGAGGCACACTGGCCACAAAGAAGCAGGATTCCGGCTCCCCCAGCGCTCTGGGTCCTGCCTCGGCGCCTCTCCTCAAACATGGAGCTGAGCCAGACCAGACTTTCTCATCAGCTTCAGATGTTCTACAGCTTCTACGCTGATCGTTTTTTGTAGACTCAGCAATCCTTCTTTTAACAGCGGAAATAACCGCATGTGTGTCCACGAGCTGATTATGAATATTCTTCTTATGTGTCCATGTAAAGCAGTGGTAGAACACTTAGTGGTTTACATCATCCAGCTTGCTCTAGCATCTACAGGGGTCTAGTTTAATATCATCCTTCATTTCACTTACTTTGCTAATTAGGGTCAATGCTGATGTTGCCACAAGAGTTCTGTTGGATCAGATTTTAAAGTTAGACCAAAGTTTCCTTCTAGATCTCCAAAGCATAGGTTAATTAGTCTGAGCGAATCCTTTAAAGGTTTGATGTAGAACCCTACAACATGGTCCTCTCTATTAGCAGAATTGGTGACCATTATTGAAACATATTTCTCTCTGGATCAGTTTTTGAAAGATGGAAAGTAGAACCCTAAAATACAGACGTTCTCTTTAAAAATATTTTACTTTTTTTTTGTAGAAAAGAAAAGCACTTGAAAGAACCTTTAAGGAACCTGATAAGTGTACGAAGGTACTTTCTAATAGGTGGGTTGTTAACTACTAAAATATAAAAAAGAAGAAGCGGAGGAAAGAAATAGACCCCTAATGGTTATTTTTTTATGTTACCTAATGGTACTCTTTAGGGCTCTATGTAATGCTTTACCATTGTTTCTCTACCTGGAAGGCTAGGAACCCTTAACTATTCAATTAATCTAATGAGCCTTAATAAAGACATGAAAATCCCCATTTCTAAGAATGCACCAAAAGCAAAGGGCATTTAGCTACATTTTTTAAAGAGTACCCAACAGTAGGACACAGCCAAAAAAACTCACCGGATTTAATAGTTCTTTAAAGGATTTTTGACCAATTACGATTCTTGCCTTCCATTCTGGCCATCCTTTGAGCTTAACTGAAGTTGAAGATACTTGAATCACCAACCATCTTGATAGAGAGAACTTTCCTACATGGAATAATCTACTCAGTTTTAGAATATAGTCAGGGGTCCAGTGAACCAAGGCACTAACCATCTGAATTTGGGTCTGTCTTAAATATTTTGACATGTGCCTCGAATATTTCACTTTAATACTTTCTGTAATTAAATGAAGAATAACCACAAGTTCCATTACTGACAAAAAAAAGATTAAAATACATTAGGAAACTCTTAACTGTAGCTGTGGCAGGAATCCAACAGGTTACCAAAATAAGAGCGTCAGGCCTTCCTCTATGCATGGGAGAAATGTTTGAAACAATCTTGTTTTCTTTTGGCTAGCCGCCTAGAAGTGTAATAGATATTGCTTCCTCCCTGAGCTTTGCACTTCAAAGCTCTTGCCACATTCAAGGCTGGTACTGTGCCATGACCTAAATGCTCATGTTCCCAAACTAAAAAAAAAATGTTGCCCAAATTCTGTCTGCTGCCTCTGGTTCTTTAGTCTGCTGACTAATTTCTCTTTAACTAATTATTTGTGTACTTCACAAAGGCAGCCCTTGGTTTTGACTTTTTTTTTTAAGACTCAGACCAAAAGCTTTTTTCAAGGTTGATTTGTAGACTTCCGTCTAGCCAGGTGTTCCAACAGACAGGCTGAAAAAACAACAAAAACCCCAAAAAACATATGGAACCATTTACAGTTGTGGGGGTTTTCCAGAACTGCAGCCCACTAAACCTGACCTCCTACAACCCCCATGTGTGAAAACACACATACACTCACACATGTAATACTCCCCAAGTAATTTACGTTAGGTGACTGGAACATCTTGATTCTCAAATTAGGGAATAATTTTCTATATCAGCAGCTTGAACTGTAATTCTGACTAACCAAAGTGAGAGGTTTATATTAACGATACATTGTAATTTTTATAGTAACTACTCTAATATACTCTAATTATTGTAAATAATCTTAGGCTAATTAAGAATACATAAAAAAAAACATTTATGAGCGATAATCTGTTTTTATTTTCTGTTCTATTTGTGCTTTTTGGGTTCTGTGTAACATAAGCTGTTTTTTTTTATCTATCTATCTATCTATCTATCTATCTATCTATCTATCTATCTATCTATCTATCTATCTATCTATCTATCTATCTATCTATCTATCTATCTATCTAGATAGATAGATAGATAGAGTATATATAGTGCATACTGCATTAGATATTAACCAAGGCTTTTGTCCAATATTAGTTCCTTTTTCCTATTTTATGGCATTCAACCTACTGTAGCAATTTAATGTTTATATTTGGTTGGGAATTAGATTTTAAAAAATACAATTGCAAGGGATAAAATAAATAATACTAAAATTATATAAATTCCCCTGCTGCTAACCACATGTCCTAAAATGCTAGAATGGGTCAATTTTCCCCCCAAAGAACAACTAGGAATGTTGCGGGAATGTAATGCTAGTGTGGCTAACTATCTCTAACCACAAAGCCACATGTCATGTTTGTGTAATTATATA
Source organism: Silurus meridionalis (assembly GCF_014805685.1). Classification (NCBI taxonomy): domain Eukaryota; kingdom Metazoa; phylum Chordata; class Actinopteri; order Siluriformes; family Siluridae; genus Silurus; species Silurus meridionalis. The sequence goes on from NC_060895.1 coordinate 21,188,502, forward strand.
GTTCATGAAAGCTAAAGTCATGAAACATGCCAAAGCATCTATAAAGCTTGGTCAGCTAGATTATAAAGTCTGTAATTGAATGGGAACACAAATCTGTGCTTTTTGCTGTTGTATGATTGATGTACAGGATGAAGGTTAAATGTCTATTGAGAAAACATTCTATGTCTATTGAGAAATCTTTCTTTCTTTTTGTAGTACTGTTGTTTATGAATGCTGTCCAGGATACATGAGGCTGGACGGTATGCTAGGCTGTCCCGCTGGTGAGTAGTTTCAGTTGATTTAAACATAAAATAGACTTTAATAATATGGCTTATGACATTGTTTAGTTCTTGAAACTGATTGGTTTAACTGCTAGTTGTAATAAAAAAAAAAAAAAAAAAGAGGAAAGGTCTATATATATATATATATATATTTCACTAACAGCTGGAACCAAATTCCTTGTGTGTGTCAACTTGGCCAGTAAACTTGATTCTGATTTGATTATGGAAGGATTATTGATATCAGTGCATTGTATATGAAAATAGGTTTTCCATCAGAGAACACAGTTGTTTTCTCCCAGATGTTTCTCAACATTAAATGTAACAGTACAATGCGTTGTATACTATTGGGAAAATTTAATGTATTTACTTCACATCCAAGTGATTTTCCTATAACAGTAGGTTGCCACCTGTATATGCATTAATTGGAGGAGCTTCTAAATGTACAACCACTTACTGCTTATATACTGGTGGATTTTATGTAATTTCCTGTTTTTCTAAAGTTGTCAATTACAAGGTCGCAATTAATTTGGCAATGTCCAGTGGAAAGACTGACAAATGTAAAGAACACTACTTATAATATTGTTGTAATGGTTATACTGTCTTTTTCCTCTACAGTGGCTCCCATTGACAATGTGTACGGAACACTTGGCCTGGTGAATGCAGTCACCACCCAGCAGTACTCGGCCTTGTCCAAGCTGAAAGAGGAGATTGAAGGAGCAGGATCTTACACGTTCTTTGCCCCTAGTAATGAAGCTTGGGATCTTTTAGATGCGGTAAATATCCCTCTTTACTAACTCTTGTTTAAACCCACCCTTTTTAAAGCAGAAATAACTCTATATCTGTTTCCTTCAGTTTTTAACCTGATATTCCCTGAATTAAATCATCCATTTACATTAAACTGATCCTTAAGTCGACCAGTCGGTTAGGTTAAATAAATGGTTATTAATATGCTTCCTTAACAATTATGCGTTTTATTGCATTCCAGGAAATACGGGGTGCTTTGGTGAGCAACGTCAACATTGAGCTGTACAATGCTCTGCATTACCACATGGCTAACAAGCGTCTTCTCACTAAAGACCTGAAGAATGGACTCACCATCAAGTCCATGTACAACGACCTTACGCTCTATATCAACCACTATTCCAATGGGGTAAGTATTCTAAAAGCTCTTAAAAAGGTTTCTTGAGATATGATGAAGCAAATTTATTCATTTATTTATTTGTATATTGAGTTTAAAGTGTTTTTTTCTCCACTGTTGTTCAGGTCGTCACTGTCAACTGTGCCAGGATCATTCATGGGAACCAGGTGGCTACCAACGGAGTGGTGCATGTTATTGATCGTGTTATCACTGCTGTGGGAAACACTATTCAGGATGTGCTTGACGTTGATGACGATCTGTCTTCTCTGAACGTAAGTCACAATGAGCAGAAAAGTCTATATATTCTTTTAGAAAAGAAGGGGTTTTTAGATGGATTGATAACATTCTTCATCAAAGTCTTTCTTAATTTCTTTCCTATAGGGAACGATTCGATTACTGTCTATTTAAATGTCTCTTAAGGCAGAGATCTAAATATACTGCATGAAATTGAATTTTTTTATTTTATTTTAAAGAATAATACATTCAAATGAGTAAAATGTTTGTCTTTGCTCTTGTTTCAGAATGTGGCTACTAATGCTGGTCTGTTGGAGCTGTTGGGCAAACCTGGCCACTACACCCTGTTTGCTCCCACCAATGATGCCTTTTCTAAGCTAGACAAGGAAGTGCTAGATAGGCTTATGGGAAACAAAGGTGCCCTCCAAGGTAAATTGGTAAATTCAAGTCACGAGTGCTTTTACATCTTTGGAAGTATTTTCTCAAACAAAGCTTGGACATCCAAAGGCAAAATGTTGAGCCTACATATAGATGGCAGCCTTTTAGCAATGTGGTACTTTTTAATAAAGTGCAAGTCCAAGGAAAACCGCATGACGTTTCACACAGGACATGTTTGCTGATTCGAGTGAACCAAGAGTGCTGATGTTACATCTATCTTTTTTTCATCCCCATTCAAAACAGATGGTGACACTGATATGCTCTCTGCAGTGGGAATTCTCAGACAGTTTGAGAACAGCATTAAAACCAGACTTAAGTCTGCAATGACAATTAGATTGAGTTATTGTTTTATTTGAAACACCTTGGTGAGAAATGAAGTCATACACAGTTACTTATTTGAGTTGGACTTCAGAACTATTATTTTAGCTGTTGATCATGCAAAGCAATCTTTGCTCTTTATATACTAATCTCCTAATGTATTGCATGTGCAATGAAGCGACTGTCCAAAGAAACGCTCTTTGCCCAAGTGGTGCAACATAGCTCCAATGTAAACTGTAGGCCTGTAAGTTGCAAAGTGAGCAAAGCACGATGCCAAGTGCAATGAAGCAGGAAACAGCTGCTGGTTTTACAATCCATCAAATTTGGCAGGGTCTGAATTCTTGCATTTTAAATGGTCCCACATCAGTCATTTGACAACCCTTTGAAACTGTCCTCCACTCGAAAGCAAATGGTGAGGGGGTTGTTGACAGGCATATTCTCAAGGGGTCTAAGGGTTCCTAAGGAGACTCTGGTTCATTATATGGTGCATTTACTACCTGGCACAGACATACAGCTTACATAATAGTGCGTTTCGGTGGTTTGTGTTTGGAAGACAGACAACTATCTAGAAGACAACTACTAGAAACAGTCCATGATGTTATATATTTAACCACAAATGGAGAGTGTAGGGGAAAATCACTGGAAAAAAGACAGAATGTAGAATTTCAACACTGTATTCAGATGAATTTTGGACTGACACTTCGTCATCCTCAATTGCATCACTCAAGTCCACGATTAGTCTCAACTAAATATGTGCTTGAGAAATGTGACTGGTTCCCTTGTGGTCCCATTAAAGCACAAACCTCATGCAAGTAATGCATGTTTGATTTTCTCTTAATGTCCTAGGAAAACCTGTCCATCATTAGGTTCTTAATATCAATTATTTGGTATTACAGCAATAACACAACACCAAACATTTCTTCAAGCGCATTTCCATTCTTTTTCACAGCCCTGTTCAATTATCACCTCTTGGACTCAGTCCAGTGCTCAGAAGCCATCATGAGCGGCACCTCATATGAGACCATGGAGGGCAGCAACATTGAAATTGGCTGTGATGGAGAGAGCCTCACCGTTAATGGGGTTAAGATGGTGCTCAAGAAGGACATTGTCACCAGTAATGGAGTTATTCACCTGATTGACCAGGTGCTCATTCCAAACTCAGGTTAGCTGCATCTTATTTATCTTGTTCGAAATTTGTCATTTTTAAATAAGTAAACCAACCGGGAAACTGGATGTCATAAACACAACATGTCATAAAAATCCTGGTTGGGACTTTTTCCTACAAGCTAAGCAGGTGATGGAGCTGGTTGGCCAGTCACAGTCCACCTTCGGCGACATGGTGTCAGAACTGGGTCTGTCAGCAGCCATGAGAGGGGAAGCCGAGTACACGCTGCTGGCTCCCCCCAATGTCGTCTTCAGTGGTAGGTTCCTCCAAATAAATTCCTTAAGTCACTTTTGACAGGATTTGAACGTGTCATCTGTGTTTTCTCACTGACTTATTAGTTTAATGTTCTGCTTAAATCTTCTAATTCTTGGCCCACTGAATTTTATTCATTCACTCCAATTGCTGCTAAACATACAAAATAAAGTGTGTATTTTTATTTCGGCAGGGATGTGAAAAACGTTTTGCCATTACCAAGAATTTTGTTGATGGTATAAGGTTTTATAAGTCAAATTGGCAATATTATTTTTTTTGTTCTGGGTAGTGTTTATCCATATCATTCTACATTGATTTACTGGTATTAAAATGAATTGGAGAAGAAGAACTAATAATGCATGTTGTACATTTATTCCTTATTATTTAGACCATTATTTAAAATCAATTCACATGCTTTTGGATATCACTGAAAGGATTTATGCCCAAAATCAGCCAAGTGAATACAAAGATAGCAAAATAATTGAAATTCTATCTTGTAGAAGTGAATGTACATTTTTCAATGGACATAATTAGTAATCTCAAATATGATACATTTTTGGTTGTTTATAGTAAGATTTTAGATTACACAATGTCTTTCCCTCAGAATAAACTTATAGACCTCCCAAATGGTGCTGTATACTTTATGCCTGTGGTTAAGTTCAGCTCTTTCTTAGGAATGTACAGGATATCTGATTATGAATGTGTAGAAACATTGCTGCATGTCCTAAAATGGCAACGTATCTCGTTAATGGAGGAGATAAATAAAAAGGATGAGGCTCCATGCAACGGATAAGGTACATGAACTTTTTTACTTGCTGATGCTTACCATAGATGAGATCATGGCAATGGACCAGGATGACATGAGAGTTCTTTTGGAAAACCACATCCTAAAGAACAAGATTGTGTTGAGTCAGCTGTTTAATGGCCAACGTCTGGAGACCCTTGGAGGAAAGTTTCTCCGGGTGTTCGTCTACCGCACAGTGAGTTTCTAAACCAACCCCAGCACAGTAATGGAGAAAATTAAAAAAAATGTTCTTACTTTTAATATGCCTTAGCAGATATAATACCTTGAGGATTGTATTGAATTCATTGTTGGTTTAGTACTTGTAAAAAAATTCATACTTGACCTGGTCAACCTATTTGCATATTCTGATTTAACTTCATTATAAATCTAAACCATTATGTTCTTTATAAAATAAATAATAATCTGCAATTAAACTTAATATTTAAGAAAATCAACTAGAACAAGCAACCAGTCATATCTTAAATAGTACTTTATGAAATGCATAAGCAATCAATTCAACAAACTTCAGAATTGTATTATATATAACCATGTGCCTATATTCCATGTTTTTTGCATGTTGTATCTTGAAAGGCTGTCTGCATTGAGAATTCCTGCATGATTCGAGGAAGCAAAGAGGGAATTAACGGTGCTCTCCATCTCATAAGGACTCTGATCAAACCAGCTGAATTCAGCATGTACAAAGTGCTGAGTGAAAATGGAAACTTCAAGTAAGAGACATATAAATAAATGAGATACTTTTACTAGTTAAGTTATCTCTAAACAGAGACTCTAAAAAATATTGACACATAGGCAACCATCGCAACCCTGGTCAGAGTTTTTCATCCCAAATGGAGTTGGATTTGGAATGAGATTGTTGGTGTTAAAAGAATTTTAATGGATAGAGGTTTATTGAGCTAGTTAAAAAATTGTCCAGACCACCAAGGTCTTGTTTCGAAACAAAGTAAATGGAATGAAGTCTAATACATTTCAACAAGCGAAGGGAAACAATGGGGAATATAGACAGCATCTGCAATGGTGGAAGGTTTAAGTATTTTGCAGAGATTGTAAAACGCAAAAGTGATTATGAACTGTTCTACCTGGTGAACTGAAAACGCAAAGAAATGCATGCTTACCATTTTTCATTCATTAGATGAGAAAAAGTGTGAACATGCATTTTATTTTTCCAATACCAATATTTAAGGGGAATTTCTGGTAATAAATTGTATCCAGAACTCATGAGTCGTGAAATAATATACCAAGTAAGTGGGACAGTAAGTAAACACATTAAGAAGGTGCCCACTTTGTTCATAGCTTCAACAAGATTACTTTTAATTTTTTTTCTACTCTTCCTGGCTAAAATAGTAATAAAAAAAACAGTAAAAACAGTAAACGAAAAAAAAAAATAAAACTGCAAAGATTAAGACAAGAATTCATAAACTGGTATTTTTTAATAATATGTCCTCAATGAGAACTGTCAGGTGCTGTATAGCCTTTTGGTATTTAAACCCCTAGTAGGTTTCATGTCAGTCAGGATGTTTTAATATGATATGGTTCTTGTTATAATCTGACAGCTTCAGAAAAAATATCTGCCCGGAGGAAAATTACTGTGATATGCGTAGCCTCAGGGACTCTAAATTGTAATGGAAAAAAATGATGTGAGACAATAAAGGGTCTATACTTGCCCGTCTGCCATGTTGAATGTCAGTCCTTATCTCAGATTGAATTTCAGAAAGTGTTTAGGCTGAGGCAGTTTTAGAAGTGTCTTTGGTGGTTACACTAGGGGGTGCTATACAGTTTTAAAAATGGGCGATTCGAATGTATATTAAAATGAATAATTCTCCAAATGAAGCAATTTATACAACTGAGATAGTGAGAATTTTTATCTAGATTCAAAGTGGTGACCTCAATGCTTGCAGAATCTTTTTGAATCTGATGGAAGCAGCTGGTCTGACTGAATTGCTGACGCAGGAGGGCGAATTCACTCTGTTTGTGCCAAGTGATGAGGCTCTTGCTGGTCTCACTGAGAGAGATATCAACATTCTGAAGAGTAAGTCTTAGAAGTTTTCTCTTGTGCATGATATCTATATTTCAATGGTTTCCAATGATTGATCTGCAGGACCTGCAATGCATCTGGTGTGTCAATTATCTTAAAATAAGTACGACAGACCCAAAGTACATACCATACTCATCACTTCTCTTTTCTTTTCTTTGTTTAGGTGATCCTAATGCCCTCAGAGCCATCCTGCTCTACCACTTCAGCAAAGGCATTTTCATTGGTGGAGGTTTGGAGTCCGGAGTCACTAATCTGCTCAAATCTCTCCAAGGCAGCAACCTCAAAGTCTTGCATGTAAGTGTTTAAAAAACGTTGACAGTTTTCTCTTCACAGGTTCTTTCTTTCCAAGTCCGGCTTTTCAGACCTTTATGAAAATCCGGTGTCAATCACATTTTAAAGCATCGCCTGTTTTTATTTCTGCAGGCTTTACTGAAGGCGTATGAATAGATTTATTTGAAATGAATGAGGTTCAAAAGTTTACCAAGTCTGTATGTTTTATGGGTGGGAGACGAGTGCTTGACCTTACATGCCAACACTACTTCACACAACATGCTACTTTAGACTGCTGTTTCTACTTGCTTAGCTTTGTGTCCTTTCCCTGGGTTACAAAAGAATGAAAGCCTACAATATGTCGCATTAGTTTAAACAATGGATCTATTCAAATAATCAAGAATTCCTTTCAAAACAAAGTGCAAAGATCTTTTCCAGTTTCACATTTAACATCTTTTAAGATCTTTCCAGGAAAAAAATGTATGGATTATTCCATTGCACTGATTTAATTTATACTCATTTCCAGGGGGCTGACGGTATGCGGGTGGACTCTGTGCAAATTCCAGAATCTGACCTCATGGCTTCAAATGGAGTCATTCATGTCACCAAGAGCCTTCTGTACCCTGCAGGTGTGGACTCCAATACTCCAAGCTACATAATACTAAATACAGTAGCATTTAAAAATTAACCAAGGCTTCAGAAGCTTATAATAACAATCTTTTAACTAAACCTCATTCCATCTAAACCACTTTTTGCAGATGTTCCAGTTGGAAACCAGGAATTCCTTTCCCTCCTGAGACGGTTCATCAGGTACATCCAGATCAAGGTATCAAATTATATTGGGTAAAACTAAAAACATTAAATATGAGCTCATATGGAAATTTTTTATTGACAATAAATCATTAGTTATTGTGTGGTTATAGGAAAATAATCCACAAATGGAGTGGTGTGATATGGACCAATTGTCATCACAGCTAAATAATTTTCAATAAGAGCAATAAGTGTGTTATTAATCTTACACCACTAATTGCTATTAATATAAAATGTTTGCATATCATATTAAAGGAAAGAAGCTTACAGCTTTACATTTGCAATTTGCAAAAATATTGACACTTTGTAAAAAAAATACTAAATAAATCATTTTAAAGTAAACTTTATTACATTGACAATCAGAATGTATGCTCCAATTATAAATACAGTAGATACATGCAGGGTATGTAGAGCAATACATTGTATATGCATTTATTATGTGTTATAAAACATACATTAGAATTTATAAAGCCTGTAACTAGACTGTAGCAATTATACACAGTTTTAACTAATATAAACTGCCATTTATATTTTTGCATTCGAGTACCCATCAGTGAACAGTTGAGATCCTCAACAATGATGGAACTATAATGAATGGATATTTACACAATTAAGGATGGGTTCACTTTTGAGTCTGGTTCCTCTTAAGGTTTCACCAGATTCTTCCCTGAGATGGTATAAGGAGTTTCTCAAATTGTTATGTTCATTGTTAAAAATTAGATATTACCAAGCGGCAATCAAAACAAGGTCAAAACAGAGAGTGTGCTTTACTCTGATTGGTGGCTTTTTGCATGTTTGACTAGTTTACTTTTTATTCTTTTATAAAAAAAAGATTTGATACAATTCGATTCAATTTTGTCATTGCACATGTTGTGGTACAAGGCAAAACAAATACAGTTAGCATCTAACCAGAAGTGCATTGGTAGCAGTGTGATATATTTACATATGGAAAGGAACCACTGATGAAGAGGAAGATATTTGACTTTGAAATATAGTGAAGTTAAAGTAAAAGTTTCACCAAATGGAAATACTTCAGTAAAGTACAAATACGTGAAAAAACTAATTATGAACAGTAGCGAATTACATGTTCCTCGTTACTGTCCACCGCTGTTACATTATTATAACACTGCTTTTATTATACCACTGCTCTGTTTTGATGTTTAGCATCAAGTATTTAAATGCAAAGCAATAAAAAAGTTTATAGATTGATTGATTGCAGTGTGATTACACATGACTATATTCTTTCTTTTGACACAGTTTGTATCAGGCTACAAATTTCAGGAGATTCCCCTGACATTCATGAGTAAGTTTTATTATACAAATTTCACATTGTATTAAAATGTTGGTTAATATGGTAATATGGTGATTTGATGCCTTACTTTGATTCTTTTTCAGAGAGAATCGTCACAGGTATTGAACACTGCTGATCATCATTCAAGCATGTATGCATTAGATGGAAAGTTCTTATTTGTGTCACTTACACAAATGCCTTTGCAGTTCATGGACAACCCTCGGTATCTACAGTTACCCGTTTCGTCGAAGGAGACCCAAGACAGACCCACATCACCAGCTATAGCGAAGGTGACCCGACCCTTACCAAGGTTACAAGAGTCATTCAGGGAGGCCCAACTGTAACCAAGTTCACAAAGGTTGTTCAGGGACAGCCAGCCCTAACCAAGGTTACAAGGGTCATCGAAGGGGACCCAAGTCTCACCAAGGTCACAAGAGTCATCGAAGGTGACCCAAGTCTCACTAAAGTCACAAGGGTTATTCAGGGAGACCCTAGCATCACCAAGGTTACACGGGTAATTGAAGGGATTCCATCTCTTACCAAAGTGACCAGAGTTATGGAAGGTAATATTCCTTTTTTTCTTGTTTAAAGATTTTTTTTTTCATCAAATTAACAAATAATCACAACGAGAATTACAAGGTTTAAACAATCATTGTATTCATGTATATACAGTATGTTGATTCATCACTTTTTATTTTATGCTGTTTAACAAAGTTCGTTGCTGTTTTACAATTGCAGACATTCAGAAATATGCAGGCAAGACAAAGTTCACAATGAGATGGAAATTTTTTAATAATGACTAGATGTTGAAAATGCGCAAATGTAGCTTGTGGCAAATCTTCCACTAATGCAACTCAAGTCATTGCAGCTTGACGGCTATGCTTATGTAACAATAACGTTGTTTTTGTAGTGTACAACTCTATGGCTATTCCTATTTGTATTCTTTTATAGATGATTTTAATTGTTTTACTCCTGCCAGGTTTAAACAGTACCTAAATAGCTGAATTAATAAATCTAATTATTAAATTAATCAATCAATGATTATTTAAACTTGTAATGTGTAATATTGTGTTATCAGTTTATAAAACTAGAGTGACTGCCAAATATAAGTCTTAAAAAAATATATATAAATTTCTGCAAACTCATGAGCACGTATGGGATGCAAACGTTTTAAATAATTCGATTTGGATGAATACTACACTCCCTCATTTTAACTCTATCCAGTGTGATAAATATGGCCTTTGGGTAATATTCATATAACATAGATTAAAGTGGAAAAATGGTAAATAATATAATGCGACCCCTTTTCATAATGGTCCAAAATGCCGAAATTGTTCATATGCTCTCATATAACTATTCAAACTGTCGATCAGACGCAAGTTATAACATATCATTCAAAACTCAACTCAAGACTTTATACTTTTGCTGCATCAAGCTTTTGGTGTTCTATGGGAACGTGGAAACAATTAACCATGCCTAAATGTTCTGCATCAACAGGTCCTGAGATCTTTTTCAGCAACATTGGCGAAATGGAGCAGAATGGTAGTGCGCTATACTGAGCAAAACCTTTTTGATGCATGCATTTAGTGGGGTTAGAGCTACAAATATAAAGAAATATCCAATCTTTCTGCTGTTTCCCTTTTATAAACCTTTACCACCACCCCCTTAAAATCCCAGCATACAGATTTACCATTTTGCCTTTTTTAATGACATACTTTCCTAAGTGTTATTACAGTTATTAAATATTACCAATATATATATATATATATATATATATATATATATATATATATATATATATATATATATATATATATACATACATACACTACAATGTGATAGTATGCTGTGTGGTCAATGGATAATAAGCTGAGACTTTAAGGGGTTAAACAACTTTATTATTTCTTTAGACTCCTCCTGCACAACCTGGTGTTCAATTCATAGTTATTACAGTATAAGAAGAGAATTTGTTTTAATCCACAAAAAAGAGCAGCAAATGTGTGCTACTATGACCTGAATCCCAAATCTTAACCATTCATAAATATTAAATTTCCTATGAATTGAACTCCTGATTTTTTTTTTTTTTTTGGGTTCCGAACTAAAAACAAATGAATGGATGCAGTGTACCAAGATTTCTCCCTTCTTTCCTTTCTCAGATTCTCTTAAAGTCCCTTTACTTTGAAATCTTCTAACCTGCAGGGAAGTGGTAGCTCAGTGGTTAAGACCCTCAGATGGTCTTCTTATCAGAGTATTAGGGGTTCCAATTCCACCACCACCACCAATCTACCACTGTTGGGCCCCTGAGCAAGGCCCTTAACCCTCAACTGCTCAGTGTATAGCTGAGATTATTGTGAGCCTGGATAAGGGTGTCTTCCGAAATGCAGCAAATGCAAAAGTTTCCTTTAAGTTCCTTTAAGTCCATAAGTTCATGTTTAACAACTCTGAATTATTCCTTACAGGGCAACAGACAGAGTACTACAATGTGGACACGGACGCTGAGAAATTTACCCAAACTATTCAAGGTAAGATTCGAATAAACCCTTCTGGTTTTCCACAATATGTCACAAATTTCTGTAACAAACCATATAATTCGATTTATTTCATTACAGAAGGAAGACGAGTGCCAGGAAGGCGTGTGCCAGGTGAGGCCTTTGACTCTATAGTTTTACTAGATCTTGTATTTAAAGACATTGGAGAGCCTCATGTTCTGACAAGCCTTATGTCCTGAGTGTAGTGATGATGATAACTTTTAAAAATAATGGAAAAAACTTATGCCAGTTTAATGAATGGCAGGTTAAATGTATCCACCCTTTGGCTTTTTATGTCTACTGGTGAACAAGGTCTATGAATCATATTAAATATCAATGCCACCAATATATTGTTTTAAGCTAAGCATGCACACACACACACACACACACACACACACACACACACACACACACACACACTTATGTCATTTCCTCCCTCTGTGTTTTCCAGCTGGAATCAGAAGGAGAACCAGGATGACCAGCCAGCCCAAGACTCAGTGAGATGGGAAAAAACAAATGGACCCTTCAATGCTTAAAAGAAATCAGGGGTTCAAGTGGGGAAAAGTGGTCTCTCTTTGTAAGAGCCTTTTGGATGAGTCCAACTAGAGCTTGGTTTAAACCAAAAAGAGATAAATTTACATTGACAATCAGTGTTTGTGTTTTGTTCATTAGCACATCCAGAGAGGAATTTCAAAATTAAACTGTCCCTTTGTATGTACATATTTTTTTTAATAGTTTTTTTTTTTATCATTTTGATTTTGTAGAGGCTTACATTAGGAACAGACCAGTGAAAAAGTCCAGTGGGGGAAAAAAAATGTCAAGGCAACATGTGGAAATTGCACACATCTGCATATTTTTTTTAAACATTAAATTCCATTCAGTAGATCTGTTTCGGAGAATATATCAGAGCGTATGGATAACTCCTTAAACCAAGAAGGAACATGAATTCAGATTTTGTTTTAGGGTTGAGGTTGTACTTCTGCATGGCGAAAGATTTCATGGTGCTCATGTTCAGTATTTGTTTCTTTCGAAAAATAATAAAAGACTGCAAGATTTTGGTAAAAAAAAAAAGCCTCCATGGATCTTTTTTTTTACATCACAGCTTAGTAGTTTGATCTTTACTCTTCTTGGTTATATCATCTAAATAAGACTTATGTACAGTGGTGTGAAAAGTTTACACACCCCTGTTAAAATTGCCTTGAATGAAACAAAGGTAAAATCATGCCAGATCTTTGCAAGTAGGATAAAGGACCTAGTAACCATATTCAAATGAAAAACATAAAAACATGTTTTATATAATGGGGGGGTGAAGTGTTGGTTACTCCATAACTGACCCTTAAAAGCTTCCAGATTGTTCATGATTTTGTCATTCCACACTTCTATGCATAACCCTCTTCAAATTAGGTAGGTTTTTGCCAGAATTTAGATTTTTGACAGGTTTTCACATTTTGTATGATTTATTAGCCATTGATTTCTATGCTTGGATTTGTACATTGGGCTGCTCTCATCCAGAAACATAAAACTTCTTCACCTTCAGCTGTCTAACAAAAACCAGCATTTGCCAAAAATTTTTGTAAAAATTAATTATTCTATCTACACTATATTGGCAAAAGTATTGGGTCACCTGGTCAGAAGTATAGTATGTGATTTTTAAACATACGAAAGTTAGGTGATGTGGAGGTCTGGGGTGCAGTCAGCATTCCAATTCATTCCAAATGTGTTCAGTAGGGATGAGATCAGAGCCCTATAGCAGACCACTCAAGATCTTCCTCTCCAAAGCATGTAAACCAGATCTTCAAAGAGCTCACTTTGTGCACAGGGGCATCGCCATGCTGGAACAGGTTTCAAGTAAAGTTCAAGTAAATGCAAAATTGTATTATAGCGCATCTAAAGACGTCCTGTAAAATTTAGTGCCTTCAGATTTGTGGTAACAGTTTGGAAAAGAACCACATATAGCAGAAAAGGTCAGGTGTCCCAATACTTTTGAAAATATAGTGTCTCTAGACTACAGTTCTAATCCCAGCTGAAAAGAAGTAGCATGATTCTAAAACCACCCTGCTTTGGATAGCGTGTTATTTGGCTGATAGTTGTCTTGGTTTTTTGTCTTTTAGATTTATTTTTGAGGCATTTAAGATTTATGCCTCAAAAAATCTACTTTTCATAAGGAAACACAATCCATTTAGGCGTTGATACATGCAGAGAGTAGCCAGTGTCTGCTTCTTGACTGCCTCTTGACAGCCTTGACATCCTCCGCCTTACTTGTTTTTGTTTGTTTTGTTCTTTCATCAGTTTTAAAAGAATGAATCAGTTCTCACATGATTTACCATATATTCATTTTTAGATAGACATTTTAAAGTTAGTAAATAAACACACAAGCAAACGAAAACTATTTAATGATGATTAATAGATGAATGATGTGGAGAGAATTATGCACTTTAATTGTCTGGATAATAAAAATTTATTAGCATTCTTTTAATCTTAAATGTATTTATATTTAATATTAATTTGAAATTCCTGGGTTGCTTTTCTCTATTCTTCCCATTTACACTGACATCTTCCTGAGAATGTAAGCACTGCTCTAAGCTAAAGCTCAATATGATGATCAATTAGTTCTTTGATCACTCAACGGATGATAAAAAAACAAAAAAAGAAAAACTACAAGATTGGAATATCTTGGAGCAAAACGACATGAAGCTGCAAAACTCTTGGCACTGAAACTGAATATTTCTGTCAACAGGTTATTCTCTAGTTATTCTCTCTTATCTCATCTCTCATGATGAGACCTCAGGCTAGAAGACTCATGACATTTATGACAGTCGTAGTTGTCAAGGTAGTAAAGAGTAGGAAATGTTTTTTAAGGCTGTCATTCAGTACTGTGACCAGCTATCATGGCATTTCCAAAAGCTTGTGTAGGACCCTGGAACTTTGGAACCCAGGGTCCCCAGGTCAGACCTTTACAGATTTTGTATAGAAACTCTATAGAAACTTTTGTCTAATATCTCACTACTTCAGCCCTCACCTCATGCATTCAAACACCAAAAAAAAAAAGAAAACAGATAAGACAATTTGAATTTAAATATGGAATGACTGACAGTGGTCAATGTGTTTTAAACCCCCTGTAAACCAACCCCAGTCAGTGTGGTTGAATTGACAGAAAATATTAAATATTAATGTTAAAACATAATAAAACAATAATATTATTGAAGGGTACAATTCTTTTAGTGGTCAGCACCTAGTTTAACTTAGCATTATATATTATTGCATTATCATGTATTATTTATTTTTTGCATTAGCATCAACATAACACAATCCATAGCTTTAACATAATTTATCAGGGTCTGTCTCTGTCATTCTTCCTAGTTGTGTTTTACAATTCTTCTGTGTATTCATCTAACCCATGCTTGGGTGTCTTTTAGTGTCCTGGAGTGTCCTTTGTTAAATACTATTCACGTATGTTTCCTCCCACCTCCCTAAATCATTGCATACGGTGGACTAACTACACTAAATTACCCCTAATTCTGAAAGAATGTGTGAATGTGTGAGTTTACGGTGCCCTGAGGTGGACCAACATCTCATCCAGGCTGTATTTTTTGGCTCACTGCCAGTGTTTTTGGGAAAGGATCTGGATCTATCATAACCCTAAACAGGAAGAAGTACTTACTGAAGATAAATTGATGAACAACTGTGTTATTCTTATGTGTTTCTTGCACTGGTTCTCGAAATAGAGGCTGTACAGCATAACCTGGGGGTCTGTCAAGTTTGTCAGGTCACATGGTTGGAACGGACACTTGGGTATTATCAAATTCATTGCAATTATTATTGAGTGCTTATAGATATTAACCAATAAAATGAACCACTTTAATTAAATGGATTTAGTCCAAAATGCAATAACATTGCTGTTCTGAAAATGAAGCTGCATCAGCCAAGTTCACTTCTTTGCTAAATTTTATTCATGTGGTCACATCTGCACCACACACTAATCAGAGAGGGGGGTTTTCTTTTTTTTTTTTTTTTTTTTTAGAATACTTTATTGATCCCACAGGGAAAATTATATCTTCTCATATTCCAGTTATGTAGGAAGCTGGGGTCAGATTACAGGGTCCGCCATGTTATGGCACCCCTGGAACACAGAGGTTTAAGGGCCTTGTTTAAGGACCCCAAAAATTGGCAGCTTGGTGACACTGGGGTTTAAACCCCTGACCTACCAATCAGTCACCCAGAGCCTTTAACACTAAGCTACAGTACCATTCCCAACTACCACTGATTTTTCATTAAAAAAAAAGATTTGCATGATTGCATTTTAGAGACTAACCAGTCTCCTTAGTAAAATTATACATTGCTGCATTAGTTAATAAATAACAAAAAGGGCTGATTTAGTAAACAGAATACTGTGCAGACTTTGCCAATTGGTAAAATCACATAAATAACCCAGAATTCTCCACTTGGATATGGAAGTGCACTGCACATGGAATGAACCATTTAGCCTTTACACCATATGTAGTGCACCACAATGAGTGGTCTGGGATAATAAATTAGTACTTTGGATACTTAAGTACATTTAAAGGCAAATACTTTTGTACTTTTGACTCAAGTGAAAGTTTAAAGGGACACTTTTACTGGGATAATATTTTACTTCCTGTATCTTTACTTTTACTCATGTACATGCTTTGTGTACTTGGTCCACCACTCTACATAAGTAATACTGCACATAATCAACAGAAGTAAGATGGTAATGCCCAAAAATGAACACATTTGTGATTATTGATAATTGTCAGTGAGTCAGGTGTGTGACTGGAGACTGTATTAGAGGACCCAAATGCAGGATGCTACAGGGGTATGGAGAAAACAGGCTTTAATATAAAAAGGTAGCAAGCAGAGCAATGAGACAAAGGAAATAACAAAGTCCAACAAACAATCCAGGGTCTTAACACAGGGCAAACAGGGCATCGCAGGCAGAGACAAAACCAAATCCAGAAACAGTCCAAGATTCATAAAGCCGGCAAACAGTGCAACATAGGCAGAGCAAAAACACAAAAGCTAAAACAGTCTAGAGTTCAAACCACAAAACAGAGTCAGAGCAGGGGTCAGGATCAGGATCAAGAACAGGAACAGGGTCAAGAACAGGGTTAGGGTCAGGAACAGGGGCAGGATCAGGGGCAGGAACAGGGTTAGGGTCAGGAACAGGAACAGAAAGAGTGGCAAGAATATTCTCAAGGACTAAGGAAGCCGGTGAAATAAACTAGCCCCAAGCTAAACTCTAGATGTCCTTGTATACTGGGAGGCGCGGGGAAAAAACAGCAAGATGGCCGCCAACCCGGAAGTGCGCCCCACAAAACAGGAAGTGCACCGTGTGCCCTAAATATCCCGACATATAATGCAGTATGTTTATTTATTTAATTTATTAACTAATTATATGATTCATAGGTTCATGTAGAACAAGAAGCTTTTCCGAATTACATATTCATAAACCTGGATGTTTAATAGCATCAAAAGTGGAGTAATGTTTGTTAACTCTCAACTAATGGCTTCTTTGACTTACTGCCATTTCATTTAAACACTCAATGCTTGAAAAGGTTTTGACCCCACATCTCATTTGTTATGTAAATAAATTCAACTAAATACGAATATAATACTATAAGTAGTTGCTTACTCCCATTAATAACAAGGAGCTACATTTTGCTGACAAATGCCTTCTTTTCTTCCTTTGCTTGTACTTTACTCATTATTTGCTTATTTAGACCATGCCTTGGTTGTGGCTGCTCAGACACAATACAGCTGGTGTTCATTTGCAGTAGGCAAGAATGGTTACAGATTTTATTACACTTCTGAAGTTGTGCACAAACTCCCTAGTGTGCAAAATTACCGAAGTAATTATTCAAAATTTCTAGTATCAAGTTTCTGGAAGTGCTTTATCCAAACTGTAACAGCAGGCTCTGATTCCACAACAGACCATCTAGTTCCTGCACTATTAGTTTATACACAAGTCACGAGAGCTTATAGCTTGTGTACTTTTTCTTTCAATTATTTTGTTCCCCAAGCAATGCAAATGGTTTAAAGATGCCGATGCTGATTAGCCAGGTTACTGAAGTAGAATCCAAATGTTTATATGATATTTTTTGAAATCTTTGGATCTTGTTCAGCCAAAAGAAATTTAAATATAAATTTCCAAATTTTCCAACACATTTACCTACACACATTTTTATAATATTCAGAAGAAGAAAAACATCAAAGGACAAACTATAAGAAATATAAATTATTTATTCACCACTCAACTGGGTGAATCCTTACTTTTTTGTTAGCTGTGCATACACATCATTTGTTTGTAATGGAAAAATTGCATACGTTCTGTATTGGGCACAACTGCACATTTGCTGAGGGGTATGGTTGGTACCACCCTTCGATTCATTACATTACAATGGTGCCCCATATGCATATACTGCATACCTCATTGTTGCACCTCTGATTTCTGTACAGGAAACAGAAATGGTTAGTTTACCTTCCTAAACTTCTTCTCCAAATGGTTTGTTCTTTTAAAGGAATAAATAAATCGCTCTGAGACAATGTTAGTCCCGAGTTACAGAAAATAATTGTTCCAGGTAAATCAGATTAAATCTAATAATGTAATATAATATAATTAATTTTTTTTGCATTTATTTATTTTTGAAGCAAATATAAATTGAGTTATCTGTACAGAATCTATTCGATTTCCATTTAATTCTATTATTATTATTATTATTATTATTATTATTATTATTATTATTATTATTATTTTGTATAGCACTTTTAACAATGGCCATTTTCTCAAAGCAGCTTTACACAGATAATATGTTAATAAAGAGTGAATAAAATTGTTCTCTATAAGCTTATGTTTGTCCCTATGCAGTGTGCAGACTTTTTGTGTATGACTGTCTGTGTGCAAGGTAGAAATGTCCATGTTCTGCCAGCTTTCTTTGTTTGAAGGTTTAAAATATTCCCCGTTCTGAGATGCTTTTCTACTTACCATGGTTGTAACGAGTGGTTCCTTATAATTGTACGTTAATCCCTATTGTGCGAACCAGTGGCCACTGTGGCAGGGAAAATCTCCCTGAATTAGCATGAGAAGAAACATTTATAGGAACCAGACTCAACAGGAACTCAAAGTAAATCCTGAGGAAGGGTGTCGAGATGAATCCAGCAGATCCGAAGAGAAGAAAATGAACACTGGTCACTGGAACCTCAGGAGCATGTCCATATCCTTGTTCCACGGATTCTATCAGAATCGTATGCACCCCAGTGTTTCAATGGGATAAGATATCTTATTCACAGAGATTGTAATTGTATTTGTAACAGTAGACAATGATATCTCAAATAACAAACGTACAGCCATTAAAGATATACATTCTTTTATACAACATTATAACCTCTTTATCTCTGTAAAGCTGCTTTGAGACTATGTCCATTGTTAAAAGCGCTATATAAGCAAAAATTAATTACACTTAAATGAACCTAAGCCACAATTTCCCCAAAAAAGGGTCTTCTGGTGTAAAAGCTTTAATTAAAAAACATATGTGAAAAAATATAATTTAGGGAACACACTTTGGTGGTTAGATTTTTAAATGTATTTAATAGGTCATGCGATATGTTGGTAAGAATCTGCTCTCCAGAGCATGTTAGATGTAAAACAATGAGTAACACATTTTATTTAAATGAGGGGTTTCTACTAAAACATTTTTATGAGATGTGTAATCATGTTGGGTCTGCGAGTCAGCAAATCTATTGATTATTTACGTGACTGGTGTAAGAGACTCGATATTGTTTAGCAGTGTTTTCTGACAACAGGAAAAAAAACTGGGGGTTCTGTCCAACATCTGTTTGATCTGCATTGATTATAAATGATAAGTCAGCCATCTGGTGTTTAGTAACTGATGACAATTATTTGCTCTTCAAGATGAGCCAGGACCAAAAGAAGATTCACATCATCGCCACGTGGTTGAAACAGACCTTAGCAGGCCTTTCCCGGCTATTTTCTCCATTCTACCTACATGTGCATGGAAAAAGAGTCCAGAAGTTTGTAATTATTTATTGGAAACCTGCAGGTGCTGCTAATGTTTCTTGTTTGAGGAAAAACAAGCATAGTTAGTGTGAAAAACATTCAATGTGTCATTTGATTATAAGAGAACTCCTCACACACAGGTTTGATCGGCTAATCAATTTAGTATGTCCTCCATCGATTTAATAATCCAGTCCAGACTTTTAGCCAGCCACACTATCTGGACTATTGAAGCAGACAAATTGGACAATTGAAAATTGCAAAAAAATAAACAAATTAACAACAATAAAACAGAGGTTTTTCCAATTATTCCAGAGCCCATAACCTGTGGTAACTCAGATTCCACTTCCTCGATGATAGGCACGGACTACTATAGCCCATGTTCTTCATGATGTGTTTTCTGTTCAGAGATGCTTTACTGCTCATCATGGTTGCCAAGTCAAGTCAAGAAGCTGTTATAGTCATTTCAACCATACATACCTGATGCAGTACACAGTAACAAAAAACTTTCCTCCAAGCTCCTGGTGCTACATAAAACAACATAGAGCTACATCACACAACACAGAGCTAAGGACTAAAAGTAAGTTGTCCTAGCCACAATCTAATGCAAACAGTGCAAGATGAAAAACAGTGTAGACAGACAATATAAAACAATACAGGACAGATACACAAAACACACAAAAAGAGCCGACCAGTTTAATATGTTATACAGTAAAGAGTGGTTAAATGAGTTACCACAGACTATTGTGTTAACTATTGTGGATTAAAAAGCTTAATATATGCTTAATATTATTGCAATATGCCTGTTTCATTGGTGAGCAGAAAAGCAGCTCAGAATAGAAAAGACTAAATAGTCAGAACCTCTGATCTGCAGATGAGTAAGGGGAGGTGGTAGCTCAGTGGTTAAGGCTCTGGGTTACTGAATGGTGGGTTCAAGCCCCTAAGCTTCCACTCTTGGGGCCCTTAAGCATGGCTCTTGAACCTCTGTGCTCCAAGGGAACTGTAACATGGCTGCACTTGTGCTCTAACCCCAGCATCCTAACATCACTGGGATATGCAAATTTCACTGTGCTGTAAAATATAAGTATAAAGCACCATTCTTTCTTTCAGCATGGCTGGCTGATTGTACATCTATGTTGTATGTACATCATCAGAACATAATAATCTTCTTTAATTCTACTTATAGTGCTTACTGTTCACAAAAAATGTGATGTCACTTGACATTTTTCATGTATTATGGGGTTCACACAAGGATTTACCTCATCAACGGCTTGCTAAGTCAGGAAGCATGTCCTTAGGCTGAAGGTTTTCAGCACTTACTGAGCAATACATTTTAGAAAACCAAAAAAAAAAACCTGATGAGTTCAACACTATATTTCTGTCATCAGGAAAGATCACCTCTGTAGGCACTCTGATATAGACGCATCACCTGAAGTGATATACTGTATGATTTGGAAAGTACTGTATGTTTTGAAGCTGGAGCCAAATTGAATCCCAATTCAATTTGAGAAAGTAATTGTGTTGAGTTCTTTTAAATACTTTACCATTCTATGTACTTATTACAAGTAGCATGCCCTTAATATAAAGGAAAGAGTTGTGTGCCAGCGGTGAGCAAGTGGAGGGTGGAGCCGGACAGATCGAGCGATAAGAAACACCTCCAGCTGTTGAGACTAATCAGTGCACTCTGTTTCAGTCTGGCAACGCCAATACAGAGGGGCAAGGCACCAGCCTCGGGGAAAGAGCCACCAAGCAAAGACAGGCGGAAGGGCATCGAGTGCACCCGGAAAAGAGGAAAACCAGGTAAACTCGGGCGGGCACTAAAGAGAGAAAGCGAGCCGATCTAAGATGGCGGACGCCGGAGGAAGGCGGGCCGATCTGTGAGTGTGTGGGTGAGACCTGGCATAAGTACCGGATAGGAAACCGCCAGGGGGAAAACGAATGTAAATGAAGAAAGCTCTGCTTGTTAAACTTTTGCCTGTCTCTCTTTTTTCCAGCGTGGAACCAAAGCCTTTGCTACAGTGGTGCGAAACCCTGTGGTGGAAGAGAGGTATGGCGGCAGGGAGGAGCGAGACACCAACCTCGGGGAGAGAGCCACCAAGCAGAGACGGGTGGAAGCATCACCGAACGGTGACTGAGCACAGGCCGGAGCACAGGAAAGCGTGCTGATCCGCTAGTTAAACAGGCAGACGACGGAGGAAGGCGGGCCGAACCGCGAGTGGCCAACGGAAGACGTCAAGATGGAAAGGTGTCCCGAACTGCGAGTGTGTGGTTGAGCCCTGGCGTGAGTACTGGAAAGAAAAGCGCCGGGGTAAAAATGAAAGTAAATAAAGAAAGCTATGCTTTTTGAACGTTTGGTCTCTCTTTCTTTCAGCGTGGAACCAGTGAGTTTGGTACAAGCTGGTTTCATAAAATATGAATATCAGCAAACTTATTATTTATATTCTTACAAATTTATATTTAAATTATATATTATTGATCTAATTGGTAGTTATTGACAGCACAATGATGTCAGAAGGGTTTCTTTGCTGCTTAAAAGACTATGGTTTTACAGTACTCAGATTTCTGCTCTCCAGTTTTCTCCCACCTTCCCAAAACAAGAAAGAGCTTTCTTATGGTAAATTGCCCACAGGCACCGTATGAAGGAGTGCGTAAATGTGTTTAGGCATGGTGTTTTGTCACAGACAGGCATCTCACCCAGGTTGTATTTCCAGAACAATGGACCTGTAGTATGTTTAAATGTGTCCCTGAATAAGTAAATTTAATGAAAGTAAGATGCATCTTTTTTTGCATTGTGTGTCAAATTGTTAAACTTTAACATATCAACTGTTCTTTAGGGTTTACTGTAGAAATTTGAAATTTAGGCTTCTCAGTCATTAGTCCTTTTACAGAAACCGGTCATTTATTCATTACATTTTTTTAAGTAAACATATTATCCTGGACAGAGTCCATTAGTTCCTAGGAACATTGGGTGCTAGGAAAGAATACACCATGGATTAGATGACTTCATTTGCAGCTTGATGCACACATTTCATGTTTTTGGGCGGTTGACGTGAAACCGGAGATTTAAGAAAAAAAACACACATGAACATTCTGAACCTTTTTTGTTTTCACCTGATTAATTGCTGTCGATTATTCTTCAAAATCAGATTGGCTCTTGTTTGGTAGATCACAAGCTCTTATATAATAATATAATCATGATAGATAATCTATTTAATTAATTTAACAAGTCAGAGATTCCACCTGTGAAGTTTCGAACATTGTGTTAATCTGTGTACGATGTTCCTTCGGATCTCTTTTTTATTCCAGGGCACTGTTTGGTGACACACCACGCTCTGGAAGTTCTTTAGAAATAACATCCTTTTCAATTGTCGTACACTGAAATATGGAGGTCCAAATGTGTTTTTGCACCAAATGTGCCAGTGAGTACGCTAGTATTCATTTCAGTGTGTATTCTGGAGTATGTTTTGTTCATCCTTACTTGGAAGAACACTCATATTCCTTTGGAAGAATACATTCCCTGTCTTGGATGCATTACTGAGCTATGAAGACATTTATCATTTTGCACAGATGCTTCGGGTTATAGTTTTATCGCAGATAAATGGCGACAATTCTAGGGCTTTATTTTACTATATACGGTTCCCTATAAGTAATCAATCAGTCATTCTATCTGGAAGTAAATATAATGTTTATACTTATAACTTTTACACCTGAAACTCACTCTAATTGCACTTTTTCCAGGTTTGGATTTGGCAATGTTTTTAAAGTATATTATAAAATCTAAGTAAATTTGCAGGCCATGTACTTCTTGGACCTCGTTGATGCGTCAGAATAATAATCATATGGATATGATTATTATTTATAGGCATGTTTTTAAGAGCGTTCAGAGGAGCTCACTGCCAGAGATATAACCACTTTTGCACTGAACTAGAGTGCTGATAAAAGAGAATTATGGGTTTTTCATACCAGAGTCAATTTGAAAAGGCGTTTGATTATTTTTATATTTGGCCAGTAGTTCAGGCTGATTAGGAGTTGCATGCTATGGAATTGTAGATAAAGATGATTGCATTGTTAAAACGGCAGTACGGTCTTTTATTTTTATGCGCATCAGGTTCGAGGCAAGATCGCTAATGAGGCACTAAAAACAAAAGTCTGCAAAAGACATCAAATGTGGTTTTATTGAAATTTTTGCGACGTGATTGGGGAATTTGGTGCTGATTTGGCTCATTTGTCTACTCTTGATGAGTTAGAGGTTGTCTGTGAAACTGTTATAATAACGATAAAAAAAAAGACAAGAACAAATAATTCATACATAAGAGAAGGATAAATGAGGCAGATGTGCTGCTTTGAGCTTTCTGAGCTTCTTTTGTCACTGAGAAATTTCCGAAAACATTCAACACTATAGTAATGAGAAATTCATCATAGGAAACATTAATACAGCGAATATTAGACTCAAAATTCCAGAAAGCAATGCAGATATGTGGCACTAAGTAATGACAGAGACTCAGCTAAGCTTGTTAACGATGTTTTTGAATGATGATGTGTTTTCAAAACCCAGTGTACCTAGTAACAAGGAAGTGAGAAAGCTGGACAAACTAAAATACTAATACACTGCCACATCACTCACTTTATGTAGAGATCAAGAAAGCAATTCAAAGTGCACTAAAATCAGGCAGGAAGTCAAACAGCATTATGAGGAACCTGTTTAGCAAAGTAAACTATGTATATATGTACATAAGCATCAATGGTAAATAAGGTTAAAAAATCTTGAACACTACTAAATAAATGTAGACGATTCATATGCAAGTGGGTCTGGGTTAAATTTTCTTACAATACAAGATTAGTTTTTTACACTACTCCTACTTTTCCATATAGCATTCGCCTTTAACAATCCCAAAGGTTTCTTTTTATTTTTTTTGGCTTGATGTTATATGCAGGTATGGAAACTTAAACTAATTAAATAAAAACACGTCAATAAAACAACATACAACCTCATGGAAAAATCTTTACTTTCTAATTTTATTTCAGGGCACTTTTGTGTATGTATAAGCTGATGTGCTTAGACACACACTCTGATGGTCTCACCATCAAAAAACAAGCAAACAAAAAAGAAAAAACTACTTAACTGCAGCTCCCAACTGCAGAAGTTTATCACTGAATAGCTTGGCAGTCTTTAAAAGAAAGAGGAAGAAAAAACCTGGAGTGGGTTTCCTGTGTATTTCTCATAAACGACAAGGCGTTAAGTTTTCTCGTACTGTGCACTCTGATTCATTTTGTTGTTGTTGGTCTTGGCTGTCAGCTCACTGTTGTTGAGAAATGTGGCCACACACATGGTCTGTATAAAGCATGCATTTCCTCTGATCACTGAAATGCAGTTTTCCCACACCTCTGAAAAAAAGCAGGAATTTCAGATCCCAAAGAAAAAAGAAACACATTTAAAGGAAAATAAATAGAACATATTTTATGTGTAAAATATTATACTTACTATATTATACATAGTATTTTTGTCAAACCAATAAAAAAAACTTAATATTAATGAAAATGACCTTTTCAACAGACTCAAGTCTCTGAGTAAGTAACAGGAAAATGTTTTCTTCGGTTCTTTTACATGGACCATTTTATTTTTAATTGTGCATTTATTTTTATTTTTAGATATACTGTCAAATTGAGAATTTTGACAGGTACCTCTGTGTTAAATTAACACCTACAGTCTACAACTGGTCACAAATGAAAGTTAGAACAATACTGTAGTTGTTAATGTAACACTGAGGATTTTGTATAATAAAAAATGAGGGGATGTAAGGATTTGCACTCATTCGTTTCTAGTTTGTATAGAGTATATGGTATATTCACTCATGTTAAAACAGTTAATACTATCCTGTGCACTAATAAAACCAAATTTTATAGTGTCTTTAACTCTGATTTATTAGACATGTTAAGCAGGTGACAAATACATTTGTATGATTGCATTCAATCATACAAATAAGACTGTAGAAAAAACATTACTTATAATCTTATACTCTAGTACTCATGTTAGTTCTCTCTCTCCAGTGTTCTGTATTGTTGAAAGATTTATGATCAAACTCTTGATGTGACCCAAATGAGGATGGGTTCCCCTTTTGAGTCTGGTTCCTCTCAAAGTTTCTTCCTCATGACATCTACTGTAAGGGAGTTTTTCCTTGCCACAGTCACCATGGCTGCTCATCAGGGATAAATGCTGCTTTGAGACAATGTCTTTTGTGAAAAGCACTATAGAAATAAACTTGTCTTGACTTGACTTGAATTTACTATTTGATTATCTACAGAAAATCATTTCCATGTTGAGTGTCTGTGTATGCACTTTAAAACTATTTAAGGATTATATTTAACAATGTCAATGATAACATATTAAATAAATATATAAAGCCATTTTTCCTACTCCACATTTGTTTTTCGGGAACAACGTAATTTGAAAAAGATAACTGCAGTAGGACGACTGGAACATTTATCAGGATTTATTAAATTTTAGTTTGTGTACATGTTTTTTGGCCAAACTGAATGCAAACTCAAAGCATACAGTAATGAATGCCAGCTGAGTACCTAAAACAGATTTGATCCATGATAGAATGATTATGAAACCTCAGAGTCTATCACTGTAAGGTTTTAAAAATAGATAAATCATCATGCGATCCACACAGTCTTTGCATCTAGTATAATGAGACTCTTAGTGCATAGAAAAAGCCAATCAAATAGAGTTCACAATAACCGTAAACGTACACAAACTGAAGGATTCTCAGTAACACTCTTGCAAGCAGCTTGAGAATGAATATGTTTGTATCCAGCATAAGGACACATGAGGCCTATAAAGTTGAAAAAAAAAAAAAGAATGTTGTTTAAGGAAAGGAAAAAAGAAAAAGAAGAGCAAGTCTATTACTCAAGCTGTGTTCCAGTCCAGGTGTGAGGTGATGCGAGGTCGACTTTGCCAAATAGCACTGTGGCGATATTCGCCAAAAAGCATTACACCGGATCGTTTTGTCTTTGTAAATATTTCACTAGCATGATTTACATAAGAACTTTATCAAAAACATTTTGAGAACTGTGAACGAAAAACTTTGAAAAAGACCATGAAATACAACTGAGAACCATTTCATACACTAACAGAATAGAAACCAGTGTCTGAATCTGAGAGTCTTCTCTGCACAAGAGAGAAAAAATGATCCTTTTTATGATCGCTGTCCTCCCTCTATGAGTTATGAAAGTGTTTAACAGGAATTCTGTTGTAGTGCGAGTGAAGGGAGTTTCGTCAAGGATTAAATAAATGAACAAAATGAGTTATCAGGAGATACTCAAAAAGCAACACATATACTGTATGAATATGGAGTTCTTTTTCCATGCAGCAGGCCTTCTTCTGTCTGCTTCCCACTTACAAAGTTCAACCACTATCCGAATACTGCGCAAACACACATACACTCACACACACACACACACACACACACACACACACAGAGCTTTTGTGGGGTGGATTGTATGCATCAACTCCTGCTTGGAAGTAAGAGATTTCCGGCCCTGACATGCCATTGCACGAGAGTTCTTGTTTGCCTTGGGTCCTAAGGATTATGTAAGTATTTTGGGGGCCAAAAAAAAGGGCAGAAGAAATACAGCAAAGGGTTGCAGATTGAGGATGGGGTCTGGTTTAATCAACTGATATTATATGTTTGTATCATATAATTTTATTAGTAAAAAATTAGCAATAATTAGTTGTTCCTTTATAGCATACAAACATTTATTACAATTTACACTCTCAATGTCTTTTACAGACAATAAACTGGAAGAACTATTTTCTTGGTGACAGAAACCTCAAGATACAGTGTATACGTTGAAAAGAAAAATTGTATGTGTAGAAGATACAACCAGGTTACCTGAATGCATCGGATTGTTCGTATACATCGAACATATTTATTTATTTATATATAGATGCGCTGCACTTTTATTATTTAATAAGTGACCAATAATTTGTGACCAATATTTGATATGCAGATTGATTTCTTCTCACTTGTTTCTCAAGCGACTTCTCTCAGCACCACTGCAACTACGTGAATATGACGTATCACAGCACTACGGAGAACGAGGCATGTCCTGAAAGTCACATAGAACAGTGGTCCTCAACCCCAGGGTTAATTGGTACTGGGGCGCACAGAAAGAATACACAACTTACATTATTTCCGTTTAATCTATTATCTGATTCTGAACGATGTTTTATTTTGGAAAATTACCGGATTCTTTCCACCACATCTGTCTATGACTCACCATTGATGCGTGTCATGATGCCTCAGTCAATATATATAATATATATAATAATATTGAAGTATAAGTCATAGATAAAATCTTGACATGACTGATTGGAGACAAGTTACTGTTTAACGCATAACCATTACTGATTAGTTTGTCGTTAATCAGACTTTTGTGTATTTGCACTTCGGCTTGCATCATCGACTCTGAACAGATGAAGCATCTGTTTTGAATTTGACGCAGGGAGAATCCAATCATCTTTAGGCACTTTGTTTTAGGCCTTGGCTGTTCTTAAAACAATCCATGTTGCCAGCTAGGAGGCTACTTAAAAATGAACAACAAAAAAAAAACCACTCCAAGGTCTTAAACAATACATTTTTTGACATAACGTTTCAATTTCCCTGGTTTAATGATCTGTCATCAGTTAAATAATTGGCTAATAATCTGCTACAGATGCTGAATGTGTTTTCTTTTTTAAATATAATGGTGAATTTTTGTTTTCTTTAAATCTTATTTGAGTACTTTTTATTCTGTTTCTGTAGATTCTTTTCGATCAACCAAAATATTTCACAGTGTCTGCAGTCCTACTATAGCCCTGATGTTTTAGTAAAAATAATTATAATTTGTATTCTCCTTCTTTATTTTGGGAAAAAAAAAAGATAAAAAAGGTGTCATTTATGCAATAGGGCTTCCGTTCAAGTTTCCATTTATTAAACACACTATAATACTAAAATAAGAATGAACACACTCGATTTAAACCGCAACACTTCCACACACACACTATATATATATATATATATATATATATATATATATATATATATATATATATATATATATATATATATATATATATATATATATATATATATATATATATATATATATATATATATATATAAATAAAGGTCTATCATAATCCACATCCAAAGTCATTGGCAGATTAAACAAATATTACATATTATTTATTTATATCAAATATTAATTTGTATTTATTTTACATAACAAATGCAGTGTCTTCAAACAGGTTTACACGCTACACATTTTTCAGCTACTGTATAACATTATTGCAAGTTTTGCTCAACATATTTGGATCATCATATTTGCTTCCAATTAGTCTTGACATTTCAGAAACGCTGTAACATAGAATTTAAATCAAATTTTTTTTTTTTAATCAACAAAAGACCTATTGCATTATCTTTTGCAATGTTACCATTCTGATGCTGGTCAATCTGCTGAAGAAACACAGGACTATCTATTCCACAGATTTCAGTATGTGTTACAGGTACCGGGTTGTGGCGCCCGTAGACAGCTGTATAAAAAAAACTGAAAAGTGGAGAACAAAAAGGATGACACAGAAACTGTGGCTTGCCTTCATTAAATCTTTCTCAGTTATGTTTATTGACATGTTATTCACTGCAGTGTAAACACTGTCCATTTATCCAGTTTATTTCACTGTCCATATTCACTGTCCTCTTAGACATATTGGAGTGTCCAAAAATAAACACATTCTGTTACAACACCATTTTCACATCTCTACATCACTTTACAGATTAACATGCTGGTTACTTGCACCTTAAATGCACTTTTACACACACCATTCAGTGTTTCTTGGACTACATGCTTCACAGCAACTTGTAAATAACATGGCAGTTTTATTGTCAGCTTCTTTAAACGTGTAGAGCTTTGCATATTAACTCTGTGTATTTTAACTCTTTTAATTAACATATGTTTATATACTAACACACTAACATATAATTTTATATTTAAACATCTCTTAACATCATTTTAAAGTAAAACCAAATCTCTATACATATTAAATAAAACAAAATGCAGGGAGCCTGATATCACATTTTGACTCGTGAAAATATAAGCACGTGGCCTACACAAACCTCACATAAAGTACTACTTGCCCACACTAGCGCGGTGCAGCGTTACCTTTGCTAAACAGCATTAGCATTTATTTTATTAGCATTTATCCAGCCTTGTGGAAAAAACTCTCTACACTAACACCAAAAGTGTCTCTGAATGTTCACAAAGTCATAACAACAACTTTGGTTAAGTTTTAAACATATTACCCACCTGAAAAGTGGAGAACAAAAAGGATGACACAGAAACTGTGGCTTGCCTTCATTAAATCTTTCTCAGTTATGAGAGAAATTTCCGGTGATGCATAGGCAAACTAGTCCCATTGCCCCCCCCTACAGGCGCAGAGGTATAATTGCATGTATATGTTACTGTTTAACATTACATGTTATGCAAAAATAAATCTTGAAAAAAAGAGTGTATAATAAAAATTAACTACAAAAGAAACAACTAATACACAATGTGGGCACACTTTAAGTGGGCATCACACGCTCCCGACAAAATAAGAATGGCTCCTGGCATTCCTTTAAACATATTAACCAAACAACATAAACTGTTCTTCAATCATAAACATCCTTAGTAATCGAAATTCTACTCAATAGCAAAGCGTTGTAGATGGAATATATGTGACTGGTGTATGGTGGGTATATGGTGGGTACGGTGTCTGAGTGTACAAGATGGGTTGTAAACCTGGTAGACTCATTGGGGTAATAAATGACATGGGCAGGTATGGGGTGAAGGAGATGGGTGATGGGCGTGTATGGGGATAAGTGAGCAGAAACTGAGTTAAGATTAGTGTGTGACTGCGTTGATGGTTCACCTAATGTTTCATAGGTGAGAAACTGTCTTGGCTTCCTTTCACGTGTCGACCTCCTCAGTTCTGTGTGGCCTTGCTCAACAAGATGGGTTAGGGTCGGCTTTCGGTGCTGGGCTCCACATACTGGTTGCCTTCATTTTCTTCCATAGGTCTACTGAGATCATGTAGGACCTTATCAGTGCCTTGGGTAGCTTCACTTTCTGGAAGTGCCAGGATAAAGCTTGGTGAATACCCAGGTACAGTAAAAGGTGTGCTACATACAGGTTCTGGAGCTGCACAGAGGTTCCTCTGAGACGAGGTAGATTTCTCAGGATGAGTAGGAGGCCCTGCCTCCTGTCTCACTGAAGGGGTTCTCAACCAATACCCTTGGTTGTAATCATCATCATCATCATCTGAATCAGAGCTATGACCCTCACTGGTGCCCGTTTGTGTGGCTGTCTGATCCCCCTGTCTTACTGTGCGTTGCTTTTTTCCAGTGATAGGTCTGGTATGAGAATGCGGTGATGTCGAGAGGTAAGTCGTTCACCAGCAACAAGAGATTGCGATGCAATGTACGGGTTTTCCTGGTCCCCAGTCTCAGGACAGACAATGTAAACAGAATTGTTGGCCAGTTGTTGTTTAACACTGTAGACAGTCTTCTCCCAATACGGTCTTAACTTGCCTGGGCCCCCACGTTCACTGAGATTCCTAACCAGAACCCGATCACCTGGTTGTAAAACCACTCCTTTTGCTTTCCTGTCATAAATAACCTTTCCTCTTGCACTGGACTTCCTGCTGTTTTCACTGGCAATCCGGTAGGCTTCTGACATTCTTTCGGCCCATTTTTCGGCATAGCCTCTAGGTGAATATGACTCCTTGTCTTCAGGTAACCCAAAGAGTAAGTCAACTGGGAGATGTGGATGACGGCCATAAAGGAGGAAAAAGGGCGAATAGCCAGTTGATTCGTGTCTGGTGCAATTATATGCGTGTATAACATGTGGGAGGTGATCCTTCCACCGCAGTTTCTCACTTTCAGTCAGTGTCCTCAACATCTGGAGTATGGTGCGGTTTAGCCGCTCAGCTGGGTTTCCTTGCGGGTGATACGGCATTGTCCTGGAGTTGGCTACTCCCGACAGTTGCTGTAACGTTTGGAACAGTTTATTCTCAAACTCCCGGCCTTGGTCGTGATGAAGTTTGGCGGGTACCCAAATCGGGGTATAAAGTCGCTAAACAGGCGCTCGGCTGCAGTCTTACCGCTCTTGTTCTTTGTGGGATACGCCTGTGAGAATCTGGTGAAATGATCAAGCACTACTAGAATGTACTCATAACCTCCACTGCTGGCTTCCAAATGCAAGTAGTCAATGCACACAAGCTCTAAAGGGAAACTGGACGTGATGCTGCCCATTGGTGCACGGATCTGTGTGGTAGGTTTCTTGGCCTGAATACATGGACATTTTCGGTGACATAATCCTCTATTTCTTTTGCCATAAAGGGCCAGTAGAATCTCTCCCTAGCAAGGTGGAGGACTCTTTCTGTGCCCACATGTCCCATCTCATTGTGCAGATATTTCAGAGCAAGCACCCTGTATTTGCAGGGGAGGACCAACTGTTTCTGCTCCTTAGTTCTTCGGTAAAGGAGATCATTTTCCAAATACAGCTTACTCCATTCATGAAGCAGCTTTTGAGCGGCTCCTCTCACTGTTTTTCGGATTGCTTCCGTCAATTTAGTGCCAGACAGTTTTAACTCTCTTATCTGGTTTATTGCTTTATCCTCTTGCTGGGCCCTCACAAGATCCTCATGGTTGATGGGCAGTATGTTGGAGTGAGATTGTTGGAGCGGTTTAGAGGAGGTCATATTAAGTGCTGCCACCCAGGCTACGTCCTTGCTCTTAGCTGCCTGACTCCCATCCCATGTTGCACGCACTGCCTCATCTGTGACTTCCCCAGTGCAAGTCATCTCATATGTCTCTATATCCAGAGGCAGGCGTGACAAAGTGTCTGCATCTACATTTGACTTCCCGGCCTGTATTTAATGTCAAATCTAAAATCAGAAAGCTCACCAACCCACGGTGACCGACGCGTTGAGTTTCGCCGTCCCCAGGACATAAGTCAGCGGATTATTATCTGTATAGACAGTAAAGTGTGGAGCATAGTATAAGTAATCGGAACTTCTCACACACTGCCCATTTCAGTGCAAGGAACTCCAGTTTCCCACTGTGCAGATGGTAATTGCGTTCTGCTGGTGTGAGTGTTCTTGACCCATATCCTATGACTCTCAGTTTGCTATCCTGGCGCTGGTATAGGACTGCTCCAAGGCCTCGGTCTGAAGCATCGGTATGTAAAGTAAAGGCAAGTGGAAATCAGGGTATGCCAAAACAGGTGGACTTGTCAAGAGAGTGACCAATTGTTCAAGGGCCCCCTGGTGTACAGCAGTCCAGCTAACAGGTTCTCGGGAGGGTAATTGTGGCCCCCCAGCACTTTTACCTCGTACTGGGATCCGGGTTTTTCCTGACTTCGTTTGGAGCAGCTCATAGATCGGCTTTGCAATTCGGGAGAAATCCTGAATGTATGAGCGGTAATAGCCCAGGAATCCAGTCAGCTTCCTCACCTCACCAACTGTCTGTGGTGTTTTACTCGTCAGGGTTTTGACAGCTTCCAAGTCACGGGGTCTATTCTGATCCCTCAGCTGACACAAGACGGCCCACATACCTGACTTCTTGTTTGAATAGCTCGCATTTCTCTGGCCTCAATTTTACTCCGTGGCGCTGGAGAGCCTGGAGGACTCTGCGGGCGCCTCCACATGTTCATCGAATGTCTTTGCATAGCAGAGCACATCGTCAAGATATGGGATGCAGCACTCATCTCTGAGAGGCCCAAGCATTTCTTCCATGCTTCGCTGGAATGCTGCAGGGGCATTCGACAATCCAAATGGGACACGGACCCATTCATAAAGCCCCCAAGGAGTGATAAACGCGGTGAAATGACGGGAATCTTCAGCAACAAAACCCTGGTGATAGGCTTTGCCCTGGTCCAATATGCTAAACCAGGTATTGCCACCAAGGGTATCTGTCAGGTCCTGTATTCTAGGTAGAGGATGTCGGTCAGGGACAGTCTTCTTGTTCAGGAGGCGATAATCAATGCACAGCCTCAAGCTTCCATCTTTTTCTGACGCAGACAACTGGAGCAGCATACGGGATTTGGATTTAACTATCCAGCCTCTGAGCATCAGTTCCTGTATGTACTCTTTTACCTCTTTAAAGAGTGGCTTAGGGACTGAAGAGTAAGTCCTTTGCACGGTATTGTATCCTTAAGTGTGATCGACATCTGTAGGCTTGGTATGCATCCAATATCGTTTTCACCTTGTGCGGCGCCAGCTTCTTCAAGCATTTCACTGACCACTAACCTTTTTCCTCGTTAAGATGGCTAAGGTCAACATTAGGTTGCCATGGAGGTGGGCTGGGGCCATCAGGGGTTAAAACAGCACTGTTGATGGTTACTGTGGATGTTGGGTTGTTGGGCTGGCCGCTGGAATCACCTTCTCAACAGTATGAATGCGACCAAGAGCTGTCTTTCTTGGTAAGAGGATGGAGTGTTTTGTGTTGTTTCCGACAGGTACAGTTACATATGGCTTCCTTGGGTTTTGCACCTCCAACAGAGCATCACCAACATCCAGGTCGGCCAGCAATGCGTTATCATCAGGTTCAAACAGGAAGGCTAAATCAGACGAGTCCATGCTTGGTGGGACTTGGCATTTTATCCAGGCTACTTGACCCGCTGGAATGGCAACATCTTGTCTGCCAGTCCGTATACATCCACACTGTACAGAGGGTTTGCTGACCTGGATGAAGGCTACAAGAAGCTCTGCTTTATCGGTTGATATCAACATGGCGTTACAAAGTAGGGTAGTGAGTGTGGGGACTAGCTGCTCAGGCTGTGTTTGTATCATCTCCTCCAGTACATTAAATCCCAGTAGTGGCCTCTCCAGGGTAAGACTGCTGACAAGAAATGGCACAGTGACTGACAGAGCAGGATTTTCATTTCCCATCAAATTAACTGTTAGGGATATCCAGCCATCAAATGGAATCATGTCACCATTAACTGCACAGACTTTCAGCTCCTCTCCATCCTGAAAAATCTCGCTAAGCGAGTTAACAATGGTATCTGGCAAGTATTTGTTTTTCCAATCTCTGTCAATCATGCTCACCTGAGCTCCAGTATCTAACAAAGCAGTCACAGCTAACCCATTCAGGTTACAGTAGGTGAGAGCTTTTCTTCCAATGAGTTTGGCAAGACGCCCACTTTTGCTGTTCGGTAGGATGTGAAATGGTGTACCAGAGGTTGGGTTTGTTTGTCTCTGACTTTGAACTTCTGTCATGCCTTGTGCTTGAACGGCTGTCACACTTTGTGTGTCTGGGTCATTGGTATGGCGGGTGTGTGTCTGGGACTTTAGGGATCCAGTCACTGTCTGTCCCCCAACAGGGACTGGCTCCAGTTTTCCTGCTGCACCGTTTTCTTCAGACATCCCACTGCTCGATGACCGCCGCCACAACGGAAACAGTGAGTGCAAGCGGAGTAGTTCTGTTCAATGCACTTGTGACATCCATATGGTTTCTCCCTCCTGTCGTTTGTCTTACCTCTCTGTGCATGCCTGACTTGTCCCGGTTTTTGTGTTTGTACTGACTGTTGCATAACCTCTACAAGACTGGTCAGCTTCTCAATTTTGTCTGTCAACTGTTGGATCACATCTGTTTTTGATTTCTTTTCCACTTTTTCTTCCTTGACACCAGGAGACTGAATGACATTTGCTTCAGCCTGAGCACTGTGCACAGTAGCGAGCCTTTGACGGGTGGCCGGACCTAAACGCCTCTGTCTTCCACTTTCATCGCTCATTATCTTATGTATCTGTTTCAGGATTGTCTCATCAGTCACACTAGGATCTGCAAGCAATGGTTTGAGTTCTCGACGGATTTCATCATGCTTGTGCCCCAGGCCTTGATGTACAGTATGGAGGAAAACATCCTGAACTGTGCTTGGACTGTACCTCACATCTGTATCAGCATGTCTTGAGGCCAGCAAGATCTTTTGCTTAAGCCCTATTGCTCTATACAGGAATTGTTGAGGTGTCTCATTGTCCTTCTGTTTGGTGCACATGAGCTCCTGGAAAAGCTCCAAGGTGTTTTGCTCACCGAGGTGGGAGTAAAGAAAAACTTTGAACTCTTCGATAGTCAGATCTTCCTTGTTCATAAGCATATCTTTGAAATTCCAGGTTTTATTGCCCTGAGGACAGCTTTAACAATTTCTGCATCACTAAATTGCTCCTTTACCCCTTCTTCAATCTGGCGGCAAACATTGTTATAACTGATGTCTGAACCATGATCTCCAATCTGACCACCCTGAATCTTGAACTCTCTACGATGTAGATAGGACAACTCTCTTAAGGAGACCAACTTGTCATGAGCAACAGTTGTGGGATATTCACCCAAACGCCTAGTGTTCAATGTGTCCCTATTCTGTGATGTGAGATGTGACTTTGCAGGTGAATGGAGTGTGGACTGCAGAGTGGAGGTGGGTATGTACTGTGTGATCTTCTTACTAAGTTCCTCATAGCTAGCCAGTAATTTCTGTATTTCTGAGTTGTGTGTGTTGATAGCTGTGTTTGCTAAAGGGTGTATTGCATTAGCATCAACTTCAACAGTCTCACCATCAACTGGATTTACATTAACATTAGCTTGAGTTTCCTCATCAGTGATATCAACTTGTAAGTTTGACAGTGGAACATGTGAGACAGCATTACCTTTTACACACATTTGTATGTCAGACACATGACTCTGAATAGTTACATCAACTACCTCTTTCAACTCTAATAAGTGAGCTAGGCCTTCATCCTCAGACTCTTGCAAGTGCTTACTGTGCATGAAACTGCTGATGTAGTCGAAACAAGCCTCCTCATCCATAGGTGCCAAACGAGACCGGTCCACCCCTGGCACAGGACCCAGCGACTTTGCAATCTGGAACAGTTCATCTGCAGAAAGGGTGAGCAGGCCTTTCTTGATGGTCCACACCAAGCTTTTCCTCTCACTGTCTGCCATGAGTGTTTCCCTCTTTCACGCAATGGGTCACCGTGTCGAATCTCTCTCCCCAATGAGTGGCTAGTTCCTGGCTGGTCACCTTTGGTCCCAGGTGTCTGTATCACTGGATCATCTTCCACCCTGACAGCGGAGAAGATCCCGGACGAGCCCCCAATAAACTGTTACAGGTACCGGGTTGTGGCGCCCGTAGACAGCTGTATAAAAAAAACTGAAAAGTGGAGAACAAAAAGGATGACACAGAAACTGTGGCTTGCCTTCATTAAATCTTTCTCAGTTATGTTTATTGACATGTTATTCACTGCAGTGTAAACACTGTCCATTTATCCAGTTTATTTCACTGTCCATATTCACTGTCCTCTTAGACATATTGGAGTGTCCAAAAATAAACACATTCTGTTACAACACCATTTTCACATCTCTACATCACTTTACAGATTAACATGCTGGTTACTTGCACCTTAAATGCACTTTTACACACACCATTCAGTGTTTCTTGGACTACATGCTTCACAGCAACTTGTAAATAACATGGCAGTTTTTATTGTCAGCTTCTTTAAACGTGTAGAGCTTTGCATATTAACTCTGTGTATTTTAACTCTTTTAATTAACATATGTTTATATACTAACACACTAACATATAATTTTATATTTAAACATCT
Organism: Silurus meridionalis; assembly: GCF_014805685.1. Taxonomy (NCBI): domain Eukaryota; kingdom Metazoa; phylum Chordata; class Actinopteri; order Siluriformes; family Siluridae; genus Silurus; species Silurus meridionalis. Next base: position 21,225,746 of record NC_060895.1, read on the forward strand.
CTTAACATCATTTTAAAGTAAAACCAAATCTCTATACATATTAAATAAAACAAAATGCAGGGAGCCTGATATCACATTTTGACTCGTGAAAATATAAGCACGTGGCCTACACAAACCTCACATAAAGTACTACTTGCCCACACTAGCGCGGTGCCGCGTTACCTTTGCTAAACAGCATTAGCATTTATTTTATTAGCATTTATCCAGCCTTGTGGAAAAAACTCTCTACACTAACACCAAAAGTGTCTCTGAATGTTCACAAAGTCATAACAACAACTTTGGTTAAGTTTTAAACATATTACCCACCTGAAAAGTGGAGAACAAAAAGGATGACACAGAAACTGTGGCTTGCCTTCATTAAATCTTTCTCAGTTATGAGAGAAATTTCCGGTGATGCATAGGCAAACTAGTCCCATTGCCCCCCCCTACAGGCGCAGAGGTATAATTGCATGTATATGTTACTGTTTAACATTACATGTTATGCAAAAATAAATCTTGAAAAAAAGAGTGTATAATAAAAATTAACTACAAAAGAAACAACTAATACACAATGTGGGCACACTTTCGTGGGCATCACATATGGTTGTTGCACCGCTTGTGGGTAAACTTGACCAAATTCTCATAATGACCATGCTTAGTGTATTGTATCCATGGAAGTCAAAGGCCACTTCTCTGGGTTCTCTGTGTGTGGTCCTGGCTGACAGCAAACTTAAAACTTATTGCCAAGACCACAGACCTACTGTATAGACCCTGGAGTTGGAGGAACAACGTCCATAGTGTCCACTTGCCAGAGTCCACAGAGTCAATCTTCCTAGTATTCTAACACACAACTTTATATGCACTGGCTTCCTGTAGTTACTATTCTGGTTTTAATGCATATTAGATGATGGGTGTGCGGAGTCAAGAGATACCGCAGTGTGTTTAATTGGAAAATACTTCCCAGGTTCTCAGGAAACGTCCTATAAAACAGCATATTGGTTATGCAGATACAATGACCATACAATTAGATGTATGCCTGGGAATACCACAGACTAATGTTTTCAAACAATTTGGAAACTCCTAGTCTTCTATCAATTTCTTTTTATCATTTGCAACAACCATGGTAAAAGGTAAAAGCAGACACGGTTTGTACAGTGAATGACTGGAAAAAGGTTCTGGGAAAAGGAACCAAAGAGTTAGCAGACTGCCTAATCCCCATAGTTAACCATGGAAGTGGAAGCTTAAAGGTTTGGGCTTGTTTTGTGCAGGGAATGTTGGAGACTTATTTTGGAAAGTGAAAGAAATCCTGAACCAACATGGCCACCATTCCATACAAACAGTCATCTGGAATGTTATATATTAAGGAATGTCCTGCCCAGTCACGCACCTAAATCCTATTGATCTGCTCTGGGATAAACTGGATCCCAAGGTCAGATAGAAATGTTCAACTAGTGAAGAAATGCTTTGGAAAGTTTTCCACGAGGGATGGAAAAGAATTTTAGCTGAATGTTTGGAGAAATTAAATGTCCGGATGCCAAAAGTGTGTAAAGCTGATATTCATGCTAAGGGAGGATTTTTCAATGAATATAAAACTGAACATCTGTACATTTATGGATTTGTTTGATTAAAGTAAATCTTTATATTGTTAAATTACCTAGTTTTTGCATAGAAACAAAAAAAAATGCATGTGTCTTTAAAAAAGACTAAATACCAGGTGTTTCCAAACTATATACATATGCATAATGTATGTAATAAAAAAATTTCTTGTTACTCTATCTCTGCAAATGTGTAATAAAAAGAAGGGTAAAAATAAGATCTTAAAGTAATAACCCTTTATTCTTTCACCTTTATTGTTATCTATATTCAGAAGTGAGGTAAAAATACAGTTATCAATATTCAGCAAAGGTCTCTCATAACTCACATCCAAAACCAGTGGCAGATGGTAAAACCGGAAGAGTTAGTCACTGGGAATAAAACAAATAGAAAACTTCATTCAAGACTCGAATAAGCAGTTACAAGTCAAACATGAGACTAATTATAAAACAGACACAAACAATCTGTTGATTAGCATTAAATATTTCACTATTTGCACGCCATTGCAGCTGTTGGCAAATCCATCAAAGCTCAATAAATTTGCCTGTGTGCTTTGTCATGAACACTATAACCATGCTATGCCAGTGGGAAAGAGTAATAACGGAGAGTCACACAGATGCTTAGCAGAAATGGCAGAATCGACAAATCCCTGGATAAGCATTTATCAAGTCACACTTTAAAAATGTGTTTTTAATAATAAAACAAATCTACAATACATTTTCTCAGATAATACTTATTCTTTTCAAACAGCCTACAAATCCAGATTTCCAAGATGATTGTCCTTTCCACGATAACAGCTTCTCATTTACAGTAACGTCTGTTTCGTTCATCTGTCCAAAAACATGATTTACCCTGAGCTGTAGTGTCTCGTAACACATGGCAAAAGATTATGTACAATTCTGCATGTTGCAGGTCTTTTTTGAGGCCTAGTCCTATGGTGAGAATTATTTCACAAACCCAGGAAAGATTTTAAGACAATTTGATGTACATTGGTGTCCCACAATCATCCCCGAACAGGTTACAGTTGGTTCAAAATGCTGCTGTTCATCTTCTGACTAATACTGGTAGGTGAAAACATGTTTTGGCATTGCTGCACTGGCTTCCAATTTGTTTCAGGGTTGATTTTAAGGTTTTAATGTTAAAACTTACATGCCTATAAAGATTTAAATAATTCAGCTCCCAAATACCTTGTTGACTTACTACAGCTGCATTCTTCATCATGCTCACTTACAGTAGATCCTTCCATCAGCTTCTTTTACATGTAACAAGGACTAAGTACAAAAGCAGAGGTTTTTGCTGTGGCTGCTCCTGAACTGTGAAATAAATTGGCTTTTAATAAAAGGTCACTATCAAAACTGGCTACTTTAAAATCTTTAACCAGGCTTTTCTTATTTTATTTTGTGTTTTTCTTTCGTTTGATTTCAATGATTAAGTATAATTCTTACCACTATACTTCTTTAAACCCTGGGAAACACCAGGGAAATAGAGTTCAGAGCAGTTACTACAGTATGGATGCTTTTTCTTCAAGTCTTGTTTGTGTCTGTTTAGAAGACATGCTTATTCTGAATAATGCAGTGACAGTGTAAATTTAATTAGTTGCTTTTCTTAATAAGTATATGTATTTGACTGAAGTATTTTCATTTGGGGAGAACTTTACGTCAACTTTACTACATTTTAAAATCAAATATATAACTTTTTACTCAACTACATTTTGTGAAATCAGTCATTCTTTTTTCTTTATGAGTGGATTAACTTAACCAGTCAAGCACACAGCAAGCCAACAATCAGGGTGAAGCTTTTAAACTTGTTTTGATTGATAATCAGTGTTTGACTCATTAATATCATTCTATTTAATAGATTAGTGTGCTGAGAGTAACATTAGTGTCTTTTTACATAAACTGATTTAACCTTGCTTAAAGTTGATTAAGCAATAGCCTTTTGACAAAAATGATGATAGGACATAATATGCCATAACACATTTGAAGGCAATTTTGTACTTTTATGTAAGTGAAAGTTTAAAGGGAGCACTTTTATATATATATATATATATATATATATATATATATATATATATATATATATATATATATATATAAAATATTCTAGTGTATCTCTGCTTTTACTCAAGTACATGGTTTGTGTACTTTGTCCACCACTGTAATAATGTAGTGATATTTTGTGATATTTGTGCAGTTTAGCTGGGAAAACCTGACCCTGTCTGGGGTTTGCAGACCCAGAATTTGCAGACTGACATGGTAAAAGGAGCAAGGTTTGTGTAGCCTGGCAAACTGACAGAAGGTCTTTTCGAACAAGTAATTGTGTCTATTTTTGCTGTTACTTCGTGGGCCAGAAATAACGGTTTGTGTTATGCTTTATGCCCTTGTGGATTTATTCTTTCATCTTTGTTATTTTTCTATGCATGTTCAGTGACCAGGTTTAATTTTAAACTACATTTGTTGCTATTGTTTTTTGCTTGATTTATTGGAGTCTGGACCAAAGTTTGTTAATTTCACTTTAAATGGATTGACTTTCACCATGTGGAGTTACATATCCCATCTGTAATGATATTGGAACATATTGTAGGTATTTTGGACTTGCTGTATATTGTGGAAATGTGACTGGATCAGTTGCAGTATACCAGTTGCATGCAAAGGTAGATCTGCCAGAAACAAGATGGTAGTTCTGGTTAGTTTAAAATAAGAGTTTAAGCAGGGCTAAGATGGAACAGATAAATTATTTTTGCACTTTTATACCGTGGGGGAAATAATTATTTGATCCCCTGCTGATTTTGTGAGTTTACCCCCTCACAAAGAAACTAAAAGTCTAGAATTTTTATGGTAGGTTTATTTTAACAATGACAGACAGAATATAAAAAAATCCATAAAAAAACATTAAAGAAAGGTTAGAAATTTATTTGGTTTTGATAGAGTAAAATAAGTATTTGATCCCGTACCAAATTAGGAAGAATTCTGACTGCAACAACCCAAATGTTTTTGTCCTTCTAGGAAAGTACTAATTATATCAACTTGTTATTTGTATAAAATACATCAGTTCCAGAATCAATCTCTTCCATTCAAACCATCACTCCAAAATGTTCTGGCTTAGGCGAGAAGGTTCTCATCCAAGATTCTAGAGTGCATGGCCTCGTTTATGTGATAAAGTCTTCCTGTACCCTTAGCAGAGAAACAGCCCCAAAGCAGAATGTTTCCTCCTCCATGTTTGACATTGGGGATGGTGTTCTTGGGGTCATATTTAGTATTTCTCTGCCTTCAAACATGCAGAGTCTGACCACATTACATTCTTCCAAGTCTTCTCTGAATCATTCAGGTGTTAATTGGCAAACTTCAGATGGGCCTGTACATGTGCATTCTTGAGCAGGAGGACCTTGATGTGTTACCAATGGTTTTCTTGGTGACTGTGGTTCCAGCTCCCTTAAGATTTTTAACAAGCTCCTCCTGTGTTTTTTATGCTGATCCCTTACCTTTCTCAGAATCATCCTTACCCCATGAGGTGAGATTTTGCATGAAGCTCCAGAGCGAGGGTGACTGACTTATCTTGTATTTCGTCTATTTTTTAATTATCGTGCCAACAGTGGTCTCTTTCCCGCTAAGCTTCTTGCCGATGGTCTTGTAGCCTATTGTGGCCTTGTGCAGGTCTACAATCTTGTCCCTAACGTTATTTGACAGCTCTGTGGTCTCGCCCATCATGGTGGAGAGGTTTATATGGAAGAGGTTGATTCTGTGACTGGTGTCTTTTGTACACAATAAGCTGATATTAGGAGTTTTTTCTTAACATACAATGACTGATTTGGGTGTGTGGGAGTCAGAATTCTTGCTGGTTGGTAGGGGAACAAATGCTTATTTTACTCGAACAAAAATTTAATTCATTTATATATACCATTAATTTAAAATTATTTTTCTGGATCTCTTTCTGTTTAAATAAACCTACCATAAAATTCTAAATTGTTCATTTATTTGTTAGGGGGTCAATTTACTAAGTCAGCAGGGGATCAAATAATTATTTCCCCTACTGGATAACTGGAGAGAAGGAGAATGAAAGTCAGTAGGAGTAAGACAGAGAACATGTGTGTGAATGAGACGGAGGGCAGTGGAGTGGTGTAGTTGCAGGGAGAAGAGGTGGAGAAGTAGGAGGAATTCACAGGGTCCTGAATTCAGGGGGTACCTGTGGTCAACAGTGGACAATGTAGAGTGTGTTAGAGAAGTGAAGAAAAGTGTGCAGGCAGGGTGGAGTGGGTGGAGAAGAGTGATAGCAGGAGTTATTTGTGATAGAAGAGTATCTGCAAGAGTGAAAGGGAACGTTTATAGGACTGTGTTGAGACCTGCGATGTTGTATGGTTTAGAGACAGTGGCATTGAGTTAAAGATGGGAGGCGGATGTAGAGGACAGAGTAGTGTCTGTGGCAACCCCTAATGGGAGCAACCAATAGAAGAAGAAGACCATGCTCTTATTTAGACACTGACTTCATTTCTAAAGCAACAATATGAATAGAATTCAATAGAGCTAATTTTGTTATTGTAATTATTCAGTCAGTATTTAGAGGGTTAGAAAATACACATTGCATTGTTTGATTTGTCACTGGAAAGAGTCTTCTTAGGTAAGTGTGTAATTTATTTATCACACATTTTTTTCCTATTCTTAACAACACAAAAGTCATGCCTGGCTTACTAATTCAGGAACATCTGCTAATAGAAAATATAATCGCATTTTTTACAAATGATCCACAAATTGTGATTCAAACATTAGTGCACATTTATTCAAGCCAAATATTCAACACTTTTCAGAATAACAGTGATTTGTCTCTAATCCTTGGGAGCACATCGTTCTGCTAATCTAATTCATTTGTTAGAAGTAAACAAACGAGCAATCTTGCGACACCACTACAATATCTGTCAACTATGACACTAATAAAATAAGATCCAGCGATGCTAATAAATAGTCAGGATATCCAGCACAGATGGTTGAAAGAGGGCAGGTTATTTTTCTTCAAAGTCTTCAACTCGCAATGAAAGTTCAGTTTACTTTTAAAACGTGCAAAGTTATAGTATGCGTCACCGCTAAAACGACACCACGCCAAAATAAATACTCTCCAGTAAATCTGTGTTTCGGAAGACTATACAAAACTCTAAAGTATATTAAACTAATGTCTCAATCACATCCCAAGTGGAGCAGGAAATAAAGTTATAGGTTTTATGAAGACTTTTACTGGGGCATTAATGCGACATTGTTGTGAATTATTGGACTATATATTTAATTGGGTTTTTGGGTTTAGTGAAATTTCCTGTTTTCTGAGCTCCACCCTACATAACACCAATGTTACTGTCAATTCAGTAATATAATATAATATAATTGTCAGGGATCCACCTGCCATGCCTCCCTCGGTAGCTGTCACGCTGCCTCACTCTGCCGCTCCCGGCTATATAAGCACTCGTTCCCAACTCACTCGTGTCAGACCTACTATATGGATACGGACACCGACCTTTCTCGAGGCTACCAGCATTCCCCGCTGGTTCTGTGGATTACGTTCCAGTTCTGTGGATTACTTTCTGTTCGGGGGATGACTTTCCGTTCTGTGGATTCTGTGTATGTGTGTGTATCACTCAATAAACAATGATAGAGTTACTGACAGAAGGTCCGACCGGAACCGAAATCGGGATCGTCTTACCGCGTGCGAGTTTGAACTGCGAGGAGCGGCAACGAGCTTCCAGGTAAAATCCAAAGCGGAGTTCGCCAGCCGAACTCAGTTCAAACTCGCACTCGAGCGCAGCTGCACCACGCCTTCCCGAGAGCCTGGTGGAATTCCCGGCTCGTTTTCCTGGTGAGATAACCGAGTGGGGGGGTGGGTTTCTACGGAACGTTGGCAGGTATGTGGAGACACAGACATCCTAATTCCCCGCCGAGCGGGCCAAGATCGCCTTCTGCATCTCCCTCCTATCTGGAGATGCACTCTCTAGAGCCAGCAAGCTCTGGAGCATGAAAGAAGGTGATTTTGGCTCGAGCACAGACTTTTCACGAGCGTGCCGCTCAGGTCCAGTGTTCCGCCGAGGGTGCCGCTCAGCTTTAGAGTTTTGCCGAGGGTGCCGCTCAGCTTTTGAATTCCGCCGAGGGTGCCGCTCAGCTCCAGAGTTCCGCCGAGGGTGCCGCTCAGCTTCAGAATTCCGCTGAGGGTGTCGCTCCGCCTCAGTGTTCCGCCGAGGGTGCCGCTCCGCTCCAGGGTCTCACCAAGGGTGACGTTGAACCGCCACCTGGCCACGAAAGGGACGTCGAACCGCCGCATGGCAGCGAAGGGGACGTCAAATTGCCGCCTGGCCGCGAAAGGGGCATCGAACCGCTGCCTGGCCGTGAAGGGGATGTTGTACCACCGCCCCCGGGCTCCTCAGAAGGTGACGTCTCGCCCCCAAGCTTCCCTGAAGGCGACAACTCGCCCCCAAGCTTTCCTGAAGGCGACGTCTCGCCCCCAAGCTTCCCTGAAGGCGACGTCTCGCCTCCAAGTCTCCCTGAAGGCGATGTCTCACCTCCAAGTTCCCCACAAGGTGATGGCCCGCCTCCAAGTTCCCCACAAGGCTACGGCTTGCCTCCAAGTCCATCTGAAGGCGAGGTCACAGAGTCCCAGAGGCCTCAGAGTCCCCTGCAAGGAGAAGCCATGCCTCAGAGTTCCTCACAAGGCGAAGTCAGTTCCCCAACCTTCCCCAGTTTCTTGGTCGTGCATTCCAGGCCTCATCCTTCGACCCTTGATTGTCTGGAGGGGGGGGGGATCCACCTGCTACGCCCCCTCGGTAGCTGTCATGCTGCCTCGCTCTGCTGCTCCTGGCATGTGTCTCTTGTAACTGTTTACGCTATATAAGCACTTGTTCCCATCTCACTCGTGTTGGACCTACTATATGGATACGGACACCGACCTTCTCGAGGGTACCAGCATTCCACGCTGGTTCTGTGGATTACGTTCAGTTCTGTGGATTACGTTCCAGTTCTGTGGATTACTTTCTGTTCTGGGGATTATCTTCCGTTCTGTGGATTATGGTCGGTTCGTAACTCTCTGATGCCTGTGTATGTGTGTGTATCACTCAATAAACAATGATAGAGTTTGAATTTATTGAATTCAAAAATTCGATAGAGGGCTCACATTTAAATACGCATCTGAATTGGTTGGTAAAATGGTTACTTGCATTGGATTGTTGCACAAGAGTCTGGATGCGACAAAAAGATCTTTGAAGAGTCAGTTAGGATAGAGTTAGATGTTCTTCCAGGTTCTCCTGAAGATCAGAGCAGGTGTTGTTCTTGAAGACAAAGCTTGCTGGAAGATCTCAAAAGATTTGGGCTTTGGGCCCCGGGGGTCCGAGCCTTTCTGGTCGAGCCGAGTAAGCGGGCTTGCTTTGCTTGACTGAACGTTGATTAGTTGGGTTCAAGATGTTTTAAAGGTCCTGAACCCCACCCATCTTTGGGGGAATGGCCAATGCTATGGCCTGAAATTTTGGAGGGAAAGACTTCCTTTGTTCATGCATCTGTGGGCATGGTTTCCGGGCTATACTTGCTTTGGAGGACTTTAAAGTTTTATCCAAAGTGTATTAAGATGGTATAGTACCTTTCGTGATCAAATAAAATGCACCATTGTTTGAAAAATAAGGAATAGATAATTTTGTGGTCATTTGGATACTAAACATGAAAAGGAATTACAGCATTAGAACAGGGTTAAATTAATATACAGAGATCAGTAATTAAAGTATAACTGATGTTAATACAATGTTGTATTCTGATGTATACAATGCACCCTTGTTAGGAAAGAAAGAATAAAGCGAAGATAATTTTAAGTCAGTCAAGCCTAAACAGAAGAGACAACTTTAAAACAGGGTTACCAGAATAAGACTTTTAGAGCACCACTATAATTGGGGAGGAGATACATACAAGGTATAGGTTAATGTCGTGGAATGTGGAACATCTTATTTATTTGTTTGATTAGTCAAAAAGTGTGTGTGTGTGTGTGTGTGTGTGTGTGTGTGTGTGTGTGTGTGTGTGTGTGTGATTGAATTGATTGTGTGTTTGATTGAAGAGCAGATGTCGAAGGTTAAAAGGGATGCCTGGGACATGAAATCTAAATGACCTGTGCCAGACGCTACAACATCATTAACTTCTACAGCAATTTGAACTACAGTTTGTCTGTATACAGAATTTTGTCTGTTGGATCGAAACACATGGGCCAGCTCTTTGCTCCCCATGTGCATCAGTGAGCCTTGGCTGCCCATTAACCTGACATGGGTTCACCACTGCATCCCACAACAGCTGCAGTTTTCTGACCCAGTCATCTAGCCATCACAATTTAGTGCTTGTCAAACTTGCTCAAATCCTTACGCATTCTTATTTCTCCTGCTTCTAACACATCAGCTGTCTGTCTTATAAAACTAGGAGCTACTGAGCAACTTATAAAATAGCTCAACATTTGCGAACATCACAGATCCAACACCAGCTTCTCCATGCCAGAGCCTCCAGGAGGTCACTCCAGGAGGTCCAGTGTCAAAACTCCACACATGAAGTGGGATCCAATTGGCACTGGTACGTCTCTAGATGGTACGGGAAGTTTATGAGTTCGGCATCTACTTCTTTAAAGGTCATAATCTTCATGAGGTGGGACGTGACTAGGGCAACCTCAGGATTCCTCGGGATGGATAGAGAAAGAGAAGCAGTAAAGAGAAATTAGCGTAGCTGCTGTTCATGATATTAACAGCACAAGCTGATAATGTGCATTTAGTATCTGGGTTTCTGATTGGAAGTTTGAGGGTTCAAGCCCCTGTATTGCCAAGCTGCAACTCATGGGTCCTTACATAAGGCCCTGAACCCACTCTGCTCCAGGGGCACTGTATCATGTGACAAGTACATGTAAAAAGTATAAAGCACCTTAAACATTAGGCATCCAGGTTCCAATATGTTTCTACAGTGGTTCTTTTGGTTTGATGCAGAAGATTTAATTATATACACAAACACACTATGCAATGGAAACTGTTAATGGTATTTGTAATAGATACTATTAGACTTTCTGTGACCGTTTCTATGTTTTTTCTTTAGCAGGATACTGTATATCAGTCACTACAGGTAGAAAGCTTGCCAGAACGCTCATCAGGACATCTGTTTGAGACTAAGAACTAAGTTCTGGAGTTACATTTCCATGCTCTGCCACTTGCTATTTTTGCGAATTTAAACCTGAGTAGTGACATTTTGAACATGAATACAGATATCGTTGCATTAAACCTTGAATGCTGAGCAATGATTAAAATACAAACAAATTACATCTCACCAGTCAAAGGTTTTTTAGATTAAGATAAACTGCAAGCAGAAGTTTACAACTGCAGTAAAGTGTTGCAGTACAGAATAAGCAAATAAAATTGTGGCAGAAGCACAAGTGCCTGTAAAACTTAAATCTAAAGAGACATGACGTCCGCATGGACAAGGAAAATAGATTCCAAGGGCTAAAACCTTAAACCAGAGACCTCCATGTTTGTTTTGCTATCTCAGTCTCCTAGTAATGGGAAAGCACTTGTTTCTAAATGAGATTGGTTACATAATGTTTTTACACATTTAAATAAATTTAATTTATGAACCTTTTGTGGTGCTTCAAGGATATAGTTAATGTTACAGCATTGTAAAGTGGAAAAACTAAATGATGGGAGTTTAAAGAGGTTTACACTTCCACTTCTTAATCATATAAATGCTCCTTAATTATTTTTTTATGCCAAGCCGTTGCCTTCACTCCCGCCAGCCTCTCTTATGTCCTCTTATAACAGCTTTTGGATTCTCTCAGAGATAACATTATTCTGTAATACTGGATTACATATTGGGTTTTTGAAAGTCTCCTGCTGTCTGGTTTATTTCTAGACCAAATATTTTGGCTGTTTTCATCTTGTATTCAAATCTGTTTCTCCGATTCAGTGACAGTTTTTGACATTGGACACAATGTCCCCAAGCAAATCAAATGTTTTATCCCTTTCTCCAGCTGTAACTCATCATGTAATTGAAGTGAAGGCAGATGCAAGTGGAGAATTTTATTTCCAAAGTATAATAATCAAAAAATAAAATAAACATGAGACAACCGAAATAAAAATATCACCAGAGCCTGATTTCCAACATGATAAATACAAGACAATATGCTTCAGGTGCTAAAAGTCACGTGACACAAAATGTTGCTTTGCAGTGGCTTATTGGAAGCATAGTACCTTGTTATGAACCTGACACAAGGAAGGTCCATATTTTCAAGTTTGGACCTCAGAAAAGCAGTTTTAAGGTTAGAAATAATTTAATAATAAATCTGTTATGATTTTTTCCCCCTTTCAATTAATAACAGATACAGGTCATATAACAGATAACAGACAAATAAAGGTCATTTAAGCTTTAAAAAGCATCTTGTATAATGAATCATTATTGATTAACAATGAACATTGTGCCGAAAGAGCTTAACCAAGTTAAATACATTAGGAATTTACATTTTAACATCATAAATTAATCTCATTGAGATGGTATAAGGAAGAAACTTTGACAGTAAATCAGACTGAAAAGGGAAAAATTCCTTATCAGGGGGACACCAAATTTATATTCATTATTGCTACGACTATCAACTGCTCACTGATAAACACTTGAATCCGAACCAAAAGCCATAATATCCGATTGTTTAATTATGTTATATTTAATATATAGACACACACATTTCATCACACTATATTCCTGTTACCTGATTGACTCACAGCCTGTTTGGACTTTTCGATTCTTAAACACCATAATAAGGCACATCATGTGCAATTATTTTAAGAAAAAAGTTATTGAATAAATAAATAAAAATATATATATATTTTATGTATGTTTTTAACATAGGACTAAAAGGAATGTACTGTACAAACATTCACACTCTGTACACACACTCCAATTATTTTCGTTCATTCACTATATTCTAACTGGAGGTTTTTTTTTATTTTATAATTCCTATTATACTTTTTAAAAGGCCCTATGATCACCTTTATTTAGGTACAATCATATGTCCAAGTCCTCACCTCTGTCCTATTCCTACACATCGTAAATAATATCATATAAGGCACAAACAATTTGCACTTATGTTAAGAGAAAAAATGTGCACAATAGATGGATATATATTTATGTATTTTTTTTTTTACCTAAGACCAAAGAGAATAAACATTTACACTCTGTACACATACACTCATAAATTCTCTTTGTTCATTTACAGGATTTTTACCAGAGGTTGTTTATTTAATAATAATTCCCATTAAACTCGTTTTTTATCATCCTTTATTTTAGAGCATCTTCAAGTCCAAATCTTTGCCCCTCTCCCATTCCCTCTGCAGAGGCGGAGGCTTGAGAGTGCAAAAAGCCACGTAGATTGGGATTCTTGTTAAGCCTAGGGCCAACTTTCCACTGCACAGTATGTGTGTTGAACCAGTTCGGGCCTGCAGCATGCCACAGTTCAATACATCTCCAGCTCTTGAGCTCATGCAGGTCAACCTTAACTGCACAGACATAATGGAGTCTAAGAATGTCAGAGCTGGCAAAAGTCCAAACCCTGATAAATCTTCATGGTTCAACTGTTACAACTCCAGGCAACTAGTATTTAAGTATAATTTGAAAGACTGAAATCACTTTTACTGTAAATTCATAATTATCAGGATTAAATTCAAGCTGTTCGAGTTTTTGAGGAGCGTTTACCCCTAAACACTGTTATTATAGAAAGCTCTGTACATCATTTAGTTCAAAATGAATTTGCCTACAGCATGTATGGCTTATATTTCACTCTGTAGTGTCATTGAGATTTATTTAACATACATGTCATGTCAAAACAAAAGAACCCCAGCACTTAGAATTTAAAGATGTTTTAGGACACTTTTGACATGTCCCTAGGTGGTGGATTTCCACTTGACATCCTGGCTTGTGTCACTAGAAGTCTTCAAACGACTTACCTTTTCCAGCAGTACCTAATTTAGCACTTCTTTTATTTATTAACGTATTTATTTCAAGTGATTTATTAAATAACCCATAATGCAATGGTCTCACATTTTGGTACCTTAGATCTCAGACTATGGTAATTTAGATTACATCTGCTTAAATCAAAACATGCAGGTTCTTTATAAGTACCTAGAATAATGAAGACCACAACATAGAGTAGAGTTGTTTCCAACACAGCCCCCAGCTAGGAAACATCTCCCAAATAGTGTTTGGAACGTCAGCAATAAAAAAAAAAACCCATATATGTTGAATCAGGCATTTTGTTGCACTATTTATCTCATAGATAAATGATTTTATAAGCTTTTGATGCCACTACTATCCATGTCTAATACAATTACACAGATGGAGCGGCCCAGTGTTTGTGTTACTTTGAAGCTCTCTTGTTTTGGTTTTCTTTTCAGTCTTATCTGGATACTATAAAATTCAACCAAAGAGCTGGAAAAAATGAAAAAAAAAAAAAAAAATAATAATAATAATAATAATAATAATAATAATAATATGTATATATATATATATATATATATATATATATATATATATATATATATATATATATATATATATATATATATATATACCATGCTTTGAACAATAAAAGTGAGTTTCATGTATTCAGGTATTAAGAGCACTGAGTGATGAACAATACATTTGGGTACCTTCTTGGATAATACATCGTCTTTTATTCCAAATACTAATGGTTTTTGTAAGAGGGGGCAGCAAAAATTGTACTGTTTGTGTAAACTAAGTGATTTAATGTGAGACATTAAGAAAATTAAGATTTAACTTTTAAGTTTTTGGGAGGAAATTGGTTTGTACTGTGTGTTTGATTTGTCTTATGACTTATGTGATATATCTAATGTGATATGCTTGTATGCTGCAACCAAATGACCTTCTGGAAATTAAGATGAGCTGAACTGATTTGATGATTCTCATTAGACTTTACTAAATAGATCTATTATATATGTATTTACATTTACTAAATAGCTCTATTTTTATTTATTTATTTATTTATTTATTTATTTATTTATTTATTTATTTATTTATTATATTCTGAAATCATTCATTAGAAGAAACCATGACCATGACCAACTTTCATTTGAATATAACTTTATATATAATATATATTTTTTTCAAGTTAATTTTTGGCCCTTTATAGGTAAAGATTTGGGCACCTTTTTGAAATTTTCTGTTTCATATTTTTTGGACTGTGGTCAAGTGCATTTAAATCAAATCATCACATATTTGAAGCAAAGGTGGCTACAAATTTTATTAAATGCACAAAAAAAAAAGAAAAAGAAAAAAAAAGAATCTCAAAATTAAATAAGTGTGCTAAGTAATGTTAACATGGATCAAGCATGAGTGATTAAAGTCAAGTCTATCATATGCACTGGCTGATGGGTAATGCAGTATAATTCTGATTTTGATCCTCACAAAAAATCTGAAGTTCTCAAATTCAAATTCCAGCCACACCAAGCTGCCATTCCTGGGCCCCTGAGGAGGACCCTTAACTCCATAGCTGCTCAGCTGTATGAATGATATAAATGTAAGTCGCTCTGGATAAGTTTGTCTGCCATACATGTAAAATGTAAATGTAAAACGTGGTAACTGAAACAGAGGATAATTGACTTTTTTTCCTCCTTTTTTTAAATTGACTTTTTTTTTAAGTGAGAATTTCTCTCAAAAACAGTAAGATAAAAATGAAGATGTCTGTAAAAAGTTTTTGTGCATCTCTAAAGAGGGAGAAGGAGTTAATCCCTGGAGTAAATCTTAAGCATGATGTTAGACTGTTGCACTGCCAGATGCCTGGTGAACATTTCTGGCAAGCTTTCTAACTAAATAAAAAGAAAAGAAAGAAATAAAAAGGGATTGCACTCTTGGATATACAACAAATAAATCTAAAAGTACACTAATATACAGTTAGCATGTGAATAAAAGCTGAGTTAAGTAAAATTTTGACTCTTTGCACCCCAACCCTGGTCTTTAACCTCAGGATTAGTATCTGGAATCCTTGCACTAAGAGTCATTTAGTGTCAATGCCCCTTAAAGTGAATATTTTGCAAGATACTCTGGAAAAGATCATCTGCTTAATGACTAATGCAAATGTAAATAAGCTCAGTGATGGTACAGTTCTAGTGCTACGCTTGCAAAATCTGGCTCCAGCACTTTGGATGTGATTAGTACAAGTCATTGTTATCCATCCTTCTAACCGTAATCACATCTTGACCACAGCCTGCTTCACCTACATGCCCATTTAAATCTGCCCCAATCACCAATCTTTCATTCTTAGGTACACCTTCTAGCACTTCATCTAACTCACTCTAGAATTCTTCCTCCTCCTCCATCTTACAACCCACTTGTGGAGCATAAGCACTGATGGCATGTATCATCACCCCTTCAATTTCCAGCTTCACGTTCATCACCCTATCAGAAACTCTCTTCACCTCCACTACACTCTTACTAAACTCTTCCTTCAGAATCCCCCTACACCATTTCTCTTTCCATCCACACCATGAAAGGACAGTTTAAAAGAAGAAGAAGAAGATTTGTCCACTTTATGACATTTTATCCCTTTTCCACAGTCACAATAACATTGTTAGCAGATTTTTCATTTTATTCTTGGTTTAAGCCAAACATGAAGGGAAAATAATCTTAAATGTTAAATATGCAGAGGTGAAGGAAACAGAGTTGATGGGTAGGTATGGCTGTAAGGAGAGGAATGTAGAAGTGCAGATGGTAAAAGGATATAAATGGCAGTGGTAAATATTATTTTTAGAATAAGAAGGATCATAGGGTGACGTATACGAGTGGAGGAAGATGCACACAGGTGGACTACATTTTATGTAGGTGATGCAACCTGAAAAAGATTGAAGACTGTAAGGTGTTGGCAGGGGACAGTGTAGCTAAACAACCTTCAAAGGTGGTCTGTAGAATCGCTTTGGAGGTGAAGAAGAAGAGGAGAAGAATGAGGACTGAAAGAAGAATAAGATGCTGGAAACTAAAGGGAGGAAAACTGTAATCTGAAATTTAGGAAAGAGGTCAGACAGGGGCTCGGTGGGGTGAAGAGGTGCAGGATAATTGGGCAACTACTGCAGAAGTGAGACAGTTAGAAAGGTACTTGGTGTGACATCTGGAAAGAGAAAAAAAGACAGAGACGTGGTGGTGGAATGAGGAAGTGCAGGAAAGCATAGGAAGAAAGAGGTTGGTGATACATAATTAGGATCATCAGAGTGATGAGAAAAGTAAGCAGGAGTACAAGAAGATGCGGCAGAAGGTAAAGAGGTATGTGGCGAAAGCAAAGGAAAAGGCATATGAGGAGCTGTATAAAAAATTGGACAATAAAGAAGTAGAACAGGATTTGTACCGATTGGCCAGGCAGAGGGACTGAGCTGTGGAAGGAAGTTAGAGCAATAAAAGATGCAGATGGAAATGTGTTGACTAGTGAGGAGAGTGTGTTGAGAAGATGGAGAGTATTTTGAGCAGCTGAGGAAAATCAGAGAGAGAGAGAGAGAGAGAGAGAGAGAGAGAGAGAGAGAGAGAGAGAGAGAGAGAGAGAGAGAGAGGAGGGAGGGTGGGAGGAGAGTTGGATGGTGTGGAGATGGTGAAGCAGGAAGTGGATAGGATTAGTAAGAAGGAAGTGAGAGCAGTGATTTGGAGGATAAAGAGTGGAAAGTCGGTTGGACCAGATGACATACCAGTAAAAGCATGGAGATGTTTGGGAGAGATGGCAGAGGAGTTTTTAACCAGATTGTTTAACAGGATTTTGGAAGGTGAAAGGATGCCTGAGGAATGGAGAAGGAGTGTGCTGGTACCGATCTTTAAGAATAAGGGAGATGTGCAGACCTGCTGGAGTGGGTGGAGAAGAGTGACAGGAGTGATTTGTGATAGAGGGGAATCTGCAACAGTGAAAGGGAAAGTTTATAGGACTGTGGTAAAACCTGTGATGTTGTATGGTTTAGAGACAGTGGCATTGAGTAAAAGACAGGAGGTGAAGCTGGAGCTAGCAGAGCTAAAAATCTTGAGATTTTCAATTGGAGTGATGACGATGGACAGGTTTAGAAATTCTTTTAGAGGGACAGTGCATGTTGGGTGTTTTCGGGACAAAGTGAGAGAGAGCCGATTGAGATAATATGTGCAGAGGAGGGACATGGGGTATATCGGTAGATAAATGCTGAGGATGGAGCTGTCAGGAAGGAGGAAAAGAGGAAGGCAAAGGAGAAGGTTTATGGATGTGGTGAGGGAAGACATGATAGTTGGTTTGAAAGAGGCAGATGTAGAGGACAAAGTAGTATGAAGAAGGATCATCCACTGTGGCAACCCCTAATTGGAGCAGCCAAAAGAAGAAGAAGAAGTGTCGATAGGGACAAATATATTGGTACACCTACATTTTTCAGCCAAATATAAATCTGCCTCAAACTGTTACCACAAAGATAGAGGCATTTGATAGTACAGTACATATTTGGTTGTAGCATTACATTTTCCATTCACTTGAACTAGTAGACCCAAACCTGTTCTAGCATGACAATGCTCCTGAGCACAAAGCCGGCCCCATGAAGATATGGGTTGGAGTGGATGACATTGAGTGGCCTGTTATTGAGCCCTGATCTCAACCCTACTGAACACTTTTGGGATTAATTGGAATGCTGACTGCACCCAAGGTATAATAACAGCCTTGTGGCTGAATAAGCACAACTCCCTATAAGCACACTCCAAATTCTAGTAAGACAACTTCCCAGAAGAGTAAGGGGTTATTAGAACAGAAAATGGGGACTATATGTAGAATGGGATGTTTAAAAAGTACACAAATCATGTTACATCACTCGACAATTATGTCACTATTCACCAGTGTGTGTTCAGATCTAAAGCTTGCATTACAGGCTGTGTGGAGTTGTGTTCTCCCTGTGAGCTTCCTGTTCCCTGCTTTCCTCACAGACAACATAAACATGCATGAAGGCTGGATTGGTGATTATAAAGTTCTTTTGGGTCTGTGTGTGTCTTGTTAATTGCATCCCATACAATACGTATTGCAGGGGTTAATTATAACGACGTATTATGAAGTATTTTTTATCTCCTTGTATAAAAATTCCTGTTAAAAAAACATCAAACACATGCAATATGTTGTCATGGCATGCAAAAATTCTCTAATTATAATATAAGATTTGATGGCAGCGATATTATCTGCATTAATTAATAGAGTTCATGTAAGGCTTTGCGTGTTATGAACTGTAATACATGATATAACCAAAATTCCCTGGAGTGTTAGATACATTTACAAAATTCCACATCACGTTGTATATTAGCTTTTACACCTGAAATGTCTGTTTATCTTTCTTTTCTTTATTCCTTTTCCTGCTGCATGTCGAGACCCGATGTTCGAAAATAACAAAAGAAAAGATAAAGGTGCGAATCCAGCCTGAGGTCCCACACATGAATGCAGAGCCAAGAAAAAGGGGGCTTTAATCCAATCTGTCCCAACTTCGCCTACAGGTTCTTCTTTTCTGGCTCTAAATAACGCATGAGAGACACCATTTCGGTTGCCTTGCAGTTGTTTTTTTGTTTAGTTATTTTACTGGAAGTGGTTTGGATACAAGATCTATTGAAATCTCAGAGATACACTGCCTTTGATTTAGATTTCTAAGCTTAAGGCTGTTCACATCTGCTTGGATTCAAACTAATATCAGTTAATCCCACAGCACAAGTGCAACGCCTTATTATGTCGAAAACTAACCTCAGACATCCTCCCGGGAATAAAGTGTATAGAGCGGAAGAAACGGCGTGTGGCATGTGACGCAATGGATCTATTTTCTAACACAGGAGGTCATGGAGATCATTGAAAATTAATTTAACACTAAATATAGCAATATTTTGCAACAGTCTTAAAAAACTTAATAACTTAACCAGATTTATATAATTTATACCCCATATGAAAATGTATTTTTGACCATCAACATACACCTACCAGGCATAACTTTATGCCACAGGACAGACATAAAATTATGACCACCTGCCTGATATTGTGTTGGTCCCATCTTTTGCTGCCAAAACAGCACAGTGAAATTCCTTATACGCACATCCAAGGGTCAGCCATGATACAGCGCTTGTGGTACCTAGAGGGTTAAAGGTCTTGCTCAAAGGCCCCAATAGCGGCTGCTTGGTGATACTGAGGCTTGAACCCCTGACCTTTTGATCAGTAACACAGAGCCTTAACCACTGAGCTACCACTTTCCCTGAACCATAGTCATGGTCAAGAACATAAAAATGAAGGGATCAAAATCAGATACTCAAACCTACTAATAACAGGGTGTATAATTTGCAAAGGGATCACTTATTGAAAGCCATTTATATTCAAGCCAGAATGTGTGTTTGATTAGAAGCTGACTCTTAGCATGGAAGTGTGTGTGCTTTTGGTGTAGTCAGTGAGTTCGGCTGTGACCTAACAATAGGAATGTAGAAGAGCACACAAATTACACACTTTCCCTGAACTGAAATATAAAAAAAAGTGACAATGTGATGTTTACCAAAGTGTTTACATTCCTCAATCAGTAGTTCAGCAAATGAAATAAGAAAAATGTTCTTGTTCTGAAAATTGTATTGTGTCCTCTGAAACCCCAGACACATGGCTGACAGAAATCCAGTGAAGCCATGCTTCTAGTTTCAAGGAGACTGTCATTTTAAGGGATAAAATATATTTAATAATATGCTTTTAATGTTAATTTGGCTTCTTCCTGGTAGGTGTGTGTCTCTAGAAGTGAATGGCAGTGAGTGCATAAAAGGAAATACCACAGGGTTTATTAAACACATGCATGATTAAAGAAAGTGATTAATGGGAGATCGCTCAAACGTCCGAAGCCTTGTAACCTTCTCTTATAAAGCCCCAGTTATGGAACAGCCTTCCAATCAGTGTTCAGGTCTCAGACACAGTCTCAGTGTTCAAGTCGAGGTTGAAAATGTATTTATTTAGTCAAGTCTTTTATCAGTAGGGTTTTTCTTAGGTAAAGGAGCAGATCTGGAGGGATCATGGATTTTGAGTATTTGGTGAACTGGGATATTTGTATGCTGTCGTCTCTTATCCCAGAGATCCCTCATGTCTGTGTTACCTTCTGGTTCACCCTTTTAGTTATGCTTCCACAGCGAGTCTTACCGGAGTCCACAATTACACAGTGTACTTAACTTTTATACAACAATAAAGGCACATAATAATCCATATCCTTCTCTTCCTGTCACCCCTCTTCTCTCTCTCTCTCTCTCTCTCTCTCTCTCTCTCTCTCTCTCTCTCTCTGTCGAGTTAAACATGCTTCTGGGTTCCAGTGACCAATGTTCCGCCCCTCTCCCCTCCTCTTATCTGCCCACTTTGTCCCGGTCTGTCTCTGGATAATGTTCTCTTCAATTGGAGGCCACTCTGTGCAGCTGGTGATGGTTTCTCATCAATGCCCTGGGGTTCGATGAAATTATGGAGTAAGAACAGGAGTTTTGAGAATGGATTTGGACTGTAGTTAATGTCAACATTCTGCTACACTGACTCAGGACTATAGTTTGCATCCAATCACCATCACTGCACACCACAACATCGCTTAGCTGTAATAAATGGACATTCAGTACCACACAGATGAGGACGGGTTCCCTTCTGAGTCTGGTTCCTCTCAAGGTTTCTTCCTTATGCCATCTCTGGGAGTTTTTCCTTGCCCCAGTCTCCACCGGCTCACTCATCAGGGACAAACTTACACTTATAAAGAACATCTTATTCATTTTTATCACCACATTATCTGTGTAAAGCTGCTTTGAGACAATGTTCATTGTTAAACGCGCAGTACAAATAAAGATGATTTGAATTATATTGAACTGTAACCAACTGCTATTCACTAAAACAACTGTGTGCATCACTGACATCTCAAAAGTAATCATAATGGCGGTCATATCTGCAGTAGTGGTTAGTTGAGTAGCCTAATTTAAAACAGTTTTAAAACATTTCTGCAGCTGGGTATTTTATTTTTTTATTAACAATATTCACAAAAGCCCAGAGATGTTTTCCATCTGTGATGGTGATCAGTTTTATTATCTGTGAATCATCAAAATCATATGAGGTTTTTTTTTTATTGAGTGTTTATCAGTAGCTCCGAAAATATGGACTGGTTATATTGATGTACGTTCCCATGTCAAGTACTAGCAGTGGAGGAGGGATGCTTTAGGATGTGTTACAGAAATTGCTGAAGGGATGGTTGGATGAAAATCAGATGGACAGATACGATGAGACCAAATTTTTTGTGTTCCTTCCATTTAAGCAATAGATATATATCAGTGAATTAATTGAGTAGATGAATAGAGATGGATGGATTGACAGACATACAGATAATTATGATGGATGGAAAGATGAACGGATACCAGACAGACAGACAGACAGACAGATAGATAGTTGGACAGACAGACAGACAGACAGAGAGACAGACAGACAGACAGACAGATAGATAGATGATAGATAGATAGATGATAGATAGATGATAGATAGATAGATAGATAGATAGATAGATAGATAGATAGATAGATAGATAGATAGATAGATAGATAGATAGATAGATAGATAGATAGATAGATAGATTTTAATTACCTGTGTGCATCATTTGTAACTTAGACTTGTTAAAGTCTTGTGTCTTTGTTCCTATGAGATTCGTTTCTGTTTCTGTTTCTAGCGAAATAAGTGGGTTTTCTTTTTTTTCTCATAAATGTGTATGTGCAAAATGCCTGGACACAAGGTCTCAGTTGCGTACAAGGAACAAAGAACCACGGTTGTGAGCCTGATAAGAGGTTGAAAAACTTGGTTCGGGTTCAGGGTGAGATGAGACTGGGAGTGAGTGTGTGTAGGAGTGAGTGTGTATGTATGTATATGTGTGTGTGTGTGTGTGTGTGTGTGTGTGTGTGTGTGTGTGTGTGTGTGTGTGACAAGCTCTGTATATTATCAGCTGGAGAGAAGAAGAAGCACCTCCTTGTAATAGACTCTATCTGTGTGTGTAACTAAGATGATTTCTGCAGAGTACAGAATAAACTTTACTCATTCACTAATCCTCTCTGTTCATTCATTTTATAAGTAGAGACTTAAATTTCCATGACAGACAGACAGACAGACAGATAGACAGATAAATAGATAGATAGATAGATAGATAGATAGATAGATAGATAGATAGATAGATAGATAGATAGATAGATAGATAGATAGATAGATAGATAGATAGATAGATAGATAGATAGATAGATAGATAGATAACTTAAAATTGTTGTACGAAAGGAAGGAAAGATGGTTGGATAAATTTTAGACATACAGACAGTCATACAAACAGACACAGATATATAGGTATATGATGTAATAGATAACTTTCTTTCGGCTCCTCCCATTAGGGGTCGCCACAGCGGATCATCCATATTCATTATCCGCATGTTTGATTTGGCACATGTTTTTACGCTGGATGCCCTTCCTAATGCAACCTCCCCATTTATCCGGGCTTGGGACCGGCACTAAGAGTGCACTGGCTTGTGCAACCCTAATGGCTGGGGTCCGTTCCCTGACCTGGGATTGAACCCGGTCCGCAGCTGTGAGAGCGCTGAATCCTAACCACTAGACCTTATATGATGTAATAGATAAGATAAATAAATATGGCTGGATGGATGGATGGATGGATGGATGGATGGATGCAAGGATGGCAGAGAAACAGACAGACAGATAGAAGCCTAGATATGCACCAGGGTTTTAATTCTCATGCCACACTGCATACTCTGCATCACTGCTGTAAGCGATTAAGACATTTACGTGCTAATGAACAGAAGGCTCCGTGTTCAAATTCCACAACTGCACAAACCCCTCCACCTTCATCTTGATGTTCTTTCACTTCATTTGTAAATCATGTCCACACCCATGACTCAATCAAAAAAAAAAAAAACATTTCAGGGTGTTTATTTGAATTAGTACCAATGGCTTTTTTGCTTCTGAAAGGCCAGAGATGTTTTCCAGCTGTGATGGTGATGAGTTTTATTATCTGTGAATCATCAAAAGCATATGAGTTTTTTTTAATCTGGTGTTTATCAGTAGCGCCGAGAATACGAACTGGTCATGATGTACGTTCTGATGTTCTAGATGCGGAGGAGGGAAGCTTTAGGATGTGTTACAGGCTTGAATTAATATATACATAACACAGTCAACATCTGCATGTCATAATCAACTTCCACTGTTATTCTACATGTTCGTGTTTTCTAAAATTGGCAGGAATAAAGCACAATTATTGTAGAATCAATGCATTCAGTATGATATCTATAATTATTGACACGCAATTTGACATCAAATGCATTACATGTTTTTATTAGTTTTTTTAGCTACCATCTTGCCATTCAGAGAACAAGATCAGGATGCCAGGTCTGTCATTATGTTCCATGAATTCTTGTTCAGAGAATCCCCCAACCTCAATTTGATTTTACTTGTGCATGATATTTTTTTTTAAGGAATTTGACTTAGTCTATTTCCTAAAGTTTAAACAAACAATGACAGATATGCTATTTATTAAAAATTATTATTATATTATTAAAGATTAAATATTAACAAAAATAGTTACAGAATAAACAGTTACCTTGTGCAGAATAAACGCCAACAAATCTTCACTGTAGGATTGTTGGATTGACCACAGTTAATAACAGTTCCCCCAGTGGGCAAAGAAAATCTCCAGTACGTCAGGGGGGAAAAAGTACTTTAAACACATTTTAAAACCTAAGTTGAAATATATTGTTTATTTATTGGTAATAGTTCAATGAAGGGTGATGATATTGAAGATGAAGCGTGAAAATATTTTTGGAGATTGCTGCACCAAAAAAAAAAAAAACCCTTCTAGCTTATTGAATGTGCAGAACGGGTCAGAACAAAGCCTAGGCAAGATTTGAAATGTGCGAATGCTTTGTTAAATATGTGGAATTTATGATCTCTGCATCCAATTAGGATGTTTATAACAGAACATTTGAAATAATAACATATTTCACAGAGAATATGGTATGAGAGGCTTCTTACTGAAATGATACAGCCACGATTTTCAGGATTAGTTCAAGATTCTTTGCTTTGTTTTGCCTTAAAAACTAAAAGCTGATGAAAATCATAAGGATGATGATACCAGAGGATCTGTTACTTATTTAAATTCTTATACATTTTTTTTCCATGACTAAATGTATCTGAAATGGAATAGAAAAATTATTCAGCTCCGTATGTTTAATTTGTTCGATTGAACAGCAACGCAGCTGCTCTTTAATATGTGTGTGTGAGAGTGAGAGAAAGATTGTGAAGCACATCTGGATGGAATTCTTTAGGTCTTGGCAGCTGTTTCTATGCCATGTGGCATCCTGATGTCTACTGTACACAGTGGAGTTCTTAACATCAGGAGAATAATTAAAGTAATAGTTTGGACAAAAAAATTATATTTAAATGTTTATTGTGTTAAAATTGCCAATTGTAAAATGTGTTGAGTTTTCAACATCTCAAATGTTTATGTGATTCCATATTCCAGTGTTTTTTAATAAAATCGACATAAAGATATTGAAGCACTACATTCAGTTGGTGCTCCATATCCTCAGGATATACAGTGTCTGTCAAAAAACAGAAAAAATAGTCTTTTATTGTTTTTGAGACACATGCATTTAACTTTTTTTTTTATATGCAACCAACTAAGTAAAAGGCAAAAGTAACCAGACTTGGACAGTGATTTGACTGGAGGAAAGTTCTAGGAAGAAATAATTCCAATTTGGTCATTTACGGCTTTAACAGAAGAACTTATGTAAGATGGAGAACATGGGAGAAGATGTTAGCAGTCTGCCTCACCCCCACAGTCGAACATGGAGATGGAAGCCTAATGGTTTGGGGTTGTTTTGGAGCAGAGGAAAGTGAAAGGAAAACTGAACCATCATGGCTTCTATTCTATAATTCAACACCATGCAATTCCATCTGGACTGAATCCAATTTGAACTGACTTCCTCATACAACAAAACAAAAACCAAAGTGTATGTCCAAGCTCTGTAAGCATTATTTATAGAGTTGTCTGGAGTGATATCTTTCATGGAATGGCCTGCCAAGTCACAGTACCTGAATACTATTGAACTGCTCTGGGATGAACTCTATCACATTTCACCCAAATGAGGCTGGGTTCCCCCCTTTGAGTCTGGTTCCTTTCCAGGTTTTTTCCTCATGACATCTAAGGGAGTTTTTCCTTGCCACAGTCTCCACGGCTGCTCATCAGGGATAAATGCACATCATTCACTTTAACTGTTAATTTCTGTAAAGCTTCTTTGAGACAATGTCTGTTGTGAAAAGCGCTATAGAAATAAACTTGACTTGACATGACTTGACAAGGCCAGAAAGGAATCTCCAACTAGTGAATAACAACTTTGGCAGGTTTTACAAGAGGCATGGTAAAGAATTTCATCTGAACTTTTGGAGAAATGAACTGTCCAGGTGCCAAGAGTGTGTAAAGCTGTTATTCATGCTAAAGGAGGATTTTTTTTAATGGGAATACAAGTAAAATCTTCATACTGTTAGATTATCTAGTTTGTTGCATATAAATAAAAGGAACAAGAATGTGTATCTCAGAATAATTAAAAGTAGACACAATCAGGTGGCACACCAATCACATGAAGAAAGGATCATAAAAGCAAGTCATATGGAAATGCAAACAAATACATGTTGTTGTGTTTGTAAAAAAGACTCTGTTCTCAGGTCATATGACTTCATTTGAGGGGAATCTGTGATGATTTTGATAGGTGACATAGCAACTAAATTGGTAGTTATAAGTAATCTATTTTATGCAATATTTATTTCCTGTGTAATCCTTCTAAAGGTAGTTCGTCATTATTGCTTATTTTCTTTCTTTCAGTGTCCTGCACAAATCCGTTGTTGAATCAGTCAGGTGTGAGTTGAGCCAAAGGAAAGGGCTGTAGATGTAATGCTGTAGAAATGCCATGTGTTCCGAGACAGTTGAAGAAAAAATACACACTGAATATCATACACAAAAAGTTTTAGACTATTTTATATAATTATCTTTTCATTCATTCATTGTTGGCTATGTGATCTGTGTGGTGATTTCTTGTTATTTTTACACACATGGGAAAACTTTGCTAACATTTTTTTTTTCTGGTGTATCTCTAAAAAAATGAATGAAATATCAAGTGTGTTTGATTGTTTTGCTCTCATTATCACTCTGCAAACAATGTAATAGGTTCTGACAGTGCCCTCAGGCATGCGGTTTACACCATGCTAATCTAGCAATCCCTTATTTGGTAGAAACAACAGCGACTTGGTTCCTGTACTACATTTAAAATCCATCAGACACCCAACTTATCTTAAATAATGGGTCTTATTCTGACTGTCATTTAGGCTGTAAAGTTTTTTGGCTGAACTATTCGTTTAAGACACAATATCATTCACTCAGAGCAGGGTTCTCTAATAAATCCTTTGGGTAATAATTTAACTGAAAGAACGGTGTGTTTGTGTGGATTCATGGGCGAAGTTAATTGAAATGAACATGGAGTTGGAGTTTACAGCTTAAATGAAAAAATGACCCCAAGAACACATTAAGCAGATCTTCTCAAAGTTAAATGAACCACAGCTTAGATCAAGCTCCATTTTAGACTCGGTGTGTTTAAAAGAAAGCGACATTAGCTGGATTACAGCATTTGGAAGAGAAACAGAAACAGGCAGAGCTGAGAGACTCGACTCTGGGTAAAGTTTGGACAGCGTTATGATGGAACCTCAAGCTTGGAAACAGAAACAGGCAGTGAGTTTTAGGAACAACGAGTCAATGATGATTGGTAGCAGCTGTGTTGAAAAGAGTAATGCAGGCAAAAACATCTTCACACGTTCATAATTAGTGGTTACGAGTCTCTGTAATTGTTTCAAGGGGTCAAAATGCTTTTTTTAATTTATGTTTTGAATCATTATTTCAATGAAAAATCCCAATGTAATACAACCCAATGTTGAACAGATATACCAAGATGATATGAAAAAAAGATCATTTCAGACCAAATACTAGAAAGGTGTTTTAATACTTGTCATATTTACTTTACAGCACAATGAAATTCTTACTTCACATAAACCAGCGATTTTTGGAAGCTGGGTTAGAGCACAGGGTTAGCCATGATACATTGCCCCTGGAGCAGAGTGAGTTAAGGCCCTTGCTCAAGGGCCCCAAGAGTGGCAGCTTTGAGATTCCAGGGCTTGAACCCCCAACCTTCTAATCAGTTACCCACTGTTCTACATTTTGCATTATAAGTGTACAGAAAACAACATTTGCAGATTTTGTATGTCCATTACATTATATATGCTTCATTGTTTCTTTTTGGAAAGAAAGGATTTCTATGAAAGACATTTAGAAGGAATCAGTGAGTAAAAATTCAAAACCGAGTCGTCTAAAAGAAAGTGGGAAAGATGACTCATACGCCGACTGTGTCAATATAACGTGTCATGATCTCACATCGCTACTTAAATATGTCCAAACATGAATTGCTGACTTAAAGGACCTCGTTCTGTAACCAAAGGAAAACTTTCTATTTTTCTTGGACATAGCATTTTCCACACTGAACCCTCATACTTCAGAATGGAGCTGCTGTAGATCCAGGAGATGTGCAGCCACTCCTAAAATCTTACAAAACTTACACTGATCATGAGCTCGAATCAATATCAGACTTTACTTAGGTTACATTTGTGTTTTATGCTAAATTGATACTACGGTCAGGTGGTTGATATGATATTCCAGCTGGTTGCTGGGGTGTTCCTAGATGGTTGTTATATCATGCCACGTGGTTGCCAGGTGGTTGCTGTTGTATGCCAGGTAGTGGCTATTATATTTCCAAGGGGTTGGTATGCTATTCCAAGTGGTTGCCTGGTAGTTGCAATGGTATCTCAGCTGACTGATAGCATGTTTATTGGTTACCATCATGTTCCAGGTGGTTACTAGGGTGCTAGTGTGTGGAGCAGTGCAGTTACCATTCAGAAGCCTTTTGTCCTTATGTCTGATTAAACACCATATTTTGGAATGACGAAATTAGAATTTATGTCTTTCCACATCCACCAGCTTATTGTTCTTAAATTCCATGGTTCTTTGTGAAAATTGTAGAATTTAGTTTTAATAGAATAACATTAGAAAGAAGAACATGGATGTTGTCTCTGTTGAAGCGACTCAAAAAGAAAAACTCTCCGACATCACCTACATTTATGGCCATGATCAAAAAGCAAGGAGAGAATTCTCTCACACCCAGGAGCAATTTAGCACCACAAATCCATCTCCCTGAGGAAACTCTTATGGAAACTTTAGAACTTCACACAGATAACAACCTAAGCTTTTCCCTGTATCCACATATATTCATACTGTACCTTCACTATGGTTACAACTGTTCTAATCCAGATAAATTTGAAAATACAGTTTTCTTCTAATGCTCCACATACACAATTTAGTTTTCAATCGTTTCCCAAAATTTGCCCATCCACACTCAAACATCTGAAAACGGTTATGTGCGTTTTTAAAATCCTTTGTTTTTACAGTCCACATTGCAATGCGAAAATGTCATTTTCAAACTCATCCATTTTGGAGAGCGTTTTTAAAAAGCTTTGTTTTTGTTGAAAAATCTCAGTATTATTGTGGACAGAAGCCAAAACGGAGAGAAAAATAGGTGTTTTCAAACAAAAACTTATTAGTGTGAAATTGATTGTATATGCACTGTTTTTTGCCCAATAATAGTCTACGTGTGTTAATATTTGTTATATTTGACTTTTTTTCAAAGTGCAAATAAATCACTTTGTAAGCACCTTCTTTGAATTTCTGAAAAATTTGATACATGTCTTATAATAGATTAAAAAGAACCAAGAATGGCAGCCGGTAAATAAAAGAAGTAAAAAACAAAGTCGCCATGGTTTTTAATACTAAAATGAAAAGAGGTAATTTTTGCTTTGCTATCAGTATCCAACACCCAATTAAGAAAACATAAATATTGCATTAGAACCCACTCTGACTGTCCTTCACAGCCTCGTACAGAATGCAGTTTTTGGATACTTTTTTCAAGAATTACACTGGTAATAGCTGAAATTCAGTCTTGTGTTTTCTTCTATTTATCTTGCATGTTTACTGAGACGTAAACCAAAACTCTGTGCTCAGTTTTTTCTGATTGAAGTTAGGAATCTAATTCATCTGTATAAAATGAAGTAAACATCCAATGAATGTTTTTTTTTTATTTGGATCTCAGCATGACTGATTGACATATCATCATGGACGACCCACTAATCTCCCCTTCAGTCACTGCTTACAACCATGGACGACCAACTGTCCTTTTTCTCACATGTTCTAAATGTGACACGTTCTTGTCTGTTCTTTTTCTACAACATCAGAAGGATTCAACTATTTTTTATCCACACAGGCTGCTCAGGTGATTGTTCAGTCTCTTGTCTTTTTGAGACTTGACTAATGCAACTCTCTGCTGGCAGGTCTACTTCTGAATGCAATTTGTCCTCTGAAAATGATCCAAAAACCAGCTGTTTAACTTGTTTTCAACCTGCCTAAGATCGCCCACATCACCCCAATGCTGCACTCCCTCCACTGGCTTCCGGTAGCTGCATGCATCAGATTTAAAACACTGATGATTGGCTACAAAACCAAAAATGGACCAGCACCCTCTTACCTCGAAGCAATGATCACACTGCACCACACTCCCTTAGATCTTCTAGCACTCCTTGACTGTACCCACCATGTCTCAGGGTTAAATGTAGGTATTAATTGAGACTCTTTTCTGTTCTGGCACGGAGGTGGTGGAAAGGAATTCCCCTAGATGTCCGAACAGCTGCCTATCTTCAAACGACGGATGAGACCTACCTCTTCCTGAAACACTGGAACTAGCACTTATTTTCTCTGTTTGTTTTATGTCTTTATGTAAAGAAAAAAAAGTTGAGACTTAAAGCACTTTTGTACGTAATGTAGACGTAAATGGATATTTAGACTGACGATTTAATTTATTTATTATTTATTTATTTTTAATTCTTTGCTCTGTGTGCACAGGTGATTTTTTTGTGATTGCTAAACACTTGGTAAAAACTTTTATCAAGCCAATTTTTTTCTTGCACATTTTCTGACTAAATAATAAAAACACTTTTATGCATAATGTCTATGCATAACGCAAACTATACGTTAAGAACATTAAAACCAAGTTAATAGAAAGTATTGCATTTTGCTCCTATTCTTGATCCTGACTTGGCCAACAATGAATTATTGTGACCTGAAGCGACCTCAAGCTCTGTATTTGGACTGGATTCTACTTCACTTCTCAGTCACTACTGTTGAAAAACCTGCCAGAGAACCCTAAATACATGTAAATATTAATGTAGCATTGTGTAAATCTCTGCATTGTAATGTGCGTAATGCTGCCTGTAATAACAGCTTTTCGATTTATACATGTAAGTCAAACATGCCAATTCTCTCAACATCTTTATATATTATTTTCTTCAGAAAAACTAAACACACTTTGTCCTTGCTTTGATAGATGAACATTTGGTCTCTGAAACCTGGCAAAACAACACCAGAGGTGTGTTAGTTTAAGCATGTATAAACATGCAGCCTCAAACTGAACAGGGTCTCGCTCTCAGAATTCTTTTTCCATTTGCTTTTAACTATGTAGTACTTTCAATAATAGATATTGTTCAAAAGCAACATTACAGGCATGTACATGTGAAACAAGTCCCCAATGAACAAGCCAAAGGCAAAAGAAAATAGTCTTTAGGTTTTTAACAGCATTGTACAGCAAAGTGCATGTATGAATCTATTTGGGTAATATACAGTTGTTATGTTTGTTTGAATGGGCCAGGGAAGTTTCTGTATGAATCTAGTTTGTGTTATTTCTTAAAATATTATTAAATTATTTATTTAAACCACTGATCCCATAACCAGAATAAAGCCTTTAGTAAAGATAGAGCTAGTGCATCTTCATCAGCAGGCCTTTTATTTATTTATTTATTGACTCATGAAATAAAGATCTGTTCAAAACCTTTCTCAATTTTTTACTTGCACCTTGCTGATTGTTGATCCCAATCATCACAATCACAATTAATAGTATGACTGCATATTTTGTACTTTAATATTTTGAAATAGGCCATGTTTTCATTTCACTTCACTGCTAGTTGCATATTTACTCTCTCATATATATATATATATATATATATATATATATATATATATATATATATATATATATATATATATATATATATATTATAAAGACAAATGTTAATAACATGAACATGTGAGAACCAGAATATTTTTTTTTTACACAGTGCCTGAAATGTAAAAAAAAATTGAATTTTCCCTAAACACTGTTTCCAATGTTTTTTTCTTCCGATCATTTCTTAAATTTTCATTTTTGTCAACACTCTATGATATAAACTATTAAATGAATTTGCTGTTTGTGTATAATAATCTTATTTATCAGATTGAACTGAAATAATGGTATCTTGCTTTCACCGTCTTGCAGTGCAGTCCACTGAGGGCCTGATAACAAGCTCATAAAATGGAGCCTGGATTAATAGAGCAAGTAGAGATTTTTTATTTAAATTGTGTTTATGTGACCGATGAATTGTTGGTAAAACCATTATCCATGATCGTAGACACTGAATTGTAGATTTCCCCACCAACCAATGTTTAAAAGTTACTGTACTTTATTATTCCTGCGATTTGCACTACCATGTTAACTTATACCTCATTGTTTACATTGCATTATACATGAACTGGGTGAACTGGGATGTTTGAATGCTGTCATTCCCCCACACTCATGCGTTCACTCTGGTTTAATGACAGGGATGTGACAAGCCATCTGTTATCCCAGAGCTCCCTCATGTTTGTGCGACCTTTTGGCTCTCCATTTTAGTTTTGCTTCCATAGCTAATCTTACTAGAGCCCCTGCTTACTTACAATGTCAAAAATTGATCAAACATGGGAAAACATCATCTCTTTATCTCTTTTTCAAATTAAAAATGTTCCTGCGGGACCAGTGACCACTGTTCCTGTCCCTTTTTTTCTCTTCAGATTTGCCTAATTTATCCTGACACGCTACCTCTGGATGGAGCTCTCTTTAATTTGAAGACACAGTGTGCAGCTGGGGATGGTTTTACATCAACAGTCTAAAGATCCATTAGGTTATTGGGCAGCTTAAGAACTTTAAGAATGGATTTAAACTGTAATTAATATCTGCAGTCTGCAACAATGACTCAGGACCACAGTTTGCATGAGCAGTTCTGCATTTAAGTGCTCTTCACTGAACACCTCAACAATGATGGAACCCTTATGAATGAACATTAAGTGTTGAGGATGATGATGGGTTCCCGTTTGACTCTGGTTCCTCTCAATGTTTCTTCCACATGCCAACTCAGGGAGTTTTTCCATGCCACAGTCACCACTGGTTTGCATTAGGGATACACTAATAAATGTAATAAACTTATAGCCACGTAAACATTTTATGAAACCTTATAACCGATTTATCTCTTTAAAGCTGCTTTGAGACAAATTTCATTGTTAAAAGTGCTACATAAATAAACGAATTGAATTGAATTGAACATGAATTGAAGCTAATGGTCACCAGGTCATTTGCATTGGTCTTTTCTTTAACCAGTACTTCATACCTGAACATTTTCTAGCATATACATGAGTATGTATATATTTATTACATATATTGAATCTAATATTCACTAATCTCATTAAAGTCAATATTTTGTCATTTAGGGCATTTTTTTTCTTTTTGCCCAAGAGTGCATGTTTTCTTATAGTGAATTGTTATGACTATTCTGAAAGCTGGAAACTTTCTTTTATTCCTTTAAGCATTAACTGTACTTTAAATGATTAATGGCTTTTCAGGTCACCCAGGTTGAATCATCTGTATTACTTTTTTGGACGTCAACTCCTAAATATATTAATAGTTGTGACTAGCCCTGAGGATGTGAACATTAATCAGGAGTCTTGAGTCAAAGTCTTCCCTCTCTCTCTCTTACAATTTTACACTTTCAATCTTTATTTAAATGATTGATGGATTTTCCAGATCAGCGAGATTTAATGAACCGAATCGATGCTTCGATGTCAACTCCATCGATGTCAAAATGTATGAATGTTTGACTAGCCTTGAGGAGGTGAGGGCCATGGTAATATTTTGATCTACTGGCTCACAGATGGTCTGTTCATACATTTAATCTTCTCAAAATAGCTTAATAAGGATCTTGATAAGGCTAGGAATCTGCTGTATGCACTTGGTGTGACTATCCAGACAAAGCCCAGAATACACTGTCAAAGAATCAGGTATGCTGTATGGACAAAAGCATTGGGACAACTGACTTTTCTAGCTATATGATGGTTCCACCCCAAACCTATGTTACCACAAAATTAAAAGAAATTGTATAAGATGTCCTGGGATGGGATAGCATTACATTTTCAACTAGGAGACCCAAACCTGTTCCAGCTATAACCCTGTACACAAAGCCAACTCCATGAAGATATGCTTTGCCTAGGTTTGGATTAGAAGATCTTGAGGGGCCTGCTATAGAGCGCCGACCTCAACACTACTGAAAATCTTTGGGATGAAATGGAATGCTGACTGCTGACTGCACCCCAGGTCTCCTTGCTTCACCTATATCACTATTGCTAATGCTAAATGAGCTCACATTTACACAAGCATGCTCCAAGATCTAGTGGAACATCCTCCCAAAAGAGTTTTGGTTATTATAACAGCAAATGAGGACTAAATGATGGGATTTTAAAAAGCACATACCGATCTTATAGTCAGGTGTCCTCACACTTTTTGTCCATATAGTGCACATCTGCCCCGACTTTATTTACAATGTCTTTATTTTCTCAGCTTGTTGACTGGTGCCTCCCAGCGGCAGTCAAAATCAGTTTCTCTGAGCTACACGTTCGAGCTTGTCATAAAAGTCTTCACCTGCACGTCCTGGCCTGGAAGAAGCTCAGTAAAGCGTTTAAATTGAATGTCTACATTATCAACACTAAGCCAAGCATGCCTTTGAAACAGCTTTTAAAGACAAACCGCAGTCTGTGATTCATGGACCCAAGCATTTGACTGGTAGCCATGATTTTCCTTTAACAATGCTTAGCTGTAGGGGTTCATCTCAGGTGCTTTCTTTCTTTCTTTTAACACTATGGATGCGGAAAGAGTTTTGAATTCAGTGCGACCTTGATTCACCTTGATGCTGATTGTTCAGGGTGTTGTAATTTTCATGGATTCAGAACACACAGAATCGCTCCAGCACGCATGGGTCTTATCTTTGCAAGACAGTGCAAACGTTTACTCTTGACCAGCATTTCAACAGCAGCATGCATACGCTCTAACGGCTTGCAAAAACGCAAAAGTAGCCGTTCAGCACTAATCAGCAATTATTCAGTGGTAAATAGTAAAAAGTATGGTTGGCTCTTCAGTAGGCCACTCGAGATCTTCCACTCCAAACAATGTAAACATATCTTTATTTTTTGTGCACATGGTCATTGTCATGCTAGAACGGTTTTGCATCTCCTAGTTCAAGTAAAAGTCAATTTAATGCTACTGAATCCAAAGACTTCCAATACATTTGTGCATCCAAATTTGAGGTAATTGTTTGGGAAAGAACCACATAAAACTAAAAAAATCAGGTGTCCCAATACATTTTGTCCGACTTTTTAAAATTTACATTTTTATCAACCTTGTGTTTGAGTGCTAACAGTGACAACTGTGATGTTTGCAAAATAATTAATGAACAAATAAAAAAAAGATAAATTAAAGAAATCTTGTGTGTGTACTGTGATTTAATCTGTATCCTGATTATCTGAAATAAAAGGCACTAAAAATGAAAATAATTATATAATAACCTGTGTAAAACACAGAAAATATATTTAAATTATTTATTTTTTAGCTTGCACTTTTTATGTATACATTGTTTGTTTAACAATAATACTCATTAAAGCAATACTTATAATTATTTTTATTATTTTCATTCTTGTTTCAAAAATCTATTAGTATGATCAGACCTTTGAAAAGGAAAGACTCGTCTTGCGTTTGCTGTGTGAAGTTTCTTTGGCTGACCACTGTGAAAATAGCTCTAAAATAGCTTGAACAGCACATTGTGCTCTCTTTTCTTATTATGGGAGATACGGTGCTGATGCAGTATAGATACCTTGTGTCTTATTGCTGAGCTCAGTCTTGCCATGGACTTGTGACATTAAACTACAACCTTCTTCAACAACCAACACAGCTTTTATCTCTAATCACTGGGTTTCAACCCAGTCATTGATATAAAATTGATACTCATTCACACCTGCTTGGTATAATTGGGTAATCATACACCTGATATTGTGTGCAAAAGTAAGATTTGAGAGACAAAGCCATTAAAAAAAAAAAATTATATATATATATATATATATATATATATAGAGAGAGAGAGAGAGAGAGAGAGAGAGAGAGAGAGAGAGAGAGAGAGAGAGTGTGTGTGTGTGTGTGTGTGTGGTTTGTTGTACAATTAATTACCCTTTAGAGGAAAATCATGTTCAATCAACATCACAAGCAGGAGGAATAACATCAAAGAAAATTTAAATTTCATTACACAGTATTGATAATATAACACAGATAAAAAAAAACAATACATAAGTAGATTTGTATACACCTTGTACATGTGAAATAATGTTTGTATTTCAAATAACTTTCTGTATTTATATCTGTGCAATGATTTAACTACTGAGAGTGTGGACATCTTCAAACATGTGGCTGGATAAATCAGTGTCTGTATGTAATCCTCAGCTATGTCAGCTCAGCATAGAGAAGATGTGAAGGACTGTTTTTAGTCGTTTAGTCAAACATTGCCCCCCACATTGTCCATTTCCATCCTTTCCTTACAGATCTGTGCAACACGCCACAACACAAAGACTTTTGACTTTTAAATATATCCCCAGTTATTTGTAATGATATTTTATATGACATAATCCTAGCAATAGTTAATTTTAAAAAGGAGACAGAGAATAGGTTGTTTTCTGTTGTTACACCACACCCTGACTGCAGGAACTGACAAGCGTTCAGGGGTTTGGACCGTTGCTTAATGGCCTGATGATCCTGATAGTTGTACAAGTTAGAACCTTTTCACAAGCTTATCAGCATATCTTTTATTTATTACTGGATTAAAAGCATCAGCTTTCCAAGTCCCTGGTCACACCTTTTTAAGTGGTTCATACCTTTTTAAACCTAATAACCTTATTATAATTTCCCTGTCAGAAAGTAGTTCCAAGGAAAATGTTTTTAAGAAGCTGAGACTCAATTATGATATAAAAAAAAAGTAATAAATAAAAAAACATTGAATAGTGATATAGGGCAATGGTGGACGAAATACACAAACCATGTACTTGAGGAAAAGTTGAGATAGACCAAATATTACTCCAGTAACATTACACTTGTACTTTAGTAAAAGTACATGAGTTTTTGCCTTTAAATGTACTTGATTATCCAAAGCACTATGACTTATTATAGCTATAATTTTCCTATTATCATTTTTGTTGATAATGTGAAAAGACTCAAATTTTACTCTCAACACACCGATCTATTAATAGAATTATATAAATGAGTCAAACACTGATTGATCAGGAGTCTGGAGTTTCTTTCAACATTTATTCCTCTCTAAATGTTCTGCTGTTGTACTGTTGCTGAACTGTATGTCAGTAAAAAGTAGATACACCAAGCGCCAATCAAAACAAGTTCAAAACACAGCGTGCGTTCTGCCCTGATTCTAAAATTGCTTTCTAAAATCGACTCATAAATAAAAAAGCTGATTTTGCAAAATGTAGTTTGTAATGTAGATGTAGAAGCTAAAGTAAAGTCTCCCCAACTACAAATACTTCAGCCAAGTATGCGTAAAAAGCATTTTTATTACATTAACGGATTACGTTTACTTTGCTACTGTTCATCACTGGTATAAGGGTATACAGTCATAAGTGAAAGTTTAATGTAAGTAATAAAATTATGATTATCTAATAATTCAGGCAAACACTTTTTGGCAATGTTTTGCAGTGCAGTCTTTGGCCTAGAAAAGAACTTCAGCAGAGTATCTGTGGTGATGAGCTGTTATTCCCCCAAAGACTCTGGGAACCTTGTTCAGATACATGGCAATACGGATATAAAAACCCATCTGCTTTTTTCCAAGAAGCTGGACAGGGTTAGATCTTCTAGCTAAGACAACATATAAAACATATGTCCAAGTGAACACAAAGAAATGTATAAATGAGCACAGAATCAATCTTATGATGTGGCCATCCAAGTCGTCTGACTTACCGAAAACCTCAGTAAAACCTGTGGTGTGAACTGAAAAGAAGAGTGGATCAGGATCGAAAGTCCCTGAGGATCTGGAGAAAGTCTGTACTGAGGACTGTCTCAAAAGTCTCCCTCTGTATTCAACAACCATGTCAAGCTTTACAGGAGAGGACTCTGTCTGTCTCAGTGCTGTCATGTTGGCAAAGGAAGTTTGCACACAAGTATTCAATGAAAAGTTGGCAATAATTGAGTATTGTTTAAGTTCATTAATTAAACATTTTAGCATAGCCTTTTAATTTATATTTAAGTGTGCCAATAATGATGGTTTACACACACACACACACACACACACACACACACACACACACACACACACACATCCATTTAGGATTTCCTACTTAGTCAACTATTTTATCCACCCACGCTGTGGTTAATCATAGTTCATTCATGATTTAGCAAAGGAGGGCAATTACCTTTTCACATAGTGCCAGACAGGTTTGAACATCTTTTAAATTAAATCATAATTTAAAGACTAAATTGTGTATTTACTTGTGTTATCTTTGTGTAATTAAAAAAATGTGCTTGATGATCTGAATTATTTAAATGTGACAAATATAAAAAAAAAAACAGCACTGTATCCTCCATCGTCTCTATTCTCTCTAATCTCTATCTCTTATCATCTTTATTCATTTTTATTTACTCGTTTATCTACTAAGCCTACTATTATATCCACCCATCCCCCTATTGTATTTTTTACTTCCCTCCATTTTTTTCTCCATCCATCTATTTATCCAATGTATCTATTTACTGCATGCATCCATTTTTTTTTTCATTAGCATCCATCCATCCATCCATTGCTTCAAATTTGTTACCCAATGCTCTACTGTCTTCTGGATTTTATTAGAGTTCCTACAAATTATTTCTCACAATTCACCCTGTGCATTAAACTAAAGCCTCAGGATATGATGTCATTTCACTGTAGTGAACCATATGCTGAATTTATGATGGTGTATAAGAGCTTCATGTTTGAACCATGACCCCTTCAGGGCATGTCGAAACATCAACTTCTTCCATATGTTGTCCCATAGTAAATGTAATGCATGTGCTAAAGGACTTGAGATATTTTGTTTGGCGTATGACTGGCAGCTTGCGTAACTAGCAGCTGGCGAACACAAGTCCCTTCACATGGGTGAACTTTTACACACAGCAGATGCAGACGTGGAGAGCGGCGTCACGTCATTTGTTTTGGGGCACTTTCGAAGTCTTACCTATTGAACGGATTCCACTGCAGTCTCAGGTTTCTCTAGCGGATTTACAAAAAAACTTGACCCGAATATTATAAGATTGTTTATGGGCAAAGAGCCGTGTTCATAAACAGGGCATCTAAGTTTTGAAATTTGAGCCAGTTATACTCTGCAGTGAGCCTTATAAATTAAAGTTCACCGCCAAACTCAGGGTACTGCTTGATTTAATACAGCACTGTGTGACTGTTTCTCATTAAGCAATGCCTTTAATCTCAATAAATAGCTTATAAATGATATAAACTCAGAAGAGAGAAAAATATATTTTATTGTGTATTGAAACCACATTATGACCATTTGAGTTTTATTTATCTGAATGTAACAGCATTTTACTTAAGAAAGTCTAAGTACAGTGAAAATCCCAATATAGTGAACTGAAAAAGATAAATGGATGGATGGATGAATAATAGATAGACAATGGCTGGACAGACAGACAGACAGACAGACAGACAGACAGACAGACAGACAGACAGACAGATAGATAGATAGATAGATAGATAGATAGATAGA
The DNA here is from genome assembly GCF_014805685.1 of Silurus meridionalis. Taxonomy (NCBI): domain Eukaryota; kingdom Metazoa; phylum Chordata; class Actinopteri; order Siluriformes; family Siluridae; genus Silurus; species Silurus meridionalis. The sequence continues at coordinate 21,265,446 of NC_060895.1, forward strand.
TAGATAGATAGATAGATAGATAGATAGATAGATAGATAGATAGATAGATAGATAGATAGATAGATAGATAGATAGACAGACTGGAATAAAATGTAACTAGGGCCTTGTTACAACACATATGAACAAAACTACATAAAAATGTAAAACAAGTATAGAGTCTGAGTTCATTGTAGGTTACAATAACTTTGCTTTATTACATCAACCTTCTTCTTGTTTTTCTTTCGGCTGCTCCCATTAGGGGTCGCCACAGCAGATCATCCGTCTCCATACCCCCTGTCCTCTACATCTGCCTCTTTCACACCAACTACCTGCATGTCTTCCCTCACCACATCCATAAACCTCCTCCTTGGTCTTCCTCTTTTCCTCCTTCCTGGTGGCTCCATCCTCAGCTCTCCTACCAATATACCCCATGTCCCTCCTCTGCACATGTCCAAACCATCTCAATCTCGCCTCCCTCACCTTGTCTACAAAACGTCCTACATGCGCTGTCCCTCTACCCTTAGCCAATAACAGCATTCCCAGCATTTAATTTGTTTTATTTCTTGAATAAAATTTGGATGTTTGGAGATTTATTTAAAAAATTTACACTAAACATTGGTGACGTTAGTGAAGAATTGGTGAAACATTGTGTTTAGATTGTGTATGTACACTATGCATAGTCTATAATATAATCTTCTAGTATATATTATTTTGCATATGGCAATATTCTGCATGTATCAAAAGGTTTCAAGACTAGCTCTTTTTAAATGAAAGTACTTAATTTATCTACATTTACACACTATCACCTGTAAAATATTCCCCTTGCACAGCAGTACAGTGCTCTCAGTGTTCCTGCCACTTCTGGAATGTGTCCTAGTCTTCTTTTCAAAGCGTGTAAAGCACCTTCTGCGATTCGGGCTGGATCTCCGCAATGGTGTCAGAATGGTGACCTTTGATCTGCATCTTCATCTTTGGAAAGAGGGCAAAGTCTGCAGGAGCAAATCTGGTGAGTAGGGTGGGTGCAGAGGGGAGATCATGTGGATTGTTTTCCGACGATCATCATGCACAAGTTACTGAAAGACATTTTCTGAGGTTGAGTTATTTAAAGTCTTTTTGATCACTTTTCATCTTCCAGTGATGCTCTTGAGGGTGCGTGCCACTCTAATCACAGACTTATTGCAGCATCGCCGTATGTCAAACGTATCTGTGGCAGATTTGCTCAGTTTCATGCAGATTTTTATGTTTGTTCTTTGTTCTAACTTTGCTGTGGCAGACATGGTAATGCACATGGTCATAATAGCACCAGTTAGCACCGTTAGTTTTAAACCTTTTTGATACCACCTCGTATAATATACATAATGGACAACATTATCAAGAACCCTCGATGAACACTTTACCAAACATCAGCGCTCCTTTAGAAGAAGACTAATTCAGCTATGGAAGTTACTTGTTCCGATAGTGATCACACTTCAAAACACTGCTTTGATCCTATTTTAAGATTAAGCTCATTGAGTCATATCTGTACTCGACCCAACATCCGCTATTCATAACCATATGCACTGCCAATCAGAGGCGCATAAAAGGGGTATGCACAATATGTAGGGGGAACATGGGGGAAAACATTCAATGTAAAGTAGTTTTTCTTTTATTTACCCCCTTTGTGTTTGTGTGTGTGTGTGTGTGTGTGTGTGTGTGTGTGTGTGTGTTGGCTGGGGTCAGTTTCACCCCTGCTGCCACTTTAATGCCAATGTACAGTACACATGAATAGAGTCTTGGTTATGCAAAACCCTTTCAAGCATTCAAGCATTTTGCTGTAAAACCCATGTGTTACAAAAGGAAAAAAAATGCTTACTAGGCTCTAGTTATAGCCTCTCCTTGAATATGCGTCTGTCTGTCTGTCTGTCTGTCTGTCTGTCTGTCTGTCTGTCTATCTATCTATCTATCTATCTATCTATCTATCTATCTATCTATCTATCTATCTAAAGCTGCACAGTGACCCTGCTCTAATACTGGCTAAGACTTCATACAAAAAGATTGCAGGGGCTTTTCTCATTTTTCCACATTTCTGTAGAAAACATGCGATATTGTACAAAAACAACACCACCAGTTCAACATCATCTATATTTATGCTTTCTCAATGAAGCCTCAGACTTTGAGACACTGGGGTTGAAATTAGATCGTTTATAGCTACAGCGCCATCTGTTGGCTGATTCGCAAAACACAAGCATGCACAGAAACTGGTCGTTCATAAAATTAAATAATAAAATCCTAACTTTTTATTTGTATAGCCAATAATCTGACATAATTGTTATATGTTCACGCAAGTCATTACCCACAATGCCTTTCCTGATGACAGTGTTGCAGGAGGATTTACGGTGCATTCAAACTAATGCTTGTGACTCATAAATCACATAACCAGAAACTTGATAATGGACAAGCGACCTCAACTTATGCCTACTTTAAAAGCCGGGAGGATTCAGCAGGTTTTGGAGCAGCACTTTGCTAGATAAGCTTCTACAACTAACTAGCTGATGAAACTAATATTTATACCTGTGAGTCCAAAACACTAATCGGATTTCTCAGTACAATGAAACACTAACAGCAAAGTCTGATTATATTTTTTGTTTCTTAATTAATTTGTAACTATTAAACACAATTGTGAACCTGCAATAATGAAAACAATGGCCAATAGTAGTGTTAGCCCTCTGACAACTAACTGTAAAGGAATTGCATAACAAATACTCCAGTTTTAGCTTTTCATTACAAATAAAACTAATACAGTAAGGCAGAGTTTCAGGCGTGACACCACCAGACTGCAAAAACGATCATGTCCCTTTATCACAGCAGCAGAAATGACTCAGACGACTGAGAATGAGAAACAACTTCATTTCGCTAATTTAATAGCGCCATATGTTTATACTGTCATACTGTATGATTTACGGTTTCGTTAGTCCAATCAAGTGTTGGAGTTTTTGGTGTTCTCAGTTCTAGATATGGACTCCCATCTTCTCTGCTTCTCTTGACTTGGATAATCTGCTTTTTATGACTCGGATGGGTTTAAAAAGCAGAAACCAGACTGCGTGCAGTGGTTTTATTATGCACAGTGTCTGGTTAACATATGCAGGTGTAGTTTACAAAATGAACGCGTCAAATCAAGTTCATTTCTATTGAATATAGCTTTTTACAAAAGGATTGTCTCAAAGCAGCTTTACAGAATTTAGGAGTTAAGGTTAACGATGTGTATTTATAAAGCAGAAGCTGCTTTATAAAACATACGCATGAGTGCTGCAGCATTGCTTTAGAGGTTGCAGAAGGTCCACTTGTCATTGCTCAGGCCGTACGCCGCACACTGCAACAAGTCGCTTTGCAGGCCGTCATCCCAGAAGGAGCCTCTTTTGAAACTGCCTTACAAGAAAACCCACAAACAGTTTGCTGGAGAGAACCTGTACAATCCTACATTGTCCCTTAAGAACATATAATAAAATGTTTGCTGAAATGTGAGGGGTGCACTCACTTTTGTAATGTATATAATAAATAGCCACAGGGCTCATAGGACTCAAAACAATAGGAAACTAATAAGGGCTAAAGGGACACGATGGTGACATCTAGTGGACAAGACATGGTAACGCAAGAAAACAAAACAGGATCCATCGAAAACCAGACAACTTAATGTTTAGAGTTTTTAGTACAAACTCTAAACATTAAGTTTAAAAAACTAAAAATATTTTTTTTTTCTTCTGTTGATCAAAATATACTGCATATTTTACAAGTATAATCTTGCACTTAAATGCACCAGTAGTGGGCCATGCCTTTTACACCTAAAGAATAAATTATTTGGAATAATTTAATGCATATTCATTGAAATAAATTATTACAATTTTAGTGATTTTAATAGTGCTTAGGCCTGCAGAAAAAGGCCATGCTATCCCTGATGGCCAGCCACTGGTTTACTGAACCGGTTTTATTGAACATGGGTTGGTTACAGAGTGAGGTTTGTGTGAATTGCCTGGGGGAAAGCTATTCTTGTGTGTTGTCTTTTGCATCATAGGTTGCAAATATTCCTATTTTGTTGAGCTTAATTATTATAATTACTATTATTACTATTAGTATTATTATCATTAGTATTATTTATTAATATTATTGTTATTATCATCGTCATTAATATTTAAATAACAATTATTAATTATGCATTCTCCTTTTTTTCCTCTCCTGTTTATTATCATCACTATAACTACATCATTATTGCTATTATTACAATTGCAACGAATCTGTGCCGTCAGTTCAATTCCTGCTCTCTGATTGGCTACAGCTAATCGGAACACAATTAATGCGGAAGTGACTTTACGTTTCGATCTACAACCCATAACAAGTCCATAAGTCTCCCAGTGGATGGTTTGTAGATTTGTGATTGTGTGGAGCACGGTGACGTAAAAGGCAGCAACAGTGAAGTTTGGACTCAGAAGCTGTCAAACCCACAGAAGAGCGGAAACGACGTGACTTTTATTAAGCTGCGGAGCTTCTTTTTGTACAACAGGTTGTTTATTTTGGGGGTAAGTTCTTGATTAAAGATATTTGCTCGTAAAGGATATATGTCGTATCAATAAGGTGTAATATACTAGGAGGCTAACCAGAGTAGCGTTAGTTGCATTGTTTACTGCGCAAGCTGCCAAACTTGATTTCATTAAATTTCTCAACATAAGCGAGTCTTAGACCAGTTTCAGGATTTAAAAACGTCCCAAAATAATCAGCATGTAGGTCTTTAGATATTAACATTACTTTACATTGCTCCCTTCTGGCGTTATTTACACGATTTTACAACTCTATCAGTTAATTAATGTTTACTCATATCTTGTTTTGTTAGCTAGCCAGCTTTTGCAGTCTTTCTGAGCCACAATATGTCGAAAAAACTGCTCTGAACAAATTGGTTTTTTACCTAAACGTTTTCCGTCAACTTCCGCGATAGTAGTTGCGGTCTTGTCGAGAATAGCCAATCACAGCGAAGGTAGTGGATAGGTTTAGCCAATCACACTGCTGGGGTGGGATTTTTGTCTGAATACGGGTACAAAAGCGGCTTATCATAACATTCCACTGGAATAACCGTGGCTTAAATGATGTAGTCTTCAACATTTATGACAATAAGCATGAAATTTAATAATTAAAAAGTGTACAAGTGTCTGCTGTTTCCTACATTATTAGTTGTTTATGTTCCTGTTGATCAAAATATATTTTACTGGTTTCACCTGAATAGTTTTAACCCCAAAACATCTCAGCATCAGTTGATTGTGTACGTCACTGAATGTAAAATGGTTAAACCAGTTGTCATCATCTGTCATCTAACGTTTCTATTAAACTTTTATTTTTGTAAATGTGTTGAATTGTGCAGATGAATCTTGAATGTCACTAATGAAGGCGAGTGAACGGCATCAGATCAACCAATAAACAACTAGTTCTCTAAAACAGGTCAAAGTTGAATCTTCAATTGGAGAGTGAATACACACGGAGCAAAACGCAGAATACATTCATTCTGAAAATGGACGAACAACTAAAAAAAACAAACGAACACTTGTACAGTACAGTACAGTACAAGTGTGAATCCTGTCTGGTGTTTTGCGATCAATATAAATCAAATATCCAATCAATTCAATAAATTTGTGCTGTTGAAAATCATTGAAACCAATCAGAAGGAAGTCAAATTTTGTGCATTTTTAATCTCTGTGATCTAAACCGTAGTTTATATCAAGAAATCCTGAAACTGTGCATCATACTGAGAACACGACTAAACATTTTGATGATCGTGTTTATGAACAATGACGAAGGGACTTTTCATTCTGAAGGAATGAGATGTTCATTGACACAAATATTTAATTTTGAGAGATGAACTAAGGATTTTGAGAATAGTTCAGGCTTTTGCAAGAAATCCAATGTGCTGTTTGTATAAATTGTTTTGAGAAATTTGAAACAAGTACAAATGTTTGCAAATTTTAAGGATGATTTCGAAAAAATGCTCCAAAGCAACTGAGAAAAACTGTAATCTCACAAAAGTAAGTGTTTGTGTCAACATTTAATCAGAGTCTCTTTGTCATTGTTCACAATGAACATGCACAAAGTTGAATTTCTTCTGTTTGGCATCTATAAATTTGAAACAAGTACAAATGTATTTATTCGAATGAATATTTGATTTTTATTGATTGCAAAAGACCGGACAGGATTCATACTTTTACTGTCCTGTATTGGTGTCCATTAGTTTCTTCGGTTGTTCATCCGTTTTCAGAAATTGTTCTGTTTTGCTTTGTTGCCAAATTCAGGTTCACAAGATTCACCTTTGACCTGTTTTAGAGAACCAGGTGATCGTTGGTTGATTGGAAACAGCAGACACTTGTACACAATCGATTAAATTAATGTAGCAAAGCATTCGCAGTTTAATCAAAGCAGCGAGACATGTTTTTATGATGTGCACAAATGACTAAATGATGTGGAGGTTAAACAAATAGTTTGAGAATTTCATTTCTGATCAAAAATTTCTTCAGAAAAACTGAAGGATTTCCTATTTTTTTTAGGAAAAAATAAGATTAGCCAAACGCATACACGGGTCAAATTCAGCAAGGCCCAAGACACTTGTATGACTGAGACGATGAACCTGGGTCTATGAGAGATTTGTGAGATTTTAAACCTCCAGTGGGAAGAGGATTCTCAGTGGTTAAGGCAACGTTGTTTTTTTTTTTTAATTTATTTATTTTTTTATTTAGCTTAGGCTCTGTGGAAATTTCAAACCATAAAATGTATGCTGAACAATTCTGTAGTCTTGTTCTATTTATCTACATTAAATTTTTTTAATCCCAGGGCATGGAAAAGAGAAGCAGGATCGCTTTGACCGAGCCAGACTGCAGGTGATTAAGGACGGCTACGAGCGGGCGTTCGAGTGCATTAACAAGGCTCTCTCCGAGGACGAGGCGGGACACAAGGCCCAGGCGTTGGAGCTTTATCGCCAGGGACGCCAGCACCTTCTCAGAGCGCTTAGCGTGCCGACGCAAGGAGACGAGTGCGTGGGCGCTCAATGGGATTCGGCACGGCAGATGCAGCAGAAGATGCAGGAGACTCTGAACAACATCGCGTCTCGGTTAGCGATCCTGGAGAACAGCCTAATTCCTTCAGCTACTCCTTCTCTTCCGAGCAGACCAGGGAACGAGGCGTCTTCTCAGAACCTGTACCCTACACTACCTACCAGACCACCACCACCCAAGGTGCTGCTCTCCAACAGCCAGGCTGCAGGGAGCGAACAACCTCCCGCGTACTCGCCGCAAGCTGCAGATGGACACGTCAGTATCTCATACGGGACGGCTTCAGGTGAGCTTTCTTTAGTCGGGGATGAGTACTACAGCCAAACACCCAGCTCCAGCACCTCACCACAGATCACGTGGGAAGACGGAGAGGAAATGTTTTTCCTGCCTAACGGCGTCCAAATCTTCTTCGTCACTCCCGATGGAAATGTGAGCGCACCCTCATACCCAGGATACCTGCGTATCGTGAAGTTTACCAGCGACTGTCCGGAGGAGACGCCCACCAGGCCACCTGCCTTCCTGCAGGTAGAGTGATCATAGTATAGTACTGATAAAAACATCAGCTGTCATACAGCTCAATTGGCAGAAAGAGGTATCATGTGAAACACTGTGTACAGTATGGAGAAATTTATCTACTATAATAAGTTAAGTTGACTGAGTTAGATGTATAGATAATCATTTATAACCTCTGGTACGCACTGCGAATATAACACTATAAAAATAGAATTAGTTTTAATGAGAGTCAAGAAGCTTTTATTGTCATTTCATCCATATATAGATGACGCAGTACACAGCGAAATCAGACCACATTCCTCCAGAACCCTGGTGCTACTTTTTAACAACATTAAGCTACATAACAGAAAACACAGAGCTATGGACTAGTAAGTGTCCTCGCCACATAAAGTGCATCGTGTGCAACCTGGCGCAAAAACAGTGCAAGACAGACTGAGAGCTTGAGGGAAGAAACTGTTGCAGAGTCTGCATGCGGCGGCCTGAATGCTTCGGAACCGCTTTCCTGATGGCAGTGTGGGGTGAAGAGTGTGTGCTGTTGGCATCTAAACAACGTTTAGAGACAGGTGGTCGGCTCTACACCAGGCTGTTAACTGGTGCACCTCCACTTTGTATGCTGACTCATCGTTCTTGCTGATGAGACCCACCACGGTCGTGTCATCAGCGAACTTGATGATGTTATTCGAGCTGTGCTTTGCTACGCAGTAGTAAGTCAGCAGAGTGAACAGCAGTGGACCGAGCACACAGCCCTGAGGGACTCCGGTGCTCAGTGTGGTGCTGCTGGAGATGCTGTCTCCCAGTCAGGAAGTCCAGGATCCAGTTCCAGAGGGAGGTGTTCAGAGCCAGTAGGCTCAACTTCTCAATCAGTTGCTGATGGATGATTGTGTTAAATTCTGAGCTGAAGTCTATGAACAGGTGTCTCATTGCAAACAAATGCCAAAAAGGAATATGCATTAGAGGGCAGGATTTTTTTTATCTACAAAAACAGATTGACCCTTTTGGCAAAAGCAAAGGCCATGAACATTGTTAGACAATGTATGTGCAACATTGAATCACTTGCTAAAGTAGTGATTTATCTGTAGCACCATTACAACAGATCTTTGTTTTGAGACTTCAATTTTTCTTCATTTACCCTTCTGAAAACGCGTTCCTAGGGCGAAAATAAAATCACAAAATTGCACCTGGCAAATCGTGAAATAAGCCCAGAACCTCATATACATTTTATTCAGATATTTCAACTATTAAATTAACATTTAATAGTTAAAAATTAAAGACCAACATAAAGACCAGAGAGATGCATATGGGAGAAAAGTAAGTCAATTTGCAGGTTAGCGAGGAACCGAGTTATTGCACAAGAATGGGGAAATTAAGAAGAACCCATGAAGGAAAAAAAAAATCTCAAAACAACAGTTTGTGATGTCACCAAAAGCCTCCAAAGGGACAGGGGTGAAGATTTCACAATCAACTTATTCAATCAAAACTTTGAGACCAGGAATATAGAGGCCATAAAAGCTGCCAATCAAAAGTTCACAAAAGTTCTGGATGAACAGGCCAAAGTGTGGAGAAAGAAAGGATCTGGTCATGATCCAAAAGTTACGAGCTCATCAGTCAAGCAAAGTGGACGTGGCTGCTTTTGGAATGAATTTATGTTCGATAATTGAACACAGCAGCAGTAAAACATCCTCCGTCTTCTATATTATGAAGAATGCATCCAATTTGATTGGGAGGAAATGAATCATACAGTGTTTTCCCAAAACACAAGGCAAACATAAGAAGGGAGGGGGAGAGTGGAAGGTTCTAGACTGGCCAAGTCAATCACCAGATTTGAATCATATTTAGCATTTAGTTTAGCTCCTGCTGAGAAGAATGGAGAAAAGAAAAAGAGTATGGACTTTTAGAGTATAGTGTAGTTTGGATGTTTATGGTAGACACTAAAGCGTGTCCTGGAGCCGTTATCTCCTCTAACGATAACAGAAGGCCTCATGTGCTAATGCACTTTCTTGGATTGCAGACATCCAGACCGACCAGTTCCGCCTACACCACCCTTTCCCTCGCTTTCACAAACACCGCTTACATAATCAGTCCTGCCACTGTCCATTTGCCCCTGAACGATCACATGAGCGTGCGTTCACTGTTCATTATCTTTCAGCATGTCCTGGAATGACCTCAGGGTTAGGAAAAGTCATTCTGGAAGAGATAAAGACGAGCGCATGCCTTTCGGATGAGCGTACGAGCGGTTTAAATATGAATCCATTGCCACATGGACGAAAAACCAAATCAGTTTTGTTGTTTTCGTTAGTGGAGACGAATCGCACAAGAGACGCGGCTGAAACACTTCAAATACTTTCCAGATGAAATTTGTAACAGACTAGGGAAAAAAAATGTATTTCATAATCGATTGTTTTCTAGAATTAAGCTCGTTTTAACATTTCTTTAGTTATACAGTGTTGGGTCAAAAGTATTGGGACACCCAATTTCTTTTTTTTTTTTTCCTTAGCCATATGTGGTTCTTCCCCAAACTGTTACCACAAAGTTGGATGTACACAATTGTATAGGACGTCTTTGGATCCATTAGCATACATTTTTCTCTTACTCTTTTACCTGACTTTACTAACACACTTGTGGCAGAATGAGCACAAATCTCCATAAGCACATGCCAAAATCTAGTAAGAAAAAGTGAAGGATATCATAAAAGCAACGGGAACTAATTCTGGAATGGGATGTTCAAAAACACATACCAAACTTCTGGTTAGGTGTCCACAAACTTTTGTTCGTATAGTGTACCTGCTCTTTCTCATCCTTTTTAATTAGTTTTAGATAGTAATCCTAAACAGTGCCCTTACATTATAAACAGCTTGGTGTTGCTCAATGATCTGTGTCTTATTTCCTAAAGTGTGTGAGAGCTGAGTGCCATCAAGAGCAAATGTATACTTAGAAGAACTTTCTCCTGAACAGGACGTGTGAAAGCAGTATTGGGTTTTAGGTCATCTCATTTAAAGTGCAGTCTCTAATGCAACATCCTGTATTTTTTATTTATTATAGTCATGTGATGGATGGTGTGATATGGACACTCTCTCTGTTGCTGCACAGAGGGGAGGGTTTTGTTTGTGCCTCATGCTTGAGCTCGGGGGAGAACCACATAGAGATATTTTTGTTTGTGTTTTTGTCTCAAGTTTATTTAAATTACTCTCTAATTAGTCAAAAAGGCATTTTTGAAAACGCATGCCAATGCAACTGCTCATAAAGCCATCTCCGTGAAGATCTGGTTTACATGGGTTGAAGTGGAAGAGCTCCTACAGAGCTCTGACCTCCTCAGTCATATTAAACACCTTTGGAACTGCACCTCAGGCTTTCTCACCTCACCTACATCAGTACCTGACTTTACTAACACCCTCGTGGCAGAATGAATCTCACACAAATCTCCACAAGTACACTCAAATCTGGTGGAACATCTTCCCAGAAGAGTGGAAGGTATTATAAAAGATGCAGACTAATTGCGGAACGGGATAAAAAAAACACATACCAATCAAAGTCAATTCAAATTTTGTCACATACACATTAATACAGAGTACGACATGTTAAATGCTTTATTATTATTATTTTTTTTACGACTGTCCAACATGTAAAAAAATGTAAATAGAATATAAATATAAAAGAGCAAATGAATACAATTATATTAAAAGTATAACTAAAAAAATATATATAATATACACACACACACACACACACACAGGGAAAAAAATAATAATAATAATGTTATAGTATACAGTGAGGAAAATAAGTATTTGAACACCCTGCTATTTTGCAAGTTCTCCCACTTAGAAATCATGGAGGGGTCTGAAATTGTCATCGTAGGTGCATGTCCAACAACCTCCTTCCCTCAGTTAGAGCATTGAAGATGGGTCGAGGCTGGGTCTTCCAACATGACAATGACCAAGCACACAGCCAGGATAACCAAGGAGTGGCTCTGTAAGAAGCATATCAAGGTTCTGGCGTGGCCTAGCCAGTCTCCAGACCTAAACCCAATAGAGAATCTTTGAAGGAAGCTCAAACTCTGTGTTTCTCAGCGACAGGCCAGAAACCTGACTGATCTAGAGAAGATCTGTGTGGAGGAGTGGGCCAAAATCCCTCCTGCAGTGTGTGCAAACCTGGTGAAACTACAGGCCTTTGTAATTGCAAACAAAGGCTACTGTACCAAATATTAACATTGACTTTCTCAGGTGTTCAAATACTTATTTGCAGCTGTATCATACAAATAAATAGTTAAAAAAATCGTACATTGTGATTTCTGGATTTTTTTTAGATTATGTCTCACAGTGGACATGCACCTACGATGACAATTTCAGACCCCTCCATGATTTCTAAGTGGGAGAACTTGCAAAATAGCAGGGTGTTTAAATACTTATTTTCCTCACTGTATATTAGTAATGTGTGTATGAGATAGATAGACATTTTATATATATATATATATATATATATATATATATATATATATATATATATATACACACACACACACAAAAGGGGATGGATATGTGTGCGACAGATTTTGACAGAAGTACAGATTAGAGTGATCCAGTGTGATTGACATTAAAGTGTCCATGTGCTGGTATAAAAGTGACACAGCGCCGTGCCAGTCCACAGTTAAACTGACATTCAATAGTGTAAAACAAGTCTGCAGCGAAGGAAAAGTGAAACAGTGAGAGAAGTCCAGGTACAAGGTGCTAGGTGTTTCCTGATTTAGACTTCGAATGGCCTTCGGGTCGTTTCCCTGATCGTGTATACATGGGTGATATCCCAATATAATATGAATATTGTGATCAGTTTTGTCACAATACACTTTTCTGAGATAATCTTGCTATCGCAAAATCCGTTTAGAAGTTTATTTGTAGTTGTTTGGCTGAAAACTTTATTTATTTTGTATTTTTTTGGGGGGGACATCTTTCTTTTTACTGTTTATTTCCTATGCTTTAAAAGTATCACTGAATTCAGTTCTAAATCAGACACCCCTGCTTTGCTGGCAGTGTAGTGAATCAAAGTATTTAGTATTTACACTACACATATAGTAAATCTGTAGTAAGTCCTTGTATATGAGTAGATGACTGACAGGTGTTTTGCACTGATTTCAGGTGTGTGACTGGCTTTACCCTCTCATGACCACTGACTCTCCAGTCCTGCTGTGTAACACAGGAGTTTACATGTTCCCTGATTTGATGGCTCCTTCTCCAGGCTACTATGTAGGCGTGGTGCTATCATCTGAGCTGCCCCAGGCAGAACGCAACCTGTTCCAGGAACTCCTGTCCCAACTGACCGACTTGAGAGTCCAGGTGAGATTTTGCCAGTTCATTAGATCAGAAAAAACGCTAGAATGTTTAGCCCTCAGATAAGGTTTGCTGAAACGTGTACCCATATTCTGCACAGGTTTCTATTAAGTTTTTAAGCATTTCTATGCCTGTTTGTCGTATAAAGCTGCCAACATTGATGAATTTTCAGCTCGCTCTCACGTGAAAAAGCTTTTCTGCCTTCTTAGCTGAATAAGTGTCCAAGAATAACACACATGAACATTTAAAAAAAAAATTTGATACTGTTTGTGTGATTTGGTAAAGCCGAAGGAAAATTTCCAGTCTGTGGACAATAAAGTTAAACTAACCAACTTACTAACTAGCTGTCATTTCGTGTCGCCTTTTGCTGCATCCCAGTTCACCTGCATTTGCCATGTACGTAATTTTAGCATTTGGCAGATGCCTTTATTCAGGGCGACTTCTACAACTGAGCATTTGATGGTTAAGAGCCTTGCTCAAAGGCCCAGCAGTGACATCTTAAACATCCGAATTTCAACCAGTGAGCCACTGCTTAAAAATGTCAGAGCTGTGATTTATCACGACACTTCTAACGAACAAGATCGCTGTCTCAGCAAATGAACTGATTCACAACACGGAATTTGATTTCAAGCTGTTGAATGTCATACACTGTAACACATAAAGCATTAATTGTATTTTGTAATAGTAAACTGTTGTAAAGACAGCTCCCACTTAATTCTCTTTTTACAATACGACTTGCTAAAGTTACGGTATTTACGAGACAGCAAAGTTTATGAACGATTTATATATGGTATCCTAGATGTATTACATCAACATGCCATCCATAATGTTCCTTGTTCAGACTTTATACCAACATGATCCTAATGCATCCTTGGGCCTGATTTAATGCATCGCTTCTCCTCTCCACAGATTTCAGGCGTATTTGAGAGATTAAGAGATTTATTTAAACAGGTACCAGGATGAAGTTTGGAATATTGTGAATTGCAAGTGCCTTTGTATTTTCTGCCAAACCGAATGGTGAAAATATTTCTTACAAATACGTTTCCAGTCGTCTTCCAGTGATGTTGTTCTGCTCTTGAAGTGAACGTGACCCCTCGAACGACTCATTGCAGCATGTCAAACACATTTTCACACAGGCCCATGTTGTTTTGGATTTTGTTTTCCCTTAGTAAGTTTTTCGAACCACTATAGGTTTTAAATTTCATTTGACTTGGTGAAAACTGCAGAAACCCTGGATATAATGTATAAAAGGGAATTAGATGCATATGTTATAGAAAGTGGTAACAGAAGTTCTGCTACGCTAGAATATGCCATCTGGGTTTATTTCTTACGTAGTACATGTTCACCTGCAATTTTGTGACATCATTTTTTTTTTGTGCCACATCACATCATGGTGTCTCTATTTACAAGTTAAGAAATTCCATTTTGATTGTATCACAAGGTTTGGGTTAAATACTGTAAGGCACTTGACACTTAATTAAATTCCAATTGCAATACGTTTCTGCTTTCTGTAGCTTGTGTTAGTGAAGGGTAGAGTTGGTGCTGCTTTAGTCTTCCTGCTAGACATTATGACAACAAACAAAGGCGGAAATCGGTCGGCCTAAAAATAGATCCAAAGTTCAACAGTGACTCAATGCTACGATTCTTCAGTTTTGTCACCTAGCATAAACAAACATTCCAAACTCATTGTCTCCAACCTGCCGCCTCATAAATGTTTGAGAACACATGTTTTGGAAAAACCACGTACCGGATTCATCGTGCCACAGAGCATCACTGCCAGTTTTGAAAGTGGGTGCCGGTACAATCCCTCGCTTTGTTTAAAAATAACAGTGCGTTGTGTGAAGTCGTGCATCTGCTGACTGACTGCACAAAGCACCGCGATCAGAGGAGCACAAAGCGCCCAAACAGTCGTTTGATGAAAATACATAACGTGGAAAATTAGAATTGCAGAGTTGTACTCAGTTTACAGATACACTTTTTTCCCAAGCAGTTTATTGTCCCCTTTTGCTTTTAGTGACCGCACTAGAGTGGTGCTGCGATGTGCATAATGTCATGTTGTAACCGTTTTCTACCTTCATGTGTGTCCAAGCCGTCTGAGGCAGCAGCAGATATTATTGACCTGCCTCAGAAGGTGCCCATAGAGCCAGCAAGGCCTGAAGAGGTGCCCTCTACTGACGAGGAGAAGTTACTTCCAGAGTGGAGCGAGAAAGTGGCTCATGGGATTCTTACAGGTAGGATCTGAGGACATGCATTTAGGTCTGGATCAATATTTTTGTCACACTATATTATGAGGTTGGATCAGAAGGTTTCTAGGTGAGCTCTGTTTACAAGAAAGTACTTCATGTATCTATGCTACCCACCATCACCATAAAAATAGTCCCCTTGAACAGCGATACAGAGCTAAGTGTTCCTGCCACTTTGGAAATGTGTCCTGGAAGTCTTCCTTTCGAAACGTGTCAAGCACCTTCTGCAATCCGCAATGGTGTCAAAACGGGGACCTTTGAGGCGGATACTTCATCTTCGGGATGAGGTAAAGTCCACAGGAGCCAAATCTGGCGAGTAGGGTGGATTGTTCTCATCGCCGTCGCATCGCCGTATGTCAAACGTCTCTGTGACAGATTTGTCCAGTTTTACGCAGATTTTTCATGTTTGCTCTTCGTTCCAATTTTAGCATAGTATAATTTAACAAAACCGAGATTTACACTCTCACTCTTATCGACTTACGATTGATCGACTTTCAAACACTTTTCCGGTTCCTATCTATTTCGTAACTCGGGGGCTACTTGTATATACATATGTGGCAGCGGGTGAGTGGACAAGCACCAGTTCACAAGTGGAGGGCGGAGCATGCGCTACGTTTGCCTGTCATGTGAAACTTTTTACAATTTTGTCGTACTGCTATCGTATGATCGTAAAATCGTACGTTGGGCCATCATAACTCGGGGAACATTTGTAATACAAACAAACTCAATCACTGATCCGTAAGGCTCCTGTCAGCACAACAAAAGTTTTTTGTTACGGGATTAAATGTTTTGAATGTTCAGTTGCATGTTAATTCCCTTCAGTCTGTGTTAATGAGCTTGGCTAATTATCTCACGCTAGCTGCTGTGTTTTAGCAGTGTCCATTCCTGTCCAAAAAAAACATGGGACAGCACACTTCCATTGAGAAAGTGGGATAGCTAATGGACAAATGATTTGTCCTCCCCTGAGGACTGCACTAACTGGATGTAAATGCACAAAAGATTTTGAATGACCGTGTTTAGCTGCATGTTGGCTTTCAAGCATGGTTGATTGACCTAATTTCGGGTAGTTGGACCATTTTGAATGAGACTATATATTGTAGTGTATAATCTGCTATGGTTGTGATTGTTGTAATACTTTCGCAGGAGCTTCCTGGCTGAGCTGGGGATTAACCAAGGGAGCAGAATACACAGGGAAGGCCATCCAAAAAGGAGCATCCAAGCTGAGGGAACACATCACGCCTGATGACCGGCCCACCCAAGTCAGCCCTACGGTCACCAAAAGCCTGCACGTAGCCAAGCAAGCCACAGGAGGAGCTGTGAAAGTCAGCCAGTTTCTGGGTAAAGCATCTACCAACACTGATCATCCCAGATATCTCATTAGTAGTAGTTTTATTTTTTACACCTTCTGAACACTTCCTGTTGTAGTGGATGGGCTGTGCACCATTGCTGGTCATGTGGGCAGAGAGCTAGCCCCTCATGTAAAAAAACACGGAGGTAAACTCATCCCAGAATCCATGAAGAAAGATAAGGACGGGCGATCCAATATCGATGGGGCCATGGTGATTGCTGCAAGTGGAGTTCAAGGTAATATTGAATAAAAATTTTGCATGTGGTCGATTTTATTTTTCAAAACTAGATCATATTTTAATATTGTAATCTGTATTTTTGTTTGTTTGTTGTAAACCGTTTTTACACATATAAAGAGTGCATTACATAGGAAAAGGTCCAATAAAGGTTCTACTAAGTGCAAGAGTATTTGATTAACATATTTACATATAAAAGTATTTATATATATATATATATAATTTATAAATACTATATGGATGGTAGTTTGCGGACACCTGGTCAAAAGATTGGTACGTGCTTTTTGAAAAATCGCATTTCACATTTAGTCCCCATTAATTCCACTCTTCTGTGAAGATGTTGCACTAGATTTTAGAGAGTCTTTGTAGAGATGTGTGTGAAATTCATTCAGACACAAGGGTGACAAAGTCCAGGAACAGATGTCCCAAAAGTGTTCAATAATGTGGAGGTCAGAGCTCTATTGCAGGCCACTCAAGATCTTCCACTTCAGCTATATGTAAACCATATCTTCATGAAGCTGGATTTGTGAACAGGGGCACTGTCATGATGTAACAGGTTTGGGTCACATAGTTAGAGTAAAGAGAAAATGTTATGCTACTTGATCCAAAGACATATACATTTGTGTGGAAAAAGCACATGAATCTTATGGTCAGGTGTCCACAAACGTAAAACATACACTATAATGCACTATAATGTGTTGTAATGCAAAGCAGAGCGTTGTGTTCTTTCTGAGAAGTCAATCAAATTCTGGACTAAAATGTTTAAAAGGCGCATCTCATTAAATTTTTCCTGTGCAGGATTTGCCACGATGTGGACCGGCCTGGAAATCGCCGCCAAGAACATCGCGAAGAGCGTCGCCACCGAGACCGTCACCACCGTCAAGCACAAGTGAGTAAGAAAGCATTCAGGAAAGTACAGTTTTTTTTATCATTATGGATTTCCTAAAGATAAAACCATACACTTTAACTGAATACGATCTCCTAATACCAATCTTATTCGCACTTTGTTAATCTGTTGCTGTTTTAACGCTGCCTCTACCTACACAGACTCATTCACTTTCCTATACATCTCTTTCCTCTATTTGTTTACAGATTCAGAGGGCTAGAGAAAATATCAGACTCCCAAAACGAGAAAAAGTCGCTCTAACCGTATCCCGCTTGATAATTATTAACAATATAAAGCACTGCTATGGCTAATTGTGGTTGTGAGTGATATCAGGTGCTCCTAATAACAGTATTGGTGATGGGATCTGACCCCTTTTCTAGCTGAACACTTCTCTTTAATTCCCATTTATTTGCAGTTACTAATTCAGTATTACTTTTCATTGAATATTGCTTCCTGAAAATGAACAGTTGCAGATTTCTCAAATTTTCCACCTGTGCTCACTCGTGCCTACTACATGCTGTATAGTGAAAGCTCAGACAGATGCCATTGCAATTTGAGTAAATTTTAGTTTAAAACCCACAAACAAATCCATGACATAATCAAAATAGCAATTTCCAAGTCGGGCAAAGAGTCAGGAGCTCAGAAAGCCACATGTTTCACAACAAGAAACCATTAACAGAGTAAAGAATATTTAAACATTTCTAGAACAACAAATGCAATACTAGTGATAAAGTATTTTTTTTCTAAATAGGGCTTGGCCATGTGACAGTGTTAGATTCATTTCTATATAATTAAGTACATCCAAGTATTATTTTAAAATTGTTATTAAAAAATAAATATTATGTATTACTGTAAATACATATATCCTAGAACCACAATACAGTATTTTTGTACATCATGCTCTCCTTATGTAAGCATGTTACAAACTATTTTCAGAGCTTATTTTATGGCACACAGTATTCTTTAGTATTCTATAGATATACTGATCATTTCATCTCCATCTAAGAGAAAAAGAACGTAAAATTCTCTCTCTGCTGGTAATCCCAGTGGTAATGAACAGTCAGGTATGCAGTAGAGGGCAGATAGCACTTTCCTCCTTTGGGATAAGCCTTGGTTTAAAAAGGTGTTGTGGCTAAGTATATATAACTATTGCAATAATTACAATACTCAAAACGGAGATTTCACGAATTTGATCTGTTTGTCTATGAATACCAACATCAAACAAATCTGTTTCTTTTTTTTTTGTATTCCACACACTACATAAACAATCATAATAGTGTTATTTAATTGCATTTCTATTATGTTTATGCTTCGCTCACTCACGATGCTATTGAGCCACTGCATGTATATATGAATATATAAGACTGAATGCTTTACACTACATGCTTTAAACCTGCGCTCCTTTTTATCCTTTCTATTAAAATTCCCCACATTTCCTTCTTTTAACTAATGTGGATTATGTGGTGAAGGTATGGGGCTGAAGCAGGGCAGGCCACCGACCACGCGGTCAACTCCGCCATCAACGTGGGAGTCACAGCGTTCAACATCGACAACCTGGGCGTCAAGGCCATGGTGAAAAAGACGGGGAAAGAAACGGCACACGCCATTCTGAAAGACTACAGAGTGCAAGACGGAGAGGAACAAGAGGAGAAGAAACAAGAGGAAAAGCCCAGAGAGAAGAAATAGTCTTCTGTATTTGAATGGACAAGCCTCACAGTTCATGGTTCATGGTTCAAGGTCTGTTTGACATGGAAAAGGTGTTCGGATGTGTCATTATTGTAAATCAGCCATGGTGGAACTAATGCTGACCTGCTTTGTTTTATTTAAAAAAAATAACCTTGGTTCTTTAATCTAGGTTAATAATGGTTCTCACCGTTTCATTATTTACCAACATGCTGCCTATATATTGTAGTTTGGGTCTATTTTTATACTGATAAACTCCTCTTTTTAAGATTTCAACCGATTTAAAGGTCTCCATGGTTGCCTTATTCTCGACAAAGCTGTGAAAGTGTAATAGTGGTCTACTGTAGAATTCAGAGAATGTTTTTTTTTCTTTAGCCTTTATTTGTCTGGCCTGAAAAATCTGAACACAAAAGCAGGTTTAATTCTTCATGCTTTTTCCTGGACATAGCTGGATGATGAATCTGCTTCAGGACAGAGCGCATAAAAATCTAATCATAACGTTGAAGCAGAGCAGGATTTTTTCATAAAATAAATTAAATGAAACCAAAGCTTAATGATAAATCTTGAAATCATATTTATTTATAAAGCACATTCAACATTCATTTGTTCAACTTTATGCTCATCTAAATGGTATGTGTATTAGAATAACTTTCCAGCCCTTTTGCACTATTACTATCAAATACTGAAAAGACTGTTTGTAGCTGCTATAATGGGGTGAAAACAGGAAATAACTTGCTTCATGGACGTTCTACGCCAATAATCTCAAATGCAAATCGATAAAAAATTAAGTCCTTTTTAAATAAATTTTACAGTGTCGATTGAGAATGTGTAAATTTTTCTTTAGCAACACGATTGGTTGTGTATTTAATTACAATTTATATTGCAATTATCATAATAGTGACAATAAGGACATTACATGAGCATTCTATTCTTGAAATGCAGATGATCAATTAATTTGTATTTGATTAAGTGAAATAAGTATTCGATCCCCTACCAACCAGCAACAGTTCTGACCCCCACACACCCAAATTAGTCCTGTCCCTTTAAGAAAGATCTTCTAATATCAACCTCTTTCATTCAAACCTCTCCACTACCATCGACAAGACCAAAGAGCTGTCAAATGACATCAGGGACAAGATCAAATTAAATCATAGCATAAAAAGGAATAGAAAAAAAATATATAAATATGTATATATATATATATATATATATATATATATATATATATATATATATATATATATATATATATATATATATATATATATATATATATCACAAAAGGTTGTAGACCTGTCAAATACAAATTCATTGATGACTGAAATTGATAATTGATTATTATATATATATATATATATATATATATATATATATATATATATATATATATATATATATATATATATATATATATATATATATATATATATACACATTACTTTGTTAAAATAAACATAATTCTAGCTCAGGGGTCACCAACCTTTTTGAAACTGAGAGCTACTTCTTGGGTACCAATTAATGTGAAGGGCTACCAGTTTGATCTGAAATAACAAATTTGCTCAGTTTACTTTTTATTGTTATTATCAATAATTAATGATATTCATCTATGTGAAGACATTGATCATGTTAATGATTTTCATAATGAGTATCAACAATGATTTAACAAAGTAGGAAACAGCTATTTTTAGGAAAGGCCCGTGGGCTTCTCATGTGGTCCTTGAAGGCCCGCAGGCACCATGTTGGTGACTCCTATTATAGACTGTTCATTTCTTTGTAAAGCGAGTAAACTCACAAAATCAGACTCAGCAGGGGATCATATATTATTTCCCCCACTGTATCTAATATATAATATGCAAATAAGGATTGGCGGATAGAGTCTAGTTTTCAAAGTGGAATCAAGTATTGGGCTGAAATCTCAGAAAAGTGTGTACATATGAGTGTTCAGATATTTGAAAGTACAGATTGATTTAGTGATATGCCTCTAAAATAAACTGTTCTTCGCGTTAGTAATATTTATTATATTTCACTTTGTGTTCTATGTCGACATGCTGCACTAGATTATAGATTATACACTAGATAATGGATTTCTATATTTAAATGCTTTGAGCAGATGAAAAAAAAATCTCTTTAAGCTTTAACTCTGTTTCCAAGCACTTTACACGTTTTTAGTGAGGAATTCTAGCTAGTTATAGTAGGAGAAAGAATATTGTTTTATTTTTAAATTTTTTCTTTATATCTTGTAATGCTTCCTTTTGACCTAAAGCTAATATTTGAATGATGCATTTCTATGCAGTAGTAAGTCCAGTGTCAGAAAATTGAATGTGTGTTGATCGTGTATCTTTTTGATCTTGTTATTTTTCATTCCAGTCAAACTAATAAGAATGAAATTGAGGGTGATTTGATTAACCTGCAGGTGAACTTGAGCTACTTATGTGTATATTGATATTTAAACACACAGTTTTCTTTTACCAAATAAGTTTAGAGCCGTACTGTTCAGTGTAAAGGTCTATTTGTAAAATAAATAAATAAATAAATATTTTACAATTAGTGCACATAAACAATGAGTAATTGATCAAAATATATAATGTGGGTGTCTGTTACAGGACAAAAGTCCTAATCTAAAGCCCATGACCTCCATCCTTTTTTCTTTTTCAATTCAGTTTGATGCAGTTTCATTTGTTAAGCACTTTTAACAATAGACCTTTTTCCCCCCAAATCATATAATGTGAATATATGACATTTTAGAATTAGTAGTCTTAAAACAGCCCCTATAATTGTATCTCACAAACATGGAGCCAGTTGCGACTATGGCAAGGAAAAAGTCCCTGAGATGGTATGAGGCAGAAACCTTGAGAGGAACCAGACGTAGAAGGGAACTCATCCTCATCCTCAACACATAATGTCCATTCGTTATAGTTCTGTCATTGTTCAGCTGTTCACTGATGGACCCTTGAATGCAAAACTGTTCAATTTGCTACAGTGACTTTATATATATAACTTTGCATAACTGCTAATGGCAATGGAACATCGTGTGTGTGTGTGTGTGTGTGTGTGTGTGTGTGTGTGTGTGTGTGTGTGTGTGTGTGTGTGTGTGTCCTGCTAAGTGCATTCCTACTGTGTATGCATAAGGTTTAACTGCTGATAAATAATGGTTATATTGGATTATCTAACACAATAAACTGCTACTCAAACAAGCTTTCTTGTTGCGCATGTTTATTATTATTATTTCTAATATAATGTGCACTGCATTACTGCACAAACTACAATTAATGTCTTTATTTATTACTTTATATATATATATATATATATATATATATATATATATATATATATATATATATATATATATATATATATATATAATCCATTTATTTATTTATTTATTTTAATAGCACCAGCACACCATGGCAAATTCTTTGCACATGCAACACTGTACTTGATTCTTGGCACTAAAGATTATTCTGATAATTATTATTATTGTTTATGCTTTTTGTTTGTCCCTGGTTGGCTTCTAGGTCTGATTTATTTGCGCTTTAATAAATATTAGATGTTGCATGTAGATTACACTATTCTTTCTCTGATATATGCACACTATGACCGAGCCTTTTGTAACTCAGGGACAAAGGAAAGACAGAAAACATAAGACGTAAGACCAGAGCAGTTGGTCTGTCTTTCGGTAGCCTATCTCGGATCGTTCCAGTTTTTGTAGCGCCATCTACCGGCAACTATTATGATTACATTTAAAATCTGTATTAATCCACTGCTGAGCACTTTGCTGACTAACTTTAAATGTGTTACATTTTAGGTAAATGTAAAATTGGGGGTGAGAATACATTTTACACTCCTGGCCAAACATGAAATGAGAACATATGGAGCTTTAAATGGTTGTAGCAACAAATCATTTGTTAGGAAATAAGACAAATTAAATAAATAGGTAAAGTAAATATATTTTCGGGTATACTGTGCAAATATCCAAAAATGAGTCCCAAATGGATATTGAGTAAAATGAATATTAGGCATTTAATAGCTTCAGCAACAAGTCATTGGTCAGAAGAATGTGCCAGGATGAAACAAAAACGTTTGCATCGGATAATTGGGATGGTATGGGATGGTATGGGATAGATGGGATAAATGGTATGGAATGGTGTTGTATGGTCTGGTGTATTTACTATGGTATGGAATGGTATAGTTGGTATGGTATGATATGGTACAGTTTGGAATAGTTGCTATGGTATGGGATAGTTGGTATATAATAAGGTATTGTATGGTATAGTTGGTATAGTATGGAATGGTACAATATGGTATGGGGTAGTATGGTAAGAGTGGCATAGTTGTAATGGGATGGTATAGTATGGTACAGTATAGGATAGTTGGTATGGTGTGGTATGGTATGGGATAGTATAGTCAAGAGTCAAGAAGCTTTTTATTGTTATTTCAATCATATATATCTGACACAGTACACAGTGAAATAAGACAACGTTTCTCCAGAACCCTGGTGCTACATAAAACAACATAGAGCTACATCACACATCATAGAGCTACATAACAGAACACAAAGCTAAGGACTAAAGTAAAGTGTAGTCGCCACATAAAGTACATTGTGTGAAACTGAGTGCAAACAGTGCAAAAAAAAGACAGACAACACAAGACAGTGTAGGACAGATACACAAAACACAAATAGTGCAGGCCAATTAACCTAATACGTTATACAGTGCAATGTGCAAAAGAGAACTGAGTGTATTTGTAAACATAAATATAATGTTGTGTTTATACACATACATCATGTAAACTGTAAAATATGATTAAATAAATATATGGGTGGCGGAATGGATTGGGATGAAAAATGAGTGTGTGTTGAGTTTAGATCAGTAACACACAGATTTGTGTGTGTGTGTGTGTGTGTGTGTGTGTGTGTGTGTGTGTGTGTGTGTGTGTGTTTGTACAGTTCAGTTCTGTATCTTGAGGAACCTGATGGCTTGAGGGCAAAAACTGTTGCATAGTCTGGATGTGAGGCCTGAATGCTTTAGAGCCTCTTTCCTAATGGAAGAAAAGTGAAGAGTGTGTGTGAGGGGTGTGTGGGGGCTACACACAATGCTGTTGGCTTTGCGGGATGCAAGTATAGTACGGTACATTATACAATAGTTGTTATGGTATGGTATGCTATAGTATAGTATGATATGGTATGGTACAGTATGGTATAGTACAGTACAGTATGGGACAGTTGGTATGTGATGGTATGGGACAGTATAATACGGTACAGTATGGCATGGTTGGGATAGGATGGTATGGTACAGTATTGTATAGGTCGTATGGGATGGTACAGTATAATATAGTAAAGTATGGCATATTTCATATTGTATGGTATAGTTGGTATGGGAAAGTATAGTACGGTACAGTATGGCATAAATGGTATGGGATAGTATGGTATGGTACAGTATGAGACAGTATAGTATGGTACAGTATGGCATGGTTGGTATGGTACAGTATAGGATAGTATAGTATGGTACATTATAGGATAGTTGGTATGGTATGGTATAGTATAGTATAGCAGAGTATAGTACAGGACAGTATTAGATAGTTATTATGGTATTGTACAGTATGGGATAGTATAGTACAGTACAGTATGGGGTAGTATAGTACAGTACAGTATGGGGCAGTTGGTATGGTATGGTATAGTACAGTATAGCAGAGTATAGTATAGGACAGTATTAGATAGTTGTTATGATATTGTACAGTATGGGGTAGTATAGTACAGTACAGTATGGGGCAGTTGGTATGGTATAGTACAGTATAGCAGAGTATAGTAAAGGACAGTATTAGATAGTTGTTATGGTATTGTACAGTATGGGATAGTATAGTACAGTACAGTATGGGGCAGTTGGTATGGTATGGTATAGTACAGTATAGCAGAGTATAGTATAGGACAGTATTAGATAGTTGTTATGATATTGTACAGTATGGGGTAGTATAGTACAGTACAGTATGGGGCAGTTGGTATGGTATAGTACAGTATAGCAGAGTATAGTAAAGGACAGTATTAGATAGTTGTTATGGTATTGTACAGTATGGGATAGTATAGTACAGTACAGTATGGGGTAGTATAGTACAGTACAGTATGGGGCAGTTGGTATGGTATGGTATAGTACAGTATAGCAGAGTATAGTATAGGACAGTATTAGATAGTTGTTATGGTATTGTACAGTATGGGGCAGATGGTATGGTATGGTATGGTGTGGTATGGTGTGGTATGGTATGGTATGGGAAAGTTGGTATGAAAGTTTTACCCTTTGATTATTTGAATGTTTAAGGCTTGAAGAGAAACTTGTAGTAGCTTTATACATTTAGTTTAGATGTTGGCACATAACAGTTTTACATGTTCTTTGTTTCTTTCATGCACATTTTTCTGACCAACATTTTTGTTTGACAGCC
Organism: Silurus meridionalis; assembly: GCF_014805685.1. NCBI lineage: Eukaryota > Metazoa > Chordata > Actinopteri > Siluriformes > Siluridae > Silurus > Silurus meridionalis. The sequence continues at coordinate 21,291,138 of NC_060895.1, forward strand.
GTATTGTGGTTCTTTGTTACCACAAATTTGAAAGCAAATAGTCATATAGAGTTTCTTTGAATGCACTAATATTAAATTTTCCCTTCAATGAAAACTAAAAGACCCAAATCTGTTTCAGCATGACAGTGCTCCTGTTTACAAAACCAGCTCCATGAAGATATGCTTAAACAAAGAAGTCATATGCTTAGGTGTCCACAAACTTGTATACTGTAACATTACAGTTGTTCTTCTCTATGGGGAAACTAAGAGAACTAATATACGAGAACTAATACAGTATACGAGAACAAATATACTCTTACAATTTAAGATCCATTTCATGCTGGTATAAATACGCCTTTAGAGATTCTTATACCGGGTTGGGCAAACATGCATCAACATGTATTTTAAAATAAAATAGCAAATATCTTAAGTGTATCAAAGTAACTACAAAATACAGCAGCCACACCATGTATCAAAATAAACTACTGCATTTTTATATTTTAAAAATACAAAACTTTTACAAGGGAGCATGAAATTTCTTTGCAAACCTTCTATCAATTGGTCTATTAGATCTGTTCCTTCACCATTATACACAGACTCTGCTGATTAAGTAAACGATGTTTGATAGCAACAAATTGATTCACGCAATAAATCTGGCATATGTAACATTTAACAGAACAAATATTTACATACATAATCCCTGTGATTTCCCAGTTGAAGGTTAGTTTTGAAGTAACCTACAGTTTAATGTTGAGCAGTTTGCGAATGTCTCATAATTGTATCCTAATTTAGTTACTTGGTGTTTGGTAACAAAGAGCTGCTTTACATCAGAAACACTGACTCAATGACAAACAAGTCACTCATAAGAATACGACTAATGCCACCTGTGTTTATAGCAAATAGTTCTAATCAAATAATCATTTGATTGTTAATCATTAATATAATAATATATTATGTGTCAGGCAGTCGATTATGCGATGGTGTGCAAAATCATGATCCTACTAAACAGCTACTTCACCTTCTTCCAGATGGATTTCTGTTCTGGTCTCATCAAGTCTGGACAAAATACTGAGTAAGCACCAATCAGCGGCTGCATTTTTATGATGTCATCATGTAGATTTCTTACAAAGTATTTTACAGTATTATAAAACGACAAAAATATAAAACAAAAAGTATTTTGATAAAAAAAATATAAAGCCATTTTCATCATCTTCTTTTTTCGTCTTCTCCCATTAGGGGTCTCCACAGCGGATCACCCGTCTCCATACCCCACTGTCCTCTACATCTGCCTCTTTCACACCATCTACCTGCATGTCTTCCCTCACCACATCCATAAACCTCCTCCTTGGTCTTCCTGTTTTCCTTCTTCCTGGCGGCTCCATCCTCAGCTCTCCTACCGATATACCCCATGTCCCTCCTCTGCACATGTCCAAACCATCTCAATCTCGCCTCTCTCACCTTGTCTCCAAAACGTCCTACATGCGCTGTCCCACTAATAAACTTGTTTCTAATCCTGTTCATCCACATCACTTCCAACGAAAACCTCAACATCTTCAGCTCCACCTCCTGTCTTTTACTCAATGCCACTGTCTCGAAAATAAAGCCATTTTCATCAACTCTATCAAATACAAAATCCTAGTTTATATTTGGAATATGTATTTTAAATACATGTTTTAGAAACACTGCTCATCCCTGTTCTTATATTCTGTATATACCTCAAAATCTATATCACATTCACTGATCATATTCAGTGCTGAGCGCAAAGTTACATATATTGTATACTCCATAGATGTTTAAGCTGCTTCACCACTCCAGGTTTCCTGACTTTAATCCTGAGCATGAATTACTGTGTGTGGAAATTCACATGCTCTCCATATTGTAGGTCTTCAGGGTTCTCTGGTTCCCTTCCATGTCCTAAAATTATCGCAGCGGTATTTTATTGGTTAAGATATTTTGCCCCTAGATGTAAATGTGTGTATTAATACAGTGTATGAGTGTGTGTGTAGGTGTATGTGTGTGTGTGTGTGTGTGTGTGTGTGTGTGTGTGTGTGTGTGTGTGTGCGTGTGTGTGTGTGTGTGTGTGTGCGTAAGTGAGAGAAAGAAAAGTCTGGCATCCCACCTTCCGCCTATATTCCTGTATAATGCCCAGATTTCCCCTGGGATAGGGATAGACCCAGAGTTTGATAAATTGCTTAAATCACAGCCAAAACAGAATGAGACACACCCTCTGCAGCCCTTCCTCCTCCATCACGTCTTTCATATCTCCACTCCACCTCTTCTCTCTCGCTCTCTCTCTCTTTTTCTCTCTCTCTCTTTCTCTCTCCCCATCCTCCTCTCTCATGTCCCCTCCTCTTCTTTCTTCTCTCTCCCACCCTTTCTCCTCTTTCTCGCCATCCTCCTCTCTCTCTCGCCATCCTCATCTCTCTCGCTGTCTCTTTCTTCCCCCATCCTCCTCTCTCTTTTTTCTCCTCCTCGTCTGTGTGTGTGAAAAGAGCTGAAGCTTGGGGCACAAAGAGATCTACATACAGACAGGATACACACACGCACAAATAGGTGCAAGGTAAGTAGAGAATGGCATTTCATTGTTAGAAGCTCAGTGCTGTTAGACATGCTGTTCAATCATCATCATTATCACCAGAGCTGTGTTTTAATGTACATACTGTATATCTTTTTTGAATTGGGTTTAATCTGATAACTGCAGGGTGCTGTATGTGTCTGTGTCTCTGTGTGTGTGTGTGTGTGTGTGTGTGTGTTTGTGTGTGTGTGTGTGTGTGTGTGTGTGTGTGTGTGTGTCTGAGTCTGAAGCTTCATGCATTGAAAGGATGTGCAGGATCTCTAGCATCTGTGCTGATGATTTCAGGAATGATTTAAAATTCATTCTGGAGTTCATTCAGCAGTAAGAATTAACACCAACCATCACAGCTCAGGGACCTGTGGTTATTAATAAAAGGAACAGAAAAGAATAGCGTGTAAGCGTTCCACATCTTCAGATTCTAATAATGAGAGCATCCAACTATATCTGGTGTGAAATGTAAGACACACACACACCCACACACAAAAATAAAATGTATTATATATATATATATATATATATATATATATATATATATATATATATATATATATATATATATATATATTTTTTTTTATATATATATATACACACATCCTTTCTGTTTAATTCATATATTATATATGAATACTTTATTATTTTATATATTTTATTTGTGTGTGTGTGTGTGTGTGTGTGTGTGTGTGTGTGTGTGTGTGTGTGTGTTCTTTACATTTCACAACAGATATAGTTATTACATGATATAGTATTTTTACATTTAGATTTTCTTCATGTAGTGTGTTTTTTTTTTTTTTGCTTCTTTTGCTTTTTTCACCAGGTTGAATTTTTTCCAGGTGTATTTTGTATGATTTGTTTTTTTCTAAGTGTTAGGTTTTTCCACAGTTTTTCAACTTTTTCATGTTCTTGTTTGACCGTAATGCATGTGTTTTGTTATTAACCTGTGATTATTTATTTATTTGTTTATTTGATTTATTTATTCATTGGTGTAATGTTTATATCAATTATTTATTTCCACATGTATTTTTTTTTATTGAATTTTTACTATAACTTTTTGCCAGTCAATAAATTTGATAACATTATGAAGATATTTAATACTTGTGCACTTTAAGTTTCCACAATTTCTTTTCATGATTTTTTACAATTACTTTTTACATTTTATTTTTTATTTATATTATATTGATATAACTTCTTTACACATATTTTAATTTGTTTACTGGTTAACGTTTGCATGTTAGATTTTCTTTCGTTCATTTTTGCATTGATCTTTCGTCACATTGACAACAACGACACATCCAGTGTCATGTCTGTTTACTTGAATTGTGCGGTTAAAAGAAAATAGAGTATACTTTCATTCCATCACATATGACTTAAACCGTACATGTCTCTCATATTAATATTTAGCTGTACACATGTTAGCAAGGACAGCTGTCATAATATAATAATAATATTATGACATGATAATCACTAATGCTGCTCATGGATACAATCTGCAGAACCGTGGCTCCGAACATGGAGCTTGAGCACTTTGACGGGCGTGACAGAGGTCAGAGGTCGAGGCGAGGGCTGCCCCCGAGCCCAGCTCACAGTGCCCACTGCAGCCTGGGCCGCGCTCGCACGCTTCAAGCTCTCAGCTCAGAGAAGAAAGCCAAGAAAGTGCGTTTCTATCGCAACGGTGACCATCACTTCAAAGGCATCGTTTACGCCATATCCCGGGATCGCTTCAGGTCGTTTGATGCCCTGCTGGCTGACCTCACACGCTCCCTGTGCAACAGCCTCAACCTTCCACATGGTGTTCGATCCTTATACACCATTGACGGCTCGGCCAAGATCACCAGCATGGAGCAGCTGGAGGAAGGTGAGCATGTTGGGGAAAAAGTTCTTGAAATTCTAAATTTGACTTTGTTAGTTTAAACTTGACCTGTCTGTGCTTTATCTTTATGTAGCCAGAACAATGCAGTGGGCTTTAGTACTTTGGTCTTTCCAGCTCCTCAAGAGTACACTGCTTCATAGCTCGAAATTGCATCCTTATTCTCAGCCTCATCATCTCACAGAACAAACCGAACATATTTTTTTTACCTTGAAGATAAGTTTACCCAACAGAATCCATTCATTTTGAATGAAAGGTTGTGCTTTCTAGTCATGGGTCATTCTTGAACAAGTAAACGAGAACGAGTCTTTAATGTGACTCAAAGAGTGATTCGTTCATTTTCTTCTGAACGTGCATGAGCAATTAAAAAATAAGCATTGCAAAATCTCCGGAGGTTATGTACAGGAAACAGAATTGAGTTCTGTTTCTCATTAGTCCAAATCATCTGTTCTTTTATCATGTAACTTCCATAAACGTTATGCAGTGCATTACACAGTAAACAGAATTGAGCAGTTCATTATAAGTCCTCTAGCCCAAATCCCAAATCGTTCGTTCTTTTATCATGTGACTCCCATATGTCGTTATATATACATATATAAATTATTAGAATATATATATATATATATATATATATATATATATATATATATATATATATATATATGTTGAAGGGGTGTTCCTTATTTTATTTTACTAAAATGATAGTTACTCCACCATGCTAGTTACTCCACCATGCTAGTTAATCCATCATGCTAGTTACTCAACCATGCTAATGACTCCATCATGCTAGTTACTCCACCATCCTAGTGACTCCACCATGCTAGTTACTCCACCATGCTAGTTACTCCACCATGCTAGTTACTCCCAGAAGTAACCAGCATAGTACTGGCCACTTTATAGTCCAGCAACAGATGTCTTGCAGCGATTACAAAAATCAAATCAGAGTTGTATAGCTGCACTGCATACTAAAAAGTTCTGGAAAATGTATTCTAAAAGGTGCAGCAGTGTGCTTTAGTATTTTTGTCTCTTCAGGTCCTTATGTGTACAAGTTTAAGCAATTTCACACTGTGGACTGAGTTTCTACCCAGTTTCATGTTTACACATCAGTGATAAGCAAATAAAAGCCAGTCAATTAATTCTGTCAACTTGACATGTAAGTGACAGTGACCAATGGTGACTCCCTCTGGATATGTCCAGATCACTGTCGGCATGTCCAACTGGGAAATGTTTATGCAAATATCTGGTCCCCTGATATATTGTCTAATCTGTAATGCTAGTTGCTCCACCTGCGGTTAAAAGTTGCCACTAGTGGTAACGCCTACTAGAGACTTTATAGTATGGCGAGTGGTAACAACATGCAGCTGTGTGTTGTAGAAATGTGTGAATGTAGAAAAACATCAGGGTCTATATTTGCATTGCATTATGGGTCTTTAAGTCCAACATATGAAAAAAACAATGGAATCTTATTTGCTTGAAATTTTGTGAACACCTATTAATTATGTAATATATTTCTATCAATAGAAATCAAATACATTCAGGGTGGAGTTTCCGGCCAGGTATTTCCTTTACGTATATACAGATCTATATTGTACATTGCAATAATGTATATTGCTCTCGTGATTAAACTAATCATGCTTTGTTGTGAGCAAATGCACTTAGTGTTAGTCTAAATGGATGCTATATGCCACTAACCGGATCCACTTATAATGTGCCATCAATATTTGATGGTATTTTACAGCCTTCCAGAGCTACTTCTATATGCACAGCTGAAATCCGTGTGCTAAATCCGAATGCCTGTCCCAAAGTGCAAATACTGAATAAGGAATGAGCTGCTTTGCATTTCACTGGAGGATTTTGCAGTGAAATATTTAGGCCAGGCATCCATTCATGTCCAGACCCACAGCACTTTTATAGCCAAGGTGAATGTGAAAACGAGAGACATGCCGGCATGTCTTGTCTCACCAGAACAATTATCCTTGACTGAATGATTTAGAGGCATGTAGGTTATTACTTATATTATGAACTGGAACAAAACACCACAGATTGTCGCTTACTTTATGCTCAGTCTCTCTAGTACCATTGCACTGAGTTCTAAATTCTCGCTGCAAATTAATTTTCTATACCAGTTACTCTTGAAAGTAGTTCCAGCTCATATTAATTATATTGGTCACATATACTTAAACATGAAGGGCAGATTTTCACACATAATTGAAAACATTTATTAATGTCTGGTGTTTCTGCATAAGGAGTTGGTAGCTTAGTGGTTAAGGAATTGGACTTTGGATCCGAAGGTGGTATGTTCAAATCCCACTCATACCAAGCTGCTACTTCTGGGACCCTTAGTAAGGCCCTTAAGCCCTTAAGTTATTGTTAATTTGATATGTTCAGATGGTCTATAAAAAGAATCATTGTATGGAAGGAGTCTCCAGTGCCAGGATTTTGCCAGAGATAAAGCTGAAACATGTGCAGCCACTGGAACATCTTCAGGACACATAACAGTGTGATTTCTTGAAGTTTAGTTTTTTCTTTGTTTGTGTTAACTTCACTGAAGGTTCCATATCAGTGAATGCAACTATAAATAAATACAAATACAATGCATTCTTATATTACATTAAAATATCATGGTCTTCCACATAACATCCACTTGCTGTTAATTATTTTCCTTTAAGAGCACATCCCAAATGTTTGGTGAAGCTTCCAGCATTCTTTTCCCAATGCCCTCCATTAAATCCAAATAGAGCTAATCACTGTGGATAAATCTGATGAGAGCATCAACCAAGAACCATGAACCATTGAAAAAAAATATATTCAAATGTGTCTAAAAGTGTATTACCTCTGTTTTTTCATTCATTTAGAATTAATTGATCCGTATCCCACACGCCTGTTTATTCTAGCATTCTAGAACATTCTTCAGTGTCTGTTTTAAAGAACATATTGAGAGACACAGGCATGTTCTTTGTTTCCATGCAAAAAAAAACAGGTGATTTAACAAAATGTAAATTTACTTTGAGCAAACACTTATATAATTGAAGAAATGTTCAACCAAATTTTAGTTAGAAAATATTTTCTTATCATGAATAACAGCTTTACAGTCTTCGGCAGTTTGTTTCTCTAAACACTCAGCTGAAATGCCATGCCTCTTGTGAAACTTGCTAAAGGTGTACTTTGCTACTTGCAGATTTCTTTCTGAGCTTGCGTTTCAGTTCATCCAAGACCAGTTCAAAAGTTAGTTGCAGTCTTTGGGAAAGCCTACAGAGCTTGGATATGTGCCTTTGGACATTTGTTGTATGGTGACAGTGGGAATTGCATTGAGTTGAAGTATGAAATGGAGAAGATACATTTGGTATGGTTTGGGGGGGATAAAGAGATCTTTGACAATTTCTATTTAAAAAAAAAACCCTACCCAAGAGTGTAGACTAAAAGTAGCAGTTCATTTGTTTCTGTAAACTTAGATCATTTTTAGTTCAAAACTTGACATTTTTAATATTAATAAAAACTCAAGCATTAATCCACAAATAAATTTCACAGTTTTTTTGGTCATAAATCATTATTTTGAGCAGATTGCATGCATTTTATTTTCAATATAATTTAATTTGTATAGCGCTTTTAACAATATCCATTGCCACAAAGCAGCTTCACATAAATATTTAGATTAGAAATATTCATTTTAAATTCATAAATAAACCTTTTCATGTTGCTACCTGTGTTTTACAGGTGAAAGCTACGTATGTGTATCAATAGAACCTTTTAAGAAGCTGGACTACACCAAGAATGTCAATCCTAACTGGTCAGTCAATGTTAAGACGGGCGCATCTTCTCGGATGCCCACCTCGCTGGCCAGTGCAAAATCCAGCTCGTTGGATGCCAAGGAGAGCAAAGACTTTATCCGGCCCAAGCTGGTGACCATCATCAGAAGTGGTGTGAAGCCTCGCAAAGCTGTTCGCATTCTCCTTAACAAGAAGACTGTACACACCTTCGAGCAGGTTCTCAGCGACGTTACGGACGCCATCAAGCTTGACACAGGAGCCGTCAAGAGGCTTTATACAGTTGATGGCAAAATGGTAGGTAATCTTGTGGCGTTAAATTACATCTGCTGCATTCGGTTTGTTTATACTGTATATCATATTTTAAATGATGACCCACTTCTGCAGTCCAGTAGTATTTTATTCACTTCAGTTTATTTTATTTTAAGTCTAAGAGATTGCATATCTCATCGACAGACTAGCTTGCTATTCAATACATTTCCAGATCATTTCGTTATTGAATTTCTCTTTATCGTCTATTTTGGTCTTCAGTCGACAATTTTCTATTCCTGGTTATTATTATTATTATTATTATTATTATTATTATTATTATTATTAAAAATCCATTTAAAATTGTTGAATTGTAAATTTTTTTAAAAGTTGTGGCATTAGTACAGAGCTGGCAGACTGTGCATTTCAAATCTGGGCTTTCAGTGGCATCATGTCTCAACTAATCCACATCTTAATACCATCAGAGATGGCAAGAGTACACACATCCTTCACTCAAGCAGATGTATAGATACTCATCTTTTAAAAGACTGGTGAAAGTTCAAGTACTGACTACTTTAACTTAAGTGAAAAAGTGTAATGAAGTTTGGGCTCCACCATATAGAGCACAAGCAGATAAAAGATAATGATACTGATCAGGAATGTCTCTGTTCTCAGTCATGTGTGCACCACTGACTGCCTCTGTTTAATCCACGTTAACACCATACATTTTGTTGCCATCTTCCTGGGCTATTGTTAGCGTCGTAAGCTAACCTACGTCTGTGGTGTGAGAGAGGCAAATTATAAACCAGTGGTAGATTAAAAACTAAAAAAGATGCACAATGTAAAGAAATGGGTTCGATGGGCTGAAAATGGTGCACAATGAAAAGGAAAAATATTGATTCCACCAAATAGATTCAAATTAAGGTAATGAACCTGGTTTGAAAGTGTAAGAAGTAAAACATACAGATATTTATGTCAAAAATGTAATGAGTGACAGTAAAAATGTTGTCAGTAAATAAATAGTGTAGTAAAATACTGATACCAGAAAAATCAACTTAAATACAGTAACAAAGTATTTTGTACTTTATTACTTCCTATCTCTGAATACCATCATTATGATTCCACAACTATAGAAAACAACAATATTATAGAGAAACGTAATAGAACAGAGTGCTGCATCACAGACAGGAATCTCATACAGTAAGAATGAATGAATGCTATTACTAAGGCAACAAATACAATGAACACAATCCAACAAGTTCTTCTTTCACTGCAACCACAGCTGCACCACCTGCATACATCATCTCTAGCAGAAGCATTGATATTAACCTTATAAAATGACTCAGCGTTGTGCATTTCTGTGCATTTTATCTGTGAGTTACGGCAAATTGTGCGGCTTTGCGCAAATTTTAAAGGAAAGAAAACTTTAAAGTATAAATCGTTCATGAAAACGCTCAATAACTGTTTTAAACTATTTTGGTTGAACTAGGATGTCCAGCTTTTCTTAAAAAGTTTCTGTGATTCTGTGACCAAATCAATTCCTTCTCCTCTGTCAGTCATTGTGGAATAAAAAAACAGCTAGTTAATCGACACGAGAAAATTTGAGCTTGTGCAGTTTACTACAGATTCGGGTTGCGAGCTCTGACTAGCATGCTCTCTGACCATGCAATCAAAGTACATGAAAATGCCGATGTTATCATACGCCTTTTACGCCTCGGAGTCAATAAGTTGCAATAGGTCCCTGGTGGTCTAGTGGTTAGGATGCGGCGCTCTCACCGCTGCGGCCCTGGTTTGATCCCTGGTCAGGGAACCAACCCCAGCCACTCTTAGTGCTGGTCCCAAGCCCGGATAAATGGGGAGGGTTGTGCTAGGAAGGGCATCCAGCGTAAAAAACGTGCCAAATCAAACATGCGGATGATCCGCTGTGGTGACCACTAATGGGAGAAGCCGAAAGAAAGTTTAAGGTTCCCTGGTGGTCTAGTGGTTAAGATGCGGCGCTCTCACCGCTGCAGCCCGGGTTCGATCCCTGGTCAAGGAACCAACCCCTGCCATTAAGGTTGCACAAGCCTTAGTGCCGGTCCCAAGCCTGGATAAATGGTGAGGGTTGCCTTAGGAAGGGCATCCAGCGTAGAAACATGTGCCAAATCAAACATGCGGATGGTCTGCTGTGGCGACCCTAATGGGAGAAGTGAAAGAAAGTTTAGTCAATAAGTTGCAGTCTGATGGGTAAAGCAACAGCTTCAAGCTACATGGATTGTAAGCAATAGGATGCCTGCAGTGATCACAGTGATGGTACGAGACAAGATAGATACCTTTGACTCTAGGAACACGTGATGTGGCGGCTGAAATCTGATAGGAAAGAACTCTAACCAAATTTGTGCTCCTAAACACAGTACCCCTGAGAAAAACACTATGAAATGAAGATTATACTGGAAATAATTTATTGCATATTCATGGACAATAGTATATTAAAATGTAAGTCTGATAGAGTTTAGGCCTTCAAAAAAGGCCTTGCTGGCCCTAATGGCCAACCACTGGAGTACAGGATTATAGCAGCAGTTCCTAGGCAGAAAAGGTGAAACTGTCTATGAAATAAAGGGTACAAAGTCATTTGTATGCTTGAAGGACTATGCATATAACAATAGTATTAATAAAAAAATACTAAATAGAAAACCCCATCATTGGGTATTTTTTTCTAGTATATATGTTAGTAGGCTTGTTTTATAAAAAAAAAAAAATAATCCAATGATTTTGCTCTATTTAGTGTTTATAAAAACCGTAATTATAAATTCGGCAACTACTACTCTGTACACTCTTGTGATTTACACATTTTGTTACTTTATTACATACATGCATGTAGCAAAAAGAGTAAAAACATATTGTCCATTTCAGCAGTCTAGTCTTGTTTAAAAGAACTCGACAGGACGTCCTCTCACCTTCATCCTCCTGCAGTGCATTTAAATTCGTGACCTGGTTTCTCAGAGGTGAATCTGCTTGTGCGTCATCAGCAGTCCAAACGGGTCACGATGTTCCCCTCAAACACGGCTGTACAGGACTCGGCTGGTGTCCTCACTTCCTCCTGTTCTCCTCAAAGTGTCCTGCTTTTTCGGCCCACGTGGGAGATCTTCTACACAGCCCTATTTAGCAGTAGAGGTTTATTTCTTTGTGTGCAATATGTTTGGGCAGAAGATTCAACAGAAAAGAATCATTTGTGCATTTAGAGTGACTGTTTTTCAAACAAGTGTTGAGCAATAGAGAAAAGATGAAGAGAGGCAAAGAGGTCAGCCAGAAGACGGCAGGCATATTGAAAACTCTGACAGGCAGACTGACCTTTTCTCCACAGGAGCAGTATCTTCTATCACCACAGGCTCTGCAGCTCATCATACAGATCCTCTCAGATCCTCAAATCAACACCCTCCACACAGCTTTTACTTCCTCATATTTGTTTATTTGCTTTTCTATATTTCAGGCTTTGTGATTTGAGAATTACTGGACAGGTTTTGATGAAGTACTTGAGAAATGAAGAAAGAATGAGAGAGTGGTGAGTCTGTAGGATTTGACAAATAATGCTTACTAGGGCACTGAATTTTTTTCCCCAGAAACAGTGTTTTAGTCCTCCACAGCAATTGAACAAAAGAATGACACGTTATATGTTTGCAGGTTTTATAGTGATTTCCATTAAATTAATCAGCTCCTGTTATTACATATATTGCCTATAAACTGATAGTCAGGGTTTTAGCGCTTTTGTACGTCGCTCTGGATAAGGGCGTCTGCTAAATGCCGCAAATGTACAGTGAGGGAAAATAAGTATTTAAACACCCTGCTATTTTGCAAGTTCTCCCACTTAGAAATCATGGAGGGGTCTGAAATTGTCATTATAGGTGCATGTCCACTGTGAGAGACATAATCTAAAAATAAAAATCCAGAAATCATAATGTAATGTTTTTTAACTATTTATTTGTATGATACAGCTGCAAATAAGTATTTGAACACCTGAGAAAGTCAATGTTAATATTTGGTACAGTAGCCTTTGTTTGCAATTACAGAGGTCAAACGTTTCCTGTAGTTTTTTACCAGGTTTGCACACACTGCAGGAGGGATTTTGGCCCACTCCTCCACACAGATCTTCTCTAGATCAGTCAGGTTTCTGGCCTGTCACTGAGAAACACAGAGTTTGAGCTCCCTCCAAAGATTCTCTATTTTAGTTTAATTTTTAGTTTAGGTCTGGAGACTGGCTAGGCCACGCCAGAACCTTGATATGCTTCTTACAGAGCCACTCCTTGGTTATCCTGGCTGTGTGCTTCGGGTCATTGTCATGTTGGAAGACCCAGCCTCGACCCATCTTCAATGCTCTAACTGAGGGAAGGAGGTTGTTCCCCAAAATCTGGCAATACATGGCCCTGATCATCCTCTCCTTAATACAGTGCAGGGTCAGAATTCTAGCTGATAGACAGGTGTTCAAATACTTATTTGCAGCTGTATCATACAAATAAATAGTTTAAAAATCATATATTGTGATTTCTGGATTTTTTTTCAGATTATGTTTCTCACAGTGGACATGCACCTACGATGACAATTTCAGACCCCTCCATGATTTCTATGTGGGAGAACTTTCAAAATAGCAGGGTGTTCAAATACTTATTTTCCTCACTGTAAATGTAAATGTAGTAGTGGCTTTTGGTTAGAGTCTCTTGATTACTGATATGTCTGAATGTTAGGGCTAAAATTCAATCTCCAGCACCACCAATTAATATTTCATTGATTTGAATTGAAATTGCAGAATCTATAAATCTTTATATACAGTATATACATGCATACACGTGTAACACAAATTTATTTTAACGACACAAATTTTATTATCGTGCAATTAATGCAGCACACTTTTCTGTTTCACCTTTTTAATTAAAAATATAAATTAATAAATTAATAAATAAATATAAAAGAGGTGAAATTAAAACCTTCAATGCAACACATGTATTCACAACGTCCTCTCTTTACTTTTTGTAATCACTAAATATTTGTTTTATTGATGCGGAAAGTCTCAATTTAAGCTCCAAAATCCGCCATGATCGGCACATCCGGCAATTAAAATAGTCCGTGTGGAAACATAGCAAACCTTTCGTTTAGTGTCCTGATGATTTATGTAATTTAAAACACAATAATTACTTAGGTATATTTTGTTTTCATGCTTTATGTTTAGTTTGGTTTTATTAATAATAAATATACATTTGAATAAAGCGTTTATATTTGTCCATGCACATGATTAGAATATTAAAAACTTGAAAAGTATTTATTTAAGGTACATTTAGAACAGATAAAAATGAGCAACAAATCAAGCAATTAATTGTGATTAAATATTTTAATGAATTGACAGCCCTAAGATATATATCCAGGTATCCTATTTGAAAAGAGAAGCTTTGCATTGAGCCATCTGCAGTATAAACCTCAAAATTAAAAGCTCCTTCAAGTCGTCATGCCCAATTTCTGGTCATCTTCTCTTCATTCAGCATATATATATATATATATATATATATATATATATATATATATATATATATATATATATATATATATATGAAATATGACATGCTCTTTCACCACCCAAAATACACTATATAGACAAAAATATTAGGACACCTGACTCTTCCAGCCATTTGTTTATGACTGTTCTGTTAATGTCCTCTGCTAGCTAGGATTACAATTATTATCATTCAGGACATACTGGTGATTCAGAGACAGAATTGTAGTCAGGCAACCTAGAAATGATAAGAAAAAATGATCTTAACATGTAAAACACGCCCCTTTTTAACCTTCATTGGCATACTGTATGAATAGCTTCTATATGGTTCTTTTTTTTTTTTTTTAAACCTATCTCTCAGTTTCTATGACAATGAGGTTACAGGAGTTGGTTGCTAGGAAACAGGAGGTACTGCAGAGGGGGTGTAGTGAATGATCGTATCACATGACTGCCTCTCAAAGGTGTAAAAAAATGTATCTGGTTCACGTTGTGTATGATTAGCGCATGTTTAGAGCATTATTTTACTTTTTTTTCAATTCAAAATATTTTAATTCATGTAAATGAGTGGATGCCATAGTCTTAATGTGTGTGTATATATATATATATATATATATATATATATATATATATATATATATATTAAATAACATTGGAGCAGGACACCTTTACATCATTGCATTTGTATAGCCATTTTGTGACACCAAAGCCAACATTTGCAGTCTCAGGATGTTTTCACTGATGTTGGTTAGAGTTAAAATCATCACAATGAAAGTCTTACATGAGGAATTCTTAAACCTGGATTATAAAGCTGACATCTATTCACCAGTGTCTTCAGAAGGAGTTTACATACAGTAGACCTTTAAGGTAAAACAAATGAGAAACAAGAACATTTCTAGCAACCAGACATTTAGTGCGTTTTACAACCTCACAAAAATATTTTTTATTAATTAAGTAAAAATATGGTCAAATGATATGCAGGATTTAAACCAGGAATGTAAGTAATTATTAATAAATCATAGTATTAGGTTAGGATTGAAAATGTAGGGGGAAAAGGATTACATTAAATAGGTAATTAATTAATTAATATTGTAGCTCATTGTGAGAAACAATTATTATTATTATTATAAAAGTATTATTATTATTATTAGTAGTAGTAGTAGTAGTAGTAGTAGTAGTATTGTTATAAAAATGTAAATTACAGGTAGTCCTCTACTTACGATGAAGACAAACCCATCATAAGAAAAAAATATCGGAAATTGAAGATAGTGCTATGACTGTGACAGTGACAACCTGTTTATAATTTTAATTTTCTGCTCTTAACTTATGGCTTTTCTTCTCCTTTTTTTCACTACCAGCAAAAACTTACTGTGCCTGTTGCACAAATTACTCATCGTAAAATCAAAAATCGTAAGTCAAACCATCGTAAGTCATGGTATTTATCTAATACAAATGCGAATTGAATTAATAATATGCAACAGATACTGCTTAATAATCTGTACAGTTTATAACATTAACAAGGTTAATTTTTAAAAATTATCACACTACATGTCTTGTAATGCAAATGCACACAATAGTGGGAGTGAAAGTGTTAGTGGAAGCTGGAAAACAATCCAATCCAATTACCTGTCCATTGGATTACCAATCCACTTCAATGGCAGGTCACCTTGAAAACCTGAAAAAGGCGATGGCTGTCTAAATATTATTATTCACATTATTTTTTCCCATGTGCCTCTGGTTATTCAAACAATTTAGTATTCATTCATATATTAGGATCACTGCATCATCTGTACTTTCTGAAAATGAGCAGTCAAAGAAGAAACCGATTCAAGGCGGAAAATGTCCATTTTATTTATATCCACAAAAACCTATTAAGATAAAGAAATGTATATGAAACTTAATAAGACCAGGTCATTGCAGATAATTTAATCTCTTGAACTATGACAGAATATCTCCAGGAGTGCAACAGCAAAACTGTGGCAAAGATGCAAATCTTCAAGAATTATCAAAAACAACTTGTCAACTAATTTCCTTTTTTTTATTGTTCCCTTTTCTTGACATTTTTTTCCCTCTCTCATTGTTTTTGCAAGCTCATCATTGTGTAACTGTCATTCAACTCTGTTGTTTCTTTAGACATTGATGAAGCCCCAAATGATGTAAGAAGTCCATTAATGATAAATAGCTGTTTCTAGGCATTAGTCTGATGACATGATGAACATGATGACTGTGCATTCTGATCTTAATGGTTAAGAGCTTGTGATGGATAAGTTCACAGTACTTAAGTATATTTTCTACATAACTTTGCAAGAATCTAAAAGAGATGTTTGACTTTTTGGCTATGTGGTTTTTATCTCCTATTTTGCAAGTGACAAACTATGAATACGAGGTGGTATCAAAGTTTTGAGACTAGGTCTGTTTCCAATAAAGTATTTTATTTATCTACATTTACACAGTTTCAAAATAGTCCCCTTGCACAGCAATACATCGCTCCCAGCGTTCCTGACACTTCTGGAATGTGTCCTGAAAGTTGTCTTTTTGTAGCTTGTCAAGCACCTGCTGCGATTTGTGCTGGATCTCCTCAATGGTGTCAAAATGGTGACATTTGAGCTGGATCTTCATCTTTGGGAAAAGGGCGAAGTCTGCAGGAGTCAAATCTGGCGAGTAGGGTGGGTGCGGAAGTTAAATCATGTTGTTTCTGGCTAGAATCTCAGATGTGAGGAGAGCTCGGTAAAAGAGTGCACAAACGGTCAGAATAGCAGATGTCGTAACACACGTGGTCAGAATAGCACAAGTTGCACAGCTCCCGATGTACACAGGACAATGTCTTTTAGCAAACTGACTTATGAAGGTTGGTGCTTCCTTTGATTGTGTGTGCAGCCTTGTGCTTATATACTGTGTGAAAGAATGTTGTAACTGTTACACCTTCAGTCAGAAGAGGGGGATGGTAGCTTAGTGGTTAAGGCATTGGTCTCTGGATCAGAAGGTCATAATTTCAAATCCCAGCACCATTAAGCACCTATTAAACAAGGCCCTTAACCCTCAACTGCTCAGTTTTAAGTCACTCTGGATAAGGGCTTCTGCCAAATGCCATCAATGCAAATTGTATGTAGTGTGTGTAAAAACAGAATGTGAATAACTTATACAATTTTCCAGAGATTACTCAAAGCTGCACTGACTAACACAGGGCTTGGATTAAACCAGCAGCCTAAGTATATACAGTAGTAAGAGTGTGTGTGTGTGTGTGTGTGTGTGTGTGTGTGTGTGTGTGTGTGTGTGTGTATGTGTGTGTGTGTGTGTATGTGTTTTAGAGCTTGCGAATGAGCTTGGCTCAATGAAAGCTTTGCCTGGGGCACTTAATGCTTTCTGCAAGAGTTACAGAAGAGTAAGTGGATGCTGTCGAATCTGTGTAATGACTCAGTGGCCCGTGAACGGACCAAATGTTTGTGAGGCCAAGCTCCTGGCTCTGGCTCTTGTACACAGTAGGTTTGTGTACGATTCTGGACATTTTCATGAATGTTTCTATCCATTTACTTTTAACCAGGGACAGATTCTGCAGCTGCTGCATCCAGATTGCGCTGGTAATTTAATACAGAGCCAGTATCCATGTCTAAATCAGTTTTTAACTTCTACGTGGTTAGAGCTTACCAGTCAATAAAACAGTTGAGATGCAGTTATTCCAAGATCCAGTATATCTTAAACACGCTTCAGCTGAGCAATTGAAGGGTAAGGGCGTTCCTCAAGGGCCTAGCAGTGGCAGCTTGGGACCCATGACCTTCTGATCAGAAGTTCAACAGCTTAACCACTGAGCTACCAATTTCCCACTACCATGTAATAGTAGATCCCACACCCTCTTTGTAGCATGTTGGCTAGTTGGTTAGTTAGCTTACAATAATTCAAACATTCTTAGTAAAGGTGCTTTTGGTAAAATTGGCACCTTCATCTTCGGTTTCATCTTCATTTGCTGAGTTTTCCAAATCGGAAGATTGTTAGCACACAATCATGTTGCTAACACTATTCGATTCAGTTTATTTGCAATTTGTAACTAAAAGATTATCCCTAATTAACGAGTCAGTGGCAGCGGTGGCAAAGAAAAACACCCTGAGAATGGTGATGAGGAAGAAAACTTGAGAGGAACTAGACTCAGAAGGGAACTCATCCTCATCTTAATGCCATCTTTGTTGAGGTTTTCAACTGTTTCATTATGGACACATGAATGCAAAAATGTTCATGGCCACTGTAGCAAACTGTTAATACCAATTAAAATCCATCTTCATGGTTCTTAAAATGAATCCTCCACAGTAACCTCATGAACTTTAAGCTGTTTGAACATGAATTGCTGTTCATGATGTTACTGCTTTTGCTTTTTATAGTAGTTCATAGTTCCATGTTAAGTCATGTTTCCATTTCCTTTAGCTTTAAAAGCTTAAAAAACTCTATAGATGTAAATATTACATTTTGACTACTTCAAAAAACCCTTCCTGTAGGTTTGCATGACTCATGTCTCTTTCATAAGGAGGCACCATCTTTTCAGATTCA
Source organism: Silurus meridionalis (assembly GCF_014805685.1). Lineage (NCBI taxonomy): Eukaryota > Metazoa > Chordata > Actinopteri > Siluriformes > Siluridae > Silurus > Silurus meridionalis. The sequence goes on from NC_060895.1 coordinate 21,309,620, forward strand.
ATTCATGTTACTGACAGAAAAATCTCTGCAGACCTTTATGCAGATTGGTACAAGATGTTATGAGATGTGTGTGTGTGAGAGAGAGATGATTGAGCCATAGCCTTTAGTTGTGGTACCTCATCTGCTCTTCCTCAAAATCAGTTGTATATAGGTCTGAGGGTGTGTGTGCAGCACTAGCTATGCTAATTTGTATTTCTAGCCTTGCTAAAGGCCATGGTTAACTCTATTATAAGATTTACTAGGCTTAAGCAGAGTATAGAGTACAAAACATTGAAACGCCGGTTGTGGTTGTATATTTCAGCTTGTGTGAGATATTATCTTTTGCAGAAATACTGAATGCAGACGTACATGAGTTCTGTAAATGTGTTGATGTATAAATTGCAGTATATTATTAGTTAAGACATACGGCCCCAAAACATTAAGCTTCCACCTCTATATTTAACTGTGAGGGTGAGGCAGTCGGGTAACGTCTTCTTTATTCTCAGTCTTGCAGTTCTGCTTTTTAGAGCCACAAATGTCAAAATTGGACTCCTGTGTCCACAAAACTTTGAGCTATTCACTGTCTGATTATTGTGTCGTTTTGCCTTTTACCAAGTTTATTGTATAGAAACAAAAGGAACGTGTGTCTCAAAAACCATAAAGGACTGTTTCCAAACTTTTGACAGTGTCTGGATTTTTTTTTCCAATACTGCCTAATGCAAATTTTGCATGAAAAAGCAGAATAAAGCAAAACAAATACAATTTGAATTCGATTTTTTTAATAACGCAAAATAAAATGCTTTTGACTTTATTATTTATTTTTTATATGGTGGTCTAGTGGTTAAGACGCAGCGCTCCCACCGCTGCGACCCGGGTTCGATTCCCGGTCAGGGAACCATCCCCAGCCACTCTCAGTGCCGGTCCCAAGCCCGGATAAATTGGGGAGGGTTGCGTTAGGAAGGGCATCCAGCGTAAAAACGTGCCAAATCAAACGTGCGAAGGATCCGCTGTGGCGACCCCTAACGGGAGAAGCCGAAAGAAAGTTTGTTTTATTGTCTTGATTACTCAGGCAAACGCTCTTTCTAGAAGGGAGGGAAACCCTTTCAATTTGTTGCACTTATCTATACTATATATGAACACATCCTGAGTGTTTTATTGCAAAGCCAGTCCATATATTTCTGTATATGGGAATCATTTATGAATATTCTACAGTATGAACTTTATTGAAACTGTTACTTAAATCAGGATCAACAACATGAACAAAATGCTCCATGTTTATTCAGGTTCGGCTCCATAACCATGCGCTGATCATCCTTTTGATTCAATAAGAAGGTCATTGAAAGGAAGCAGGATGTGTGTGGTGTGTAGACGGTGTAGATCGATGCTTCAGGGGACAGCATTGACAAACCGAGTCTGTGTCTCTGATTTGGCAGTGAGCTCAAATCAATAGTCTCATCATCATCTCTGTTTTAATACCAGTATGCCTTATATAGCTAGGCTATAATAATCAAATATGTTATGAACATCTAATTCAAGATTTGCATGTTATAATAACCCCCACTCTTCTGCGAAGATGTTTAACTACATTTTGGAGTTTGTTTGTGAAGGTTTTTGTTCATTCAGACTTAAGGGTTTTTGTAAAGTCAGGTAGTGATGTAGGTGAGGTGAGGAGACCTGGGGTGCAGTCGGTGTTCCAATTCATCCCAAAGGTGTTCAACAGGGGTATAGAGCGCTGTAGCAGGAGATCTTCCACTCCAGCCTATTAAAGCATATCTTCATTGAGCTGGTTTTATGCACAGGGGCATTGTCATGCGGGGTTTTCTAGTTCAAGTGAAGGAAACATTTAATTCCAGAACATTCTATACAAGTGTGTGCCTCCAAATTTGTAGCAACAGTTTGGGGAAGGAGGTGTCACAATACTTTTGCTCATAAACAGTAAAATATACATATTTTCATAGAGATTTACTTTATAAGTTTGGAAAATGTCATATTACAGCGTTATGCTTTTTTTTTTTTTTATGAATAAACAGTTACTAAACCAGAGATAAGCTGCAATACACACTCCCAGCCCAGGAACACGGCACTTCCTGATCTAGTCATGAAATGTAATCTATTGATTCGTGTTCATAGACACGAATTTCCCTCTTTCTTCATGTCAATGAGGACGACTTTCTGCGTAATGTATTTGAATAGAAAGTCTTTTTTAGTGCCGCCACCAAAATTTTATTTTTGCCACTGCTATGTTATTGTTTTTTTTTATCTTTGAGCACCGTTACTCCACATTTAAGCAGGAGATTTTATCCTTGTTTTATTGCTTTATATAAGTTAAGCTACTTGCTTTTAAAAATAAAAAAAAAACAGTAAATATATTTTCCCGAATAACACACACTTTTATTACAGTATAACCCTTACCCTATATTTCCTGCCTTATTCTTTAATTAAAATAAAAAAAGAAAGATTACCTTTGCCATTTCTGTCAGCATTACCCATGAGCCTCTGCCTCCGTTGCTAAGGAGACGGGGCCAGACGGAGGAAGTTGTGCTGACACGAAAAAAGAGGGAAATACGTGCGAATAGATAAATCATTAGATTAAAGTTCGTGACTTTATCAGGATATGCCGTGAGACTGTTTCGACACTTCTTATAGTTGTAATAACATTAGACTTCAGTACAAAACTGAAGGAACAAACTTCTGGTAAACAAACATCTGATCAGTGGCATTTCTGAAAACAGGAAAGCGTGCTCTATATTTAAAGATGTGCACAAAAATAAAGCAGAACACATTTTCTCAGTGAAAGTGCTTGCTATGAATAATTTTTCATATAGAATAAAGATTTCTAAATGTACCAGGAGTCTAAACACAGGAGAATTAGCGTTTTGGGCCAGCTTGTATCTTTTTTTCTTTAGTCAAGTTCTGGCCTAGTTTCTACTGTTTGATTTATTTATTTTATTTTTGTTGTGGGTGTGAAAAGGGACTCAGTCTGGAAGCATTTTGAGTAGATTTATTTGGGTTTGTGATTAGCTTTAATAAAAATGTTCATTCGTTCTTTGGTTTCTAATCCCTAATTTTAGATAGATAGATAGATAGATAGATAGATAGATAGATAGATAGATAGATAGATAGATAGATAGATAGATAGATAGATAGATAGATAGATAGATAGATAGATAGATAGATAGATAGATAGATAGATAGATAGATAGATCTGCAAAAGTGCAGATAACTATCTAGCATATTTACAGCAAGTGATATATATGAAAGTATATACAGTGAATAAATATAAAGGCTATTTCAGTGCAGAGATGTGTGGACATTCAGGAGTACAGTGAATAAATATGAAGGCGTACAGTAATTAAGAAAAATGTGCAGAAATGAAAGGTTACAGATCACAAGATTATGGCATTTAAGGAGTAGCAAGCTGAATGAACAGTCTACTATATATAAAAAAAATATATATATATATTATATATATAAATATATACACATACATTATATACACAAATGAATGTGAAATGTTGGGCAGAATGTACAGTAATGATAAATATACATACAGATATAAAAAGTGCAGATGTACTGAGGAGTGAAAAAGATATAATATGTAGTATGTACATGTATTGTACAGAGGTTTTATACAGTCTTTTGTTTGTGTTTGTTTTGTAGTGATTAGCGGTGTAGTGTAGAGTTCAGTAATGTGATGGTGGATGGAAAAAAGCTGTCCCTGAACCTGCTGGTTTTCCCATTTCCATTTCTTTTCATTTCTTTATTTACTTCCTTTTGGAAAATTTGGTGTACAAATGTCACCCAATAATTTTTAAAGATTCATATTTGGATGTAAAATCTCCTTTTTCTATCAGACATGCCTTGGCAACGAGTTTATTTCTATTCTGACCGGCTACTTTAGGGCTTATTTAATCCTACTTTACCTGAAACGCAATAAATACTTCAACAACAATAAGTTACTTCATGGCCAACTAAACTCTGGTAAATAAATATTTCCTGGAAGTGTAATTAGATCCAGAAGACTCCCAGGATGGTTCTGTATTCGTGCTTCAGTGCTTTTGCATTTGAAATGATTTGAGCTGAAAGACAGGAAGCGACACTGCAGGATCTCCCCATGATCTCTGCTGCCTTTCTGCTGCTCATCAGTGCAATTAGGAGACGCATTTCAGACGCCCAGAAATCTGTCAGCATTTATCATTACTGAACACTGAGCAACTGGAAAAAAACAGCAATTTATTTCTATAAGTACACATGCTTAAAGAACTTGAAAAAATAGGCACAATTTGTTTGTAAGTATACAAGCAGTCCATGTTTTAACCCCTTTTTTTTATTATCAACTTGGACTTGTTCATTTGTACCTGTGTCTCATGTCTGTCTGTTTTAATTCATTGTTTGTGGTCAGTTTGTGTTTTCAGCTTCATGGTTGGGAAAAATACCCAAATAAATCCAAATCTCTCCAAAAAATCTTGCTTTTTTGCATTCAGGCTCACTCTTAGAGTGTCTTTTTTTCTTCTTGCATTAAGACTCAGCTAGTCCTGTTCTGAAATCTATCACTGTTTAAACAACATGGTCTAAACTTTACTTATTTTAACATCCGAGTATCCCAGGGCCCACCGGAGCATGAGGGGAGCATGAGGGGAGCATGAGGGGAGCATGAGGGGGCACCAACTCACCATTGTACATTTACTAAAAATGGTTGTTTTTGCACATTCAAGTAAATATTGTAGTAAAATAGAGTTTATACTGTACAGTATGTACACTTTATATATATATATATATATATATATATATATATATATATATATATATATATATATATATATATATATTTTTTAATAATGGTGAAAGTGTGTACTGTATATGAAAAGACAATTAACACTGTGTGAGACTCGTGTCTGCATTATCAAGTAGCCCATGAATCAGAATACTTGATTGACACTATAGGGAAATTATTTGGTTGCAGATGCTCACAGTAACATTTAAGTAAAGATTCCAGTTAAATAAAACAATAAGAACATTGAAATAAAGTTATAGATTAAATTAAATGTGTAGCAGCAGTGAAACGGATAAAAAGGATTCTTGACAAAGAAACAGGAGGCGTGCTGAAGTTGCTGTGATTTTCATTAAGAGTGACTAAGATGGACACTATTAGAAATAAGTTTATTAGCGGGACAGAGCAGGTAGGACGTTTCGGAGACAAGGTGAGGAAGGACATGGGGTATATCAGTAGAAGAATGCTGAGGATGGAGCAGCCAGGAAGGAGGAAAAAAGCTAGGCCAAGGTGGAGGTTTATGGATGTGTATGAAGGAAGACTTACAGGTGGTTGGTCAAAAAAGAGGATGATATAGAGGACAGGGTGGTATAGAGACGGATGATCCACTGTGGTGACCCCTAATGGGAGCAGCCAAAACAAGACAAACTTATAGAAATTTAAAAGAAAGAGATCCAAAATCTTATATATTTACCATAAAACTGTTAATGGTTCCCCTGCAAGAAGCCATTTATATACTGTTCAAGGCAATTTCTACCCTCAGAAGAAGCTCAGCTCTGTTTTTAGATTGCATTTCTATTTTATTCTATCTTACTTGTACATCACCTTTTGGGGAAGTGTCAAAAAGATTGTATATAATAAGCTTTTTGGAAGACAATATAGAAAAATAGAGCTTATGTAGGAAAATTATAACATTTATAGTATACTTTTTCAACTTCTCCTCAAGTACATGTACCAGGCCTGGTTCGAAATAGAGCTGGATGATGAATCATTACTGACACCTTGTGGATGAAACTAAAATCAAAATAAGCTCAAAATAAGAGTTTAGTATTTTTTTTTTTTCCCCAATTAAATTATTGACTCAATTTCTTTTTACTAGCTCAATCTCTTGGATTTCCAGCTACTGAAGACTGTGGTAAATGTTAAACCACAGCAAATTGCCAACAATGAACAAAAACATGCTTTTAGCTACTATTTTTTGGGGGTAATTTGAGAATAAAAAGTTGTTCATCTGTGACTGAGAGAAAGAATTGTCACTGGAGACACTTCCTGTATAAATAGTACAGACAGACAGACAGACAGATAGACAGACAGACAGACAGACAGACAGACAGACAGACAGACAGACAGACAGACACACAAATATGCTATTGATGCAGAAACAATAATGTAAAAGAATTAGGGTATTTCTATAAACCTGGGATTTTGGGATTCAGTTTTAGTCAAAATTATTTTAATACTATAAGGCAATTTAAGACAGTAGTGCAGTATTTATTTATTTATTTATTTATTTATTTATTTATTTATTTATTATTATTATTAATTTTTTATTTCAATCCCAATAGTTAGTAAAATTCTATTGAATTTTTTGACTTGGCTGATTTTTTGGTTCTGATAAAAAAATTAAAAATTAAAAAAAAATTAAAAAAAAGAGAGAAAAATACTTTAAACCACAAGATGGCACTATCTTAGTACATTCTTGCCCCATAATCACATCAAGGCAGCTCACAGTTTGTACAGGAACATATGCGAGCTGTGCTCAGTGCAGCAGAACTGATCACTGGTGTTATATTTGCCAGGGATTTCTGACACTTCGCTACTGTATGTGGATTGACACATTTTTTTAAGAGTGGAAGAGGTTCAAGAGGCTGGTTTGTTACACTGCTTTGTATTTGGCCTTTTGCACAGGTTTCTGCCACAGTGTGCATCTGCAGTACACCGTTTTGGGCCATTTTCTCTGATTTACTTCACTGAATGCTGACAAAGATGTGCACAGGACACTTTTCAATTCAGCAGTACTACTTTTGTTTGCATCCTGTGAACTTTAGTTAGTTACACTTTATGGGCAAATGTAATGGGACACCCACTGTTTTCAGCCAAATGTGATTCTTCTCCACACAAAGTTGGAGCACACAATTGTATAGAATAGGATGTGGCAGCATTACATTTTTCCTTCTTTAAAATAGAAGAACCAAACCTGTTCCTGCGTGACACTGCTGCTGTTCACAAAGCCAGCTCCATGAAGACATGCATGGGTTGGTGTGGAAGATCTCCTGCTTTAGAGCTCCGACCTCAAACCTATTGAACACCTTACCTACATCAAAACTAGGCTTTGTGGCTAAATGAACACAAATTTCTACAACCAAACTCCAAAATCGAATGGAACATCTTCCCAAAAGAATGGAGGCTATTATAAAAGCAAATGGTGTATAAATGTGGAATAGGATGCCAAATAGGACATACATGTTTTGTGGTCAGGTGTCTTTAAACGTTTCTCAAAATGTAATTCAACCATCATGACTCAGAGGGTCTAAAGCGGACATGAACGAATGATGGAAATACAAACACAACGTGAGCTTCTCATTACTTTAATGATCTGGGTCTTTCTTTTGCCCACACGCTTCACTGCATTTTAAACAATCCTGTGGAAACTTCATCCTGATGCATACACAATGTCTACACTCTGGTTTGGAGTTCATGACAAATTCCACATCAGGGTCATGATGCACCTTCACACCATCTTTGTCTCGGATAACAATCGTGCTGAGGGAAAATATTATGGGATGTTCACGAGTCTTGCAAGGTTCTTTTTTTTTGTTTGAAAGTACAAAATCAAAAGATTATACATCAAAACCTTTGCAATATTTACATCTTGAAAAGATCTATTAATCATTTCTTTTGTCAGTGCTCCAACCTTTTTACTTTAAATGTACAAAGAAATCAAAGAGCTGGTCCAGATTTCACACATAGTGCATTGTTGCTTTATGTTATATCATTACGCAACTCCCATCCTGTGATTTCACACATTATTTCTCAGCGAGACTCAGCCATAATAAGCATGCTTGAACCGAGCTAACCTTCTGCTGAATCATTCTGAAAAAGGTCAGCGATGACGCCACGGCTGGCCCTCTACAGTACCACAACCTGCCGAAGTGTACAATGTGTGCTATTTACTATTCCAACTCACACATTAAATCTGGTGGTGTTAATGTCACCATTTCTGCTGCAAATAATGTTCTTGCTGGTGTAGTAAGCCATCAACAAACTGTATCTATATAACTATAAAAGAAAGAATAGTCAATCAAGAATAATTGTGGAATGAATGTTCTTGATAATGATGGATAATATCATCGTTTTCCCGCAGGGTCTTAAAAAGTCTACAATTTTTGAATCTACATTTTTTGCCTTAAAAATTAAAAATTGCAGTTCATATGCTCAGCACTATAAAATGTTTTGTTTGTTTTCATGGTGATACAACTGAGACCAGCCAATCAGCTTTCTGTTACTGGTGCGAATCTCTCAGATTGTACCACAAACGTAAAAGTTCAGCGATACTTGGCTTGAAAAAAAATCATTTAGGGCTCAGTTAAGGCCAGTTGCTAACACGGTGTATGTGTGTGTTTTTGATGATGTGATATAGTTTTTAAATTTCATTTATAATGATTTTAAAAAGACCCTAAAACTCTTAAATGTTGCTTTGTGCCCAGATTAAGTTGCTTTATTCTGCAACCCCTGTTGAATTTTTTAAGTCAATATTAGATTTTAGATTAGATTAGATTAGATTAGATTAGATTCAACTTTATTGTCATAACACATGTACAAGTACAAGGCAATGAAATGCAGTTTGGGTCTAACCAGAGTGCAACAGCAAGTGCAGGATATATATATATATATATATATATATATATATATATATATATATATATATATATATATATATAAAATAGCCATCTTTATATATATATAGGGGGGGGGGGGGGGGTGTAGCAGTGTATGAAGGGCAGTAGGATCAGAAAGCGGCAGAGTTCAATAAAGAAACAGCACCAAGGCCTTCAGCGGTGCCCTACCCGTGTTAATCCACCTCTTAATACTATCATTATGACTCCACGGCTACAGATTTCATCAATATCATACATAAGTGCAGTGTAACAGAGTGCTGCATCACAGACAGGAATCTCAATCAGTGATAATGAGTGCCATTGCTAAAGCACAATTCAACAAATCTTTTTTCACTGGAGCCACAGCTGCACTGCCCACATACATCATCGCCAGCAGAAGCAAGCATTCATTACTTTATTTTTGTCATCTTTTTAGGTGGCGTGTCTGGAGGACTTCTTCGGCGAAGACGACATATTCATCGCCTGTGGCCCTGAAAAGTTTCGTTACCAGGATGACTTCCTGCTGGATGAAAGTGGTAAGACTCCCGATTTTCCTCTTTTCATAACATCACCAAAGTGATTTTGAGGTTTCATAAGCCAACAAAACAGTAGTGTTCTTGCAGGAATTTCATTCATGTGACATGTAGATGGGTGGAAGTCAAAACAAGAAATCAAGAAGCTTTAATTGTCATTTCAACCAAACTGTATATAGCTGATGCAGTACACAGTGAATGAGACATTTCTCCAGAACCCTGGTGCTACATAAAACATAGAGCTACATAACAGAAAAACAGAGCTAAGGACTAAAGTAAGTGTCTCTCTTCACATAAAGTGCATCGTGTGCAACCTGGTGCAAAGACAAGATAAGACAACACGAGACAGTGTTATACAGTGTGCAAAAGAGAACTGTATACAGTAGTGTACTTGTAAATAAACACAGAATGTAAACAGCAATAGTCAAATGGATGCGCAAAAAACAGCATGTAAACAGTTATGTAGTTATAATAAAATAATAAATTAATATGGGTAGTGCTGAAAACATGGATGTGTGAAATAAAAATGAGTGTGTGTTTGAGTTCAGATTTGTAGCAGCAACTACTTAGAAAATTTTGAAAGGGTTTCACATAGCAATCCTTCTCTCTTTCTCTCTCAGAATGCAGGATGACAAAATCGCAGTCTTACGGTCGGCTCTCATCGTTGCAGGGTCGCTGCTCTCCTCACAGTGGAGGTGCCTCCTACAGGAGCAAATCTCCTGTCTCCAACAGCTCAGGTAGGAAGCACCAGTTTTTCAGGTTGCCAGAGCTGCGATATGAAATCAGCCTTCTGGGATAACAAACTGCTCAATAGTAAAACTCACAGCTTATCATTAAATTGTTATATCTGAATTATTTAGTTATGTAGTTAAGTTCATTAAAACAGTGTAAAGAAAAGAAACAAATTCGTTTCTAAAAACACAAAACATCAGTGACTGGCAAAAGTTTCAGCTTTTAGCTGTAGTTTTCACGTCACTGGAGAGTCTATATTCTCTAGTTATGGTTAACAAGAAGATTGTGTTTAGTAAGAATTATTGGATAGCATTGTTTTTTGGTCTTTTAACAATTAAACAAAATGTTTAATATCTTGATTTCACTATATGGACAAAAGTATTGGGACACCTGACTTTTCCAGCCATAGGTGTTTTTTTCCCCCAAACTGTTACCCCGAAGTTAGAGGCACACAATTGCGTAGTCTTTTGATGTGGTGACATGAAATTTTGAACATGACAATGTCTCTGTACAATAGCCAGCTCCATGAAGACATGCATTCCATGTGTTAGAGTGGAAGATCTTGAGTGGCCTGCTATAGAGCTCTGACCTCAATCCTATTGAACACTTTTGGCATGAATGTGAAAGCTGACTGCACCCCATGTCTTCTCACCTCACCTACATAATCACAAGACTTTACTAAAGCCATTAGGTCTGAATGAGCACAAATCTCCACAAGCAATTGTGACAATTAGAAATAGGATGTTTAAAAAGCACATATGTAACTCGTGGTCAGGTGTTCACAAACTTTGCTCACTTTTGTAGTATATTTCTCGCTACATTTTAATGTAATCATGTCTGATATTGAGCATGCTATCTTATGTGCAAAGAATCAGATTTTCATCATGTCTAATCTCTTCTGGTGAAGTGCGTCATCAGACAACACTGATTGATTTGCTTTTAAATAGATCATACAGTTTTGAACAAACAACAAACCTGTGGAGTCCATTCTAGCTCAAGTGCACGTTGTCATTAAAATAAAGAAAAGGACACGGCAAATATTAAAAAACGTATTTCAAATATTTCAAAGATTCTACCTAAGTACATTGGTGTACATTCTATTAGAAAATACACACAAATATAGAATCACATTAGTGCTCTCACACATTTTGACCCCAATAAACCTGTGTTAATGATGTTGATTGTACATGCTCATAAGGTATTCCAGATTCTCAACAGAGAAACAATACATACAAACAGTTCTCAATGGAAAAACATGAGGTAGATTGTTATTAAACAGCAGATAGTAAATGTGAAAGAGATAAAAGGTTTATATATTGTATAAAATATACAATATTCTACCCTGGTAATGGTGGTACTAGATGTGTGTCGGTAATTATATGGCCCCAATTCCACAAAACAAAATAGTGTAAAAAGTCAAATGTAAATAAAAGAATGGAATGATCATGGGCATGACAATGCCCCTGTGAGGATGTGCTTTCCATGGGTTGAATGTGTGTGGATGATCTTGAGTGGCCTCCTATAGAACTCTGAACTCAATCCTATAGAACACCTTTGGGATGAATGTAAATGCTGGCTGCACCCCCAGGCCTCCTACTACTCATGTAGTGTACCTGCTCCTGATCTTATTAGCTGTAGAACAACTTCTATAGTCCATGACTAACTCTTTTTATCAGCTTATACAGTAGAAAGTCTGAGCACATTTACTGCACAGCTGGGGGGATTTTAAAATATATTCAAACTCATGGTTATTATTCCATTGTGTTTTAAAAATATTATGAGTCATCTCATCTGTTATTGCAGTTTCCAGAGAACATCCGGCCATAGTTAATCTCACGTTGTGCTGCACCCCGAAGAACACACACACACACACACACACACACACACACACACACACACACTCAAAGCCAAACTAATTTCTTCGCCTGGTACTTGTAGTTCCAGCAGGACCTCCAGGTTATGAGTCTGTCATTCAGAAAGCCTTACCTTATCACTCACAATGATTCCCTAATGACAAGCACAGAGAACAAACACACTGCAGAAAGCCTTGTTCTCAGAAACGTCCAGCCGAGTTCTGTGAAGAGGTGTTGCGACTGCTGATGAGGCGATGTGGCGAACTGATTTGAACCATTAATGGTGGAGAGCAGTGCATGTATGTGTGTGGCTTCCTGGCTGAGCCAGAAAGTGGACAGAATTGGAAAACACACTGGACAAACTGAAGAAGAAAGGTTCATCAATTGTATGTGATGCTGCATTAATAATAGTGCAGTAATGCATAAAGTTAATCTGACTATTAAAGCAAAAGAGAAAACCACCACCAAAAACACACTAGAACCCGACTGTTTTGATAGTGTTCATTTCAGAAGCTGCTCATCATTCTATTTTCATGTACATCCGTTTCAATGGTTCACACAGACTGGCACAAAAACAAGAAAGAAAGAAAGAAAGAAAGAAAGAAGAAAGAAAGAAAGAAAGAAAGAAAGAAAGAAAGAAAGAAAGAAAGAAAGAAAGAAAGAAAGAAAGAAAGAAAGAAAGAAAGAAAGAAAGAAAGAAAGAAAGAAAGAAAGAAAGAAAGAAAGAAAGAAAGAAAGAAAGAAAGAAAGAAAGAAAGAAAGAAAGAAAGAAAGAAAGAAAGAAAGAAAGAAAGAAAGAAAGAAAGAAAGAAAGAAAGAAAGAAACAAACAAACAAACAAACAAACAAACAAACAAACAAACTTTTTGCTTGTCCCATGTACTTTACAGCACAGTGAAATTCCTTCTTCACATATCCCAGCAATGCTAGAAAGCTGGAGTCAAAGCACAGCGTTAGCCATAATACAGCACCCCTGGAGCACCGAGGGTTAAGGGCCTTGCACAAGGGCCCCAAGAGTGGCAGCTTCGCGATACTAGAGCTTAAACCCCAATCTTCTGATCATTAACTGAGTGCCTTAACCACCGAGCAACCAGTTCACTTAAGACTTGTATGAACTCATCACCCTACACCAATGCCTGACTTGACTAATAGTCTTGTGGCTGAACTTTTATCAGAAACAATAGTACAAAACAAACTCCAAACCAAATAAATAAATAACAAATAAATACATCATTTTTTGTTCATTTTAATCTTGTGTAAGAGGTAAACAACAAGGATCTTAATGTGAAAGATTATTACAGCGTAGCAGTAACAAAATACACAGGGTTTGTGTTAATCGTAGTAAAAAAAATATATATATAATAAAAAAAAATAAATAAACCCTGGATAATTTCTGCTTGAACATTTTATACTGTTCTTCCCCTTGTTATGCAAGTGGGATTACGCTTTAACCATTTTTTTGTTTTTTCGGCCAGTTTTATCAATTTTTGATGCTGCATGCATACTACAATAATACATAATAAACTTAATTCTTTCCCCTTGGTCTCATGTAAACGGTAATTAGCATTTAATTCGAACTAAATGTAAAAATTGTTTTTTGACATAAAAAAAAAAATGTAGCCATGGAGCCAGATGTCAGTAAATGGTAATAATGGTCACCTTTTGGTCAAAGATGGTCCTTGAAGTTTGGCTATTCACCTGATATTCTGCACATATTACATAACTACCTTTATGATTTATAAGCTGTTTTGGGGATGGGCTCACTTTGACACACACCAACAGGCATACCATTATGACCACCTACCTAATACTGTGTTGATCTCTCTTTTGCTACCAAAACAGTCCTGACCAATTGAGCATTAACAGCATTAACGTTAGCAATTTGAGCTACAGGAGCTCATATTTCAGCCTTCGCTCCCCACGTGCATCAATGAGCCTCGGCTGCAAAAGACCCTGTCGCCGATTCACCACTGTTCCTTCCTTGGACCACTTTGATAGATACTGACCACTGCAGACCAGAAACATCCCACAAGAGCTGCAGCTTTGGAGATGCTCTGACCCAGTCATCTAAAATCTTTACATTTGCCCATTTTTCTTGCTTCTAACACAAACTTTGAGGACAAATTGTTCACTTGCTGCCTAATATTTCCCACCCACTAACAGGTGCCATGATGAAGAGATTGTCAGTGTTATTTAGGTCACTGACCACAATGTTATGGTCTAAATGTTATGCCTGATCGGTGTACTGTATATCTTGGAGTGGATTCTGATATGGGTCTATAATTTCTTACACTTGGTTGTAAGGGAAAAGCAGTTTAAAAATTTTGGAGGTGCTGGTGGCAGTTGAATGATGGATGTTGTTTGTTGGATGATGGCATGGATTGATAGTTGTTGGCTGGTGGTGTTGGTTGTTGGTTGTTGGTTAGTAGTTAATTGGTAGTTGCACTGATTCAAGATCATGCACAAAATATACAGGATTTATTGCCTAGCCACCTCCTCTCTCTGTTTCTCTCTCTATTTCACATTTGCTCCTACCTCAGACTCTGTCTTAGAAGTGGAGCCTTTGTAGTCTTTGTGGCTGGTGTCGAGTGGGCGTTTTGAGTGGACCCCGTTTGCACAAGCAGACAATTTGTACAGAGCGCCTTTCTCAGCAGCTTGATGCCTTTTGGAAAGTGGATTGCATTCTGATCAGTCTGATGAACCAGCTTATCTTATTGCAACGTATGATGCCGTCATAAAAGAATAAGATTTACCTTCAAAGCACAAGGCTTAATTTTAAGTCAAGTCAAAAAGCTTTTATTGTCATTTCAACTATATATAGCTGATGCATTACACAGTGAAATGAAATAACGTTCCTCCTGAACCCTGCTGCTACATACAACAACAATCACAGAAAATTCAGGGCTAATGTGGTAATGTGTCCTCACCACATAAAGTGCACCGTGTGCAACCTGGTGCAAACAGTGCAAAGACAACACAAATACACAAAACACAATACAAAACAGCGCCCCCAGTAAACCTGTTATATTGCACACTGTAGTGTGTAAAAGACGTAAAGTAAACATTGTAAGTAACAAAAAATGTAAACAAAATGATGTGCAAAAGAGCATCATTCTCTCAATGGTCTCTCTGTAGAACAAGGTCAGGATGGGGGGAGGGAGATGGGCTTTTCTCAGCCTTCTTAGGAAGTAGAGACGCAGCTGGGCTTTCTTGGTGATGGAGCTGGTGTTGAGTGACCAGGTGAGGTTATACACCAAATGAACCCCAAGGAATTTGGTGCTATTGACAATCTCCACAGAGGATTCATCAATGATCAGTGGAGATTGGTCGCTCTGTGCTCTCCTGAATCAACAACCATCTTTTTTGTTTTGTGAGACAGGTTGTTCGCTCCATACCAGGCTGTTAATTTTTGTCAGCACAAAAAGCAGCTAGCCCGTCCAGCTGAATGGCGGTGTCCAGAACTCTGTCACTCAGTCACGTCTTAGTGAACACAAAGACGCAGCAGTGTCTGTACTCACGCCGAGTAGCTTGTTGGAGTCTGATGTAGTCCAATTTATTTTTTAGGGAGCAGGCTAGGCCGGCTAGGGTTAGCATTCTGGCGCATCTGCGTTCGATTCCCCCTTCTCCGTCCATCGGCAACGCCGAGGTTTGGAGTCCTGGTTCTCGAAGCATGCCGAGGTCAGGTAGCTTCTGCCTCAGATCATCGTTTATTGTGTTTTTAGGTTTGTTGCTGAGTTCTTGGAGTGTTCGGCGGTGGTAAACAGGGACACCGGATGCTCCGATGTCCATATGTTGTGTACTGCGGGCTACAAAGTAAAAGTAGCAGCATTTTGGGTCTGTAGCGGCCGCTGCAAGCTACCGCAGCACCACCATTTTGGATATTTTGCTTTGGATAATTTGCTTTATATTCAAATATGTACCAGTATGTTTCCTCTTACATTTCACATCACTTTGTTCTATTTTGTATATACAAAGCAGCCCATTAAATGGGCAAACACACCAAATAGCACTTGTTTTTGGGGGCTCAGGTATGACAGTTTTTATTGAGTGTTAGTGTAATGGAAGAACCTTTAATTTAAAAACACTTTATAAAACACATAACAGTCAGCAGCCAAGACAGGTAAGGAAATAACAGCACAAAAGACAGTAGTCCAGACAGTACCAGAAAAACAATACACAGAGAACACAATCGACACAAAAAGGCATAATATTGCATATAGTAACAAAGGCTTATTGAAAGGCTTATTGCTGAGGAAGAGCACCACAGATGCCTTATTTGCTTTGAGGATGTTGATGGAGAAGTATAGAGAAGGACAGAAGGAATTGCATTGTGTATTTGTGGATTTAGAGAAAGCGTACGACAGAGTGCCAAGAGAGGAGTTGTGGTATTGTATGAGGAAGTCAGGTGTGTCAGAGAAGTATGTAAGGGTGGTGCAGGACATGTATGAGGACAGTGTGACGGCAGTGAAGTGTGCAGTAGGTACGACAGACTGGTTCAGAGTGAAGGTTGGACTGCATCAAGGATCGGCCCTGAGCCCTTTCCTGTTTGCAGTGGTGATGGACAGGTTGACGGACGAGGTCAGACAGGAGTCTCCCTGGACTATGATGTTTGCAGATGATATTGTGATTTGTGGTGAGAGTAGAGAGCAGGTTGAGAAGAGCCTGGAGAGGTGGAGATATGCGCTGGAGAGAAGGGGAATGAAAGTCAGTAGGAGTAAGACAGAGTACATGTGTGTGAATGAGAGGGAGGGCAGTGGGTGATGCGGTTGCAGGGAGAAGAGGTGGAGAAGGTGGAGGAGTTCAGGTACCTGGGGTCAACAGTGCAAAGTAATGGAGAGTGTGTTAGAGAACTAAAGAAAAGAGTGCAGACAGGGTGGAGTGGGTGGAGAAGAGTGACAGGAGTGATTTGTGATAGTAGGGTATCTGCAAGAATGAAAGGGAAAGTTTATAGGACTGTGGTGAGACCTGCGATGTTGTATGGATTAGAGACAGTGGCATGGAGTAAAAGGCAGGAGGCAGAGCTGGAGGTAGCAGAGCTGAAGATGTTAAGGTTTTTGTTGGGAGTGACGAGGATGGACAAGATTAGAAATGAGTTTATTAGAGGGACAGCACATGTAGGATGTTTTGGTGACAAGGTGAGGGAGGCGAGATTGAGATGGTTTGGACATGTGCAGAGAAGGGACATGAATTATATTGGTAGAAGAATGCTGAAGATGGAGCCACCAGGTAGGAGGAAAAGAGGAAGGCCAAGGAGGAGGTTCATGGATGTGGTGAGGGAAGACATGCAGGTAGTTGGTGTGAAAGAGGCAGATGTAGAGGACAGGGTGGTATGGAGACGGATGATCCGCTGTGGCGGAAGAACAAAGGCTTATTGCAATGTTCAGCTATCTGTGATGAATATAAAATGCTCAAGTAATACAATAAATACAAGGGTGTTATCAAAACAGTTCTAGACTAATGGTGTAACTGGTGCTGTTCTGACCACGTGTGTTACCATGTCTGCAATTTCATCATGGACAACAAGTTAAAACAAAGAGCAAACGTGAAATTCTGGTGCAACAGATCGTTCGAGGTGTTTTGAGAACATCAATGGAAAACGAGGAGAGATCAGGAAGACCTTCAACGAGCACAAGCCTCGAAAATATCGAAACCATTCAGCAACTTGTGCATGATGATCATCGGCAAACAATCCACATGATCTCACTTCCAGACCCACCCTAGTCGCCAGATTTGGCTCCTTCCCAAAGATGAAGATCCAGCTCAAATGTCACCATTTTGAAACCATTGTTGAGATCTAGCACGAATCGCAGATGGTGCTTGACACGCTTCAATAAGACTTCAGCACACATTCCAGAGGTGGCATGAACACTGTTAGCGCTGTATTGCTGTGCAAGGGGACTATTTTAAAGGTGATAGTGTGTAAATGTAGATAAATAAAGTACTTACTTGTAAACAGAGCTCGTCTAAAAATCTTTTTGATACCACCTTGTAAATAACACATGACTTATCTGGTTAATGCACAAGACAAGACTAAAAAAGTGTGTGGGTTAGTCGTTACAGTCTTGACAGGTCAGTAGGATTTTTGTATTGTCAGAATGAATTGAGTAGCCTAAAGGCATGTGGGGGAAAGTGCCCTTGCAAAGTCTGGAAATTTTGCACCACATACTGCAATAGCATTTTCTAGAGAGATCGCCCTTTTTCAGAATGAACGGTTCACACAGATGCATTTTTGTCTACTTTTTTGTTGTTTTTGACAACATGTAGTAAATACTTGGGCATGTATGCATAATGACTAAATTGGTGACACACCAAAAAGGTTTTTGGTGCACCTACAACCATCAATTTTTCACCTACTGTAGGTGTGAAAAAGGTTCTGAAGCCTGGTGATTGACTGACCTCCCATTTTTTGTGTACTCCCACCTCGCCTTTAGTGTTCCCAGGGCAGACTCTGTGACTCTAACCAATATAAAGGGAATTATCCTTGGTTTGGATATGCAGTTTCAAACAGCTTGTTTAGAAGTTAGTATACAGCAACCGCTTGTTCTGTACACACACTTACTACAATCACATTTTATTCTGGACAAATACATTCTTAGCATATTTTGTCACCTTAAAATAACTCTGCTATACTCAGCCTGTGTGCTTCTTTTTAAAAGATGCTAAAATAGAACAACAAGATGATGATTTATTGTGGGCAAGCACACAATCGTAATTATTTCAGCTCACCTCTGGATTACATACTGTAGGATACAAATTTTATTTGTTTTTCATTCCTAGTCTCAATAGAATTATTATGGTTTTGCAGTAAGACATGAGTCATACAATCTGCTGTGCCTTCAGATTCAAGTTTCTGAAACATTCTTAAATCCAATTCAGGGTCGCGTATCAACTACAATGCAATTACCTTTGAATTACCTTTCCCAATTTTATGCTAGTTAGTGCATGATGAGCTCGTATTTATCATTCGTATCTCTCTGGTAGCTCCTCCTCCTGCTCTGATGCCAGGCACATGCAGAAGGAGGAGGAAGAGGAGGAGGAGTGTATAATCATTCAGCAGCTCGACTCATTCACAGAAATCTAACACACACACAAAGGCAACATGAGCTCAGCAGCGATAACACTCCGCTCCAGCAGTCTGCTACACTGTGGAATGGGTAAGATTATTTCGATCTTCTTACCCAAGAGGGGAAAATAAAGCTGGTGGGTGTATTTTTATTTAATTTATATTAACGTATATTATAGGAAAACTCAATATAGTGCTTATTATAGCTATAGGTATTTTTTTTTTTTTAACTTTCGATTTTTGAGTCATTTTTAAAAACTGTTATATTTCTGCTATTAATTATAATCTGACAACATTTCTGTGCTATTTACATACACATACCTTAATATGTTTTATATTTCTGACCCAAGCGAGAATGCATGTGCAGTGGTATCGCTTCATACCAGGTTTTGGAATCATTTTAATGATGACTTTATCTTTATCATTTTCACTCCCCGAGTTCACATTCAGCTGGATACAAGCATCATTTTTAAGCCTGATGGTTAATTTGGTAACTCTTTACTTAATTTGGTAATTACTTTACTAGTCGTAACTAGTTGACGTTTTTTGAGAGGACTAGATCACCAAAATGACACGAGGAGGGTTTAAACACTATGAAAAAGTGTGCTGTTGGAGGAAGATAAGTGACTTGGTGATGGAATTAATTATTATTTCCAATTATTGTTGTAAAATTATTATTAAAGGATTATTATTCTTATAAACAGCTATTTGCTAATATATTAATTAAGGAGCAAATGGTAAAAATAAAGGCTGAATAGAAAACTTAGTTCCATCTTGCTTTGGACACTGTAGACAAAAACAGTGTCCCCAAGGACAACTTTATTAGCAAATGAATGGACATTCGGTGTTGAACATGAGGATGGGTTCCCCTTTGAGTCCAGTCCTCTCAAGGTTTCTTCTTAATGCCATCTTAGGGAGTTTTTCTTTGCCACAGTCAACACTAGCTCACTTATTAGGGATAAACTTATGTGGAACATACTTATAGGGAATAAACGTATGCATTTCAAATTCATAAATTTTATCTCGTAAAGCTGTTTTGGGACAATTTCCATTAATTAAAATGCTATACAGAGAAAACAATTTAATTAAATTATAACTTTTTAGGCAATATAAAATATATTATTTGTATATATTTATATGGCATTGAGTAAAAGACAAGAGGCAGAGCTGGAGGTAGCAGAGCTGAAGATGTTGATATTTTTATTGGGAGTAATGAGGATGAACAGGATTAGGAATTAGTTTATAAGAGCAACAGCGCATGTAGGACATTTTGGGGACAAGGCTCGATTGAGATGGTTTGGACATGTGCAGAGGAGGGACATGGGGTACATTGGTTGAAGAATGCTGAGGATGAAGCGGCCAGGAAGGAGGAAAAGAGGAAGGCCAAGGAGGAGGTTTATGGATGTGGTGAGGGAAGACATGCAGGTAGTTGATTTGAATGTAGAGATGTAGAGGACGGGGAATGGAGACGGCTGTGGCCACCCCTAATGGTAGCAGCCGAAAGAAGAAGAATATATATATATATATTCATGAGATGTGTATGTTTATATCTACACACATCCCTTATGGATCAGAATTGAAAATTCAGCAGCACTGGGCTTTAACTGAATTCATATGTTATATCCTGATCTTAATTAATGTCTTCTCTCTCCACAGCTAATGGAACGGCAGGCAGTCAGCTGTCCACGCCACGTTCAGGCAAGTCCCCAAGTCCATCTGCTACAAGTCCAGCCAGCCTCCGGAGAAGGCGGGTAAGATCTCCTCATTTACCTTTCATATTTAGATCAATTAATAATAAAAATAAAAACAGGGCATAACTAAATAAATTGATCAGGAAAATAAAAGGTTGGTATAATTATTTGTTTATTTTAGTTGATGTTTATGCACTTGTTTAATTTACTTTTTTAAAACCATTCTAATGCAGTCATAATAAAAAAAAATAAAAATACAAAATTTAATAGGCAGCATATTGTTTGTCTCTACCTATATTAAGTTTCCATACTGAGCAGATTACAAAAGGTAGAATGTAACCTTCCTTATTCTTTCCTTCACATAACATCCCTCAGAAATCGATTTCAGTCCTACACATTTTTTCTATAAATGATATGGACTATGAATATGTAAATATTCATAAATATTATACATAATCGAATTTATGCCATTCTGTGCTAGTTGTTATAGTATCACAGAAGCTCAGTTAGCTGTAATGGAAACTAGAATATATCAAAATCTCAAATAAAATAAATCAAAATAAATCTACAAAATAAGGCATCCATGATTGAAGGGGTAAATATTAAATAAATGCTAAGTGCTTAGAATTTAATAGGTACCACTTTAGTTCCGTAGGTTTTTTCTAAGTAAAGGAGTAAATGTGAGCCATAACCAAGCTACAATTTTCCACCAGGTTTAAAAATGGGATTTTTTGTGTACTCACATCCAAATGCATGGTTCAATGTGAGCTCCCTGACTCACACGCATTAACTTACTGTTTAGAGCTATCGCACTCATCACTCTACAATTTCTGGGTTTATCCAATGCCATAACTTTTGTTGTGCTTGAATGATTAGCTATTGTTTAATTATAGCCTATAAAACGTTTTTTTTTTTGTTTTGTTTTTTTATGTTGTTTTTTGATGTTATTATGCATGTCTTGTCTGATCATATGATTTCCCAAAATGTAAACTATATATAATATTTAATAAAAAAAAAAGAAAAAAAAAAAGTCAGACATTACAAAAGGACACTTACGGTAAGCCAAGTTATTTTATACAATTTAATATTTTCTTACCTGCAAAAAAAATTACAATTACAGAACGTTATTGGAAAACATATAAATATGCACACAACACGTATTAATAGCTGTTCAAAATAAAAATTACTGCGTCATCATAAGCAGCATCAGAAAGTGTCCATATGCTGGCATGACTCGAGTGCTGAACTTCATCATACCTGCTTCCCCAGTTGTTATTCTTAGCACGTTTAGGACTGGCGGTTTCTATGGAAACTGCTGTTTTTATTCCTACAACGTACCATCAGGTTGGAGTACTTTATGTTTCAGGTGTTCTGTTTTTACTGTTGCCTCCGTGAGAACTTGTCTTCTGTACAGGAACTTGCAGTTTTGTCAGACTGCGTATGGACACACTAAACATTACAAATGATTTTTGTGTATAATCTGTATATAAATCAGGAAACTGAAATCTGTCAAATGAATGAGTGAATAGTGGAAAAATTTGAAATCAATGTTGGTGACCAAGCATTCTGGTAATGTTTCATGGCTATTCGTTGTCAGCTTTACAGAAATTGAATCTAAATATTTAATTAATAAATGTATTCTAATAATTGTTAAGCCATTGTTATTAGTAGTGACAAGAAAAACTCCCAAGACCATATGAGGAAGAAATCATGAAAGGAAATGCACTCAACAGAAAAAACATCCTCATTCCCAAAACCAGAAATGTATTCATTAAAGTTCTTTAATTGTTGACATTATCACATCCTGTATTTGCTTATAGACATGAGTACAAAATTGTTTGTGGTAATTGTAATACTAAACTATTGTTTATATACAGCAAACTGTATTCATTGCAGTCCAAAGCCATCTTGATAGTATTTTGGTGTTAACCATCTACAGTAATCTCACGTATTTTTGAATGGTTCGTGTGGAACTATCTGCAGCAGCACCCAGTGGTTTCCAACTGAGGAGAACTCAATTAAGAATTAGGGCTTCATAAAGGATCAGGCAGAATCTATTATGGAAAAAAAGAAAGAGTCAGAATCCATGGAAGAAGGTTAAGAGAGAGATAGACAGAGGAAGCGAGAGAGAGAGAGAGAGAGAGAGAGAGAGAGAGAGAGAGAAACGCTAAATATTAGACAGTTCTTTCATGTGATGTCTATTCCCAGCTTATTTAATCATGCTGAATAGTCCACATGCTGTGAATGAGCAACAAATTTGGGTTATCAAAAAAGATTTTTAGTCGGGTCCCTGAACAAGTAAAGACATTCATAGAAATCTATATCTGCATACAGCTGGATAGTTTTGCCAAAAATGCATTAATGTCTAACCATTCAGCAGTTTTTTTCCACCTCTCTATTACATTTCTTACTGTGTTGCAGAGCTCCCAGCACAGTGGCTCATCTCTCTCTTTGGCCTCCACGAAGGTGTGCAGTTCAATGGATGAAGGTGACGGTCCTGTTAGTGAAGGTAATAAAGAAAAACAGTGTTTTCTGACTGACTTCAGAATCTCCAAATTTTTTCATGAGAATTGCTTAAATGTTTTTTAGTCTGACAATACTAAATGAGCAGGATATATGAAAGCTTTTAATACCTATGAAGTATTAAAAAAAAAAAAAAGAAAAATAGATATTATATGAAACGAATTTTTTTTTTTCTGTTTATTGGCACGGTCGTGTCAGTTATTATATCATGCCACGGTCACGTCCCATCAGTAAGGAGAGCTGAAGCCAAATTAAAATTATTTACTTAAATTAAATTATTACTTAAGTACATTTAAAGACAAATATACTGTATATAATCAGTGGTGGGTGGTCAGGGCCAGCAAAGCTTTCTTTGCTGGACAAAACACTATAAGAAGCACTGACCTACATTTTAATATTTGTTCCCTGAAATTGTATTAATTTATTCCCAACAGTTTATTCTCTTCATTTTGTAGTATTTCTCTTGGCTGCACTGCTTCCAGTACGTGTATGTAGATGTTCGATTTTTTGTCCAATCAGATTTCAGCCTCTATGTGCTGCCATGTCAATTTAATCTCTGCTCAGGGGATTCAGATTCAGTAGTGCTGGCCGTTGTACCTTAGTTTATATTAGCAATAGGTCTGTTTCTTTAACCAATTAGATTTCAAATTCGCCTCACAACTCACTAGCTGGTACCAAATGTGCATTTGGGGCGTGCATTTGGTACCAGCCAAAGAAACAGACCTATTGCTAATATAAACTAAGGTACAACATTTTTAAAACAATTTGAATAAAAATGGCTGCTTGGTTAAAAAATATATAAAATAACATTTATTTCCTGGTTAGCGGCGAACACTAGTGCTATAGATTATTTTGCGTTTTCATGCATGCGCAAAACAAGTCTTATTTCTTGTAGGAAGTGAGTAGCCACAGTGACACTGTGCTAACTCGTTTCTTTTTTATACACCTGGAATTGTTGTGTATGTTTTCAAGTTAAATAATAATAATAAAAAAATATGCTTAAGTTCGAGGGAGAGACGAAAACAAACTTGCGGTCCGCCACTTAATACCTTCCTGAGGGAACTCTGATTCTAACTATGTTCCACATGCAAAAAGGATTGCATACACCGAAAGCCCTGTACCAAAGAACTTCAGTACAAATACGTCTACTGTCATAACAGAGGTCATAATATTATGCCTGATCGGTGTACTTCCATACACAGTATGCGTGAGTGTACACTGAAAAGTTTATAGGTAACAACAGAGCAAATCACTCTCATATTATAAGAAAAATAGACAAAAATTCAACACTGTATATGATATTTAGAGAGTTAAAATGCATAAGTAAGAAAGGATTCTGTACTTTATTGATCCTACAGGAAATTGTTGGGTTGCAGATGCTCACAGTAAAATAAAAGTAAAAATTAAAGAAAAATGAAATAAGAAATATAAATAAAAATGATACATATTTAATTATATATTAAGTATAGATGCTCTGCAATGAATTTTGAATTTTATTGAAATATACTGTACAAGATGTGTAGCAGCAGTATAACAAATAGCAAAAAAGTCAACTACAATAATAGTAATACAATTTATTCCACATGTAACAATTGTTATTATTGCACTGAAATTATCTCCTCTGGTGCTTTGTGGTGCATCGTGGTTAAGTATACAATTGAGTGCGAAAATTAGGACACCCTTAATAATAAATGACAAATTTATCGCTTCAGTTTGTCCTAATGATATGAAAACGTTTGCAATCCAGTTTACACTATTGCTTTTACACAAGCTTGGCAATGATTGACAGCTCTAATATTATGTGTTGTAGCCGAGATGATGGAAGAAGGCCCTCAGGTTCCTGCCTCCATAACGGAGAGGTACAAGGTGGGACGAATGATTGGAGATGGAAACTTCGCGGTGGTGAGAGAATGTGTGGAGAGATCCACAGGCCGAGCGTACGCCCTCAAAATCATCAACAAGGGCAAATGTAGAGGCAAGGTGAGATATGCAGACTGGAATGACAGACTGAACAGGAACATTCTGAAAATCCTATCAGCAAAATTAATTCGTTTTATAAAAGTGCATTACGGTTGAGGATGAACATATTGAGAGCTTTTATATAAGAGATCTGATGCAGGCAAGATGGACTTCACCATACTTTTTAGTCATGATAGAGTTTGATTCAATTCCCAATTATGATTAATAATACTTAATTTTATTCTTATTTTTTTAGATCCCTAACAATGCAAAACAGTTTGTTTGCATAAAACTAAATATAAATACATCCTTTCCAAAATTAGCTTCTGTCCCATCATTTTTGACTTCTGTGAATGATTCTTTTTCTCCCTAAAACACATGTATTTTATCGCCCGCACCTGCATTCACGCATTAAATCTTGTCCTGTGCTGCACTCATTGGCGTCGGGTCCCGCATGCAGGTCTCCAACTCGGACAATATTTTAAACCCAATAAAATAATCCAGTTTAGATACCTAATTAATTAATAAATAACAGTGTTCACACATTTCCACAATGCAGGTCACATTTTTTTGACATGATACATGATTACGCCACATTAGGCAGTCTAAAGATAAATGTATGTTGTACAGGAACATATGATCCAGAACGAGGTGTCCATATTGAGAAGGGTGAAACACCCCAACATCGTCCTGCTGATTGAGGAGATGGACACTTACAGTGAACTTTACCTGGTCATGGAGCTGGTCAAGGTAAAAAAAAATTCTGCAGTCTCCAGGCGCTATTTATAAAAATATAACAGCAATGTCATTAATTGTTCTTGGCAGGAAATGGTTAGTTGATGGTTTGATTGGGATGTCTGAAGAACAAAGCAGTTCTAGTTTGCATATTGATGAATATTTATTGCATGCTTGAAGTTGTTGAGGGTAAATATTTGTAGGCCATTTAAACACAATATAATATACAATATGTGTGTGTGTGTGTGTGTGTGTGTGTGTGTGTGTGTGTGTGTGTGTGTGTGTGTGTGTGTGTGTGTGTGTGTGTGTGTACCTGCAGGGTGGTGACCTCTTCGATGCAATCACATCCACAAATAAGTACACGGAGCGTGACGCCAGTGGGATGCTATACAACCTGGCCAGCGCCATCAAGTACCTGCACAGCCTGAACGTAGTGCACAGAGACATCAAACCCGAGAACCTGCTGGTACACACATACAATACAATACAGTAAAGTCAAATAATTTAAAGTCTATGGAATTCTGATTAATGCAGTTTTTCAGACAGGGCGTATTTGCTACAACCCTAATGTAGGTAAAAAAAAAGTAAGGGGATATCTCATGGCACATGCATCTCCTCTCTCTGGTTGTTTTTCCTCATGTGTTCTTACATTCTGCACGTATTTCCAGATACCCTGTGATTAGTTTAAGTACATGTACAAGCCTAGGCTCATTTGTTCAATGTTTGCCACCGTTTCCAAGTCTTTTATTCGATGTTTCGATTTCCCTGTTGCTTTGTTTTCTTGTTTATGTTTGTGTTTTGTCCTAGTTCACATCGCGACCGCTTCCTGTTTTCTGAACCTAATCTGACAAAAATCTTCCTCACAACTCGGATCTGCAATACAATAAAAATAAAAAAGCCTCGTTATGCTCTATTTGCATGCTGCCATACCTTCATGACAAGACACCGAAATATTATCCAAAATATTTTCTGAAAAAAATAAAAATTGTTGCTAAAATGACGGGTAACCTGTCAGTCACCTGCATCCAATCAAATGTATATTTTTGGTGCTGTAACATTATAAATAATTAGACAGTAGAAGGTTTTGTTTTTTTACTATTATGTAGTACTGTGAATGGTTGATTATTGATAATTGATATTATACAGAAGTGAGTCGGTTCCCTGGTGGTCTAGTGGTTAGGATGCGGCGCTCTCACCGCTGCGGCCCGGGTTCAATCCCCGGTCAGGAAACCAACCCCAGCCACTAGGGTTGCACAAGCCAGTGCACTCTTAGTGCCGGTCCCAAGCCCGGATAAATGGGGAGGGTTGTGTTAGGAAGGGCATCCAGCGTAAAAACCAAATCGAACATGCGGATCATGAATATGGATGATCTGCTGTGGCGACCCCTAATGGGAGAAGCCGAAAGAAAGTCATACAGAAGTGTAAAGAGTACCTGAAAATCATACATGAGTAAAAGATTGCAAAGGAGTATCTGATTAACAGTACTTGAGTTTTTGACTCATATTGAACGTAGGCTCAAAGATGCACTCGTCCTCAACACCAAGACACATGTTGGTGAAAAGCCAAAAACAGTTGATTTGCGAGGTTTTATTTCCTAAAATACAAATCAAATTATACACCTAAACACTGCATTAACCACCACAACAGCTTCAACATGCCAGAATAAAAAGATCAAATACGTCAGTAAAAAAAAAGAGAGACAAAGTAGTAAAGCGATCTTTCAAAAAGGAATCTTCAGTTAAACAATGGAAAAATACAACTGTGATGGCGCTAGCCCCTCTTTAAAGGACGCCACTGTAGATAAAGTTTGGCATGCAAAAGCTAGCAGTCATTAACAAAATGTCGTCTTCTTCTTCTTCTTCCTCCAGCTTCTCCAATTAGGGGTCGCCATCGCGGATCATCCTTCTCCATACCCCCCTGTCTTCTACATCTGTCTCTTTCACCCCAACCACCTGCATGTTTTCCTCACCACATCCATAATCCAGTCATTGACAAAATGTAGTGAGGTAAAAACAATATATATTGAATGATAAATGTAGTTGAGTAGGGAGAAAAAGTTCCTTTTATCTTCGATACTCTAGACTAACCTCGAAACTAGAAAGTAGCCAAAAAGTTACTCAAGTACAGTAATGAAGTACATTTACTCAAATTCTTTACACCACAGTTAGTCAAAGCATGTGAATTCAGATTTGGGTGTTTTGGGTGAGCAAAACATCATGTTAATCAGATTTCTTTTATATCCCAACTATAGCTACTATTGTTACTATTGTTGCAGATGTGATGTTGGTGCTATAGATGCTACAGCCGTTACTTTTGCTATGTTGTTGTTGTTGGTACGATACCATTAATGTTAGTGTTGTTTTAAGTATTTAAAGCGCTTCATGATATTTATGCATTGAGAAACTCTGAGATACACAGAGAGACAATGAAAGCGAGAGATTGTATCATCAGGGAGGATGTTAAATCGAACCTTCTGAGTTAGCTCATCCATTTACCCACTCAACTGATAGTGTGCTTGTGTGTGTGTGTGTGTGTGCATGCATTGGTCTACAGCTGTAATCATATATCTGTTTTTAGCCTGTGTGAACATTTGTCTTGGGCCTTCATGGTTTAGATGTTTGTTTATTAAAAAAAAAAAAATGATCAACGAAAAAACTGATCTGGGCATTTGTGTGTGTACCCCTCAGGTTTATGAGCACCAGGATGGCAGTAAGTCTCTGAAGCTGGGGGATTTTGGCTTGGCTACAGTGGTAGATGGACCCCTGTACACAGTGTGTGGAACTCCAACCTACGTAGCTCCAGAAATCATTGCAGAGACAGGGTGAGTCACCGCCGCATCGCACCGCACCTCGCCCTGCCCTTCATCATCAGCCTTACATAACACAGTAGCACAGTGTTACATTAACATCAGTACTGTGCATTAACCTAACAGAGTGATGTTTGTTTTCTGACAGTTATGGCCTGAAGGTGGACATCTGGGCTGCTGGTGTTATTACTTACATCCTGCTCTGTGGCTTTCCTCCTTTCCGTGGGTATGTAAAAGCACAAACTCAGTGGTAAAGAAATCCATTAAGGTGGACGGTGTTATTAAACTATAGACATGTTTAACAGTCTTCAAGGTCAATTCCTAATTCCAGGTCACTGAAAATGTACATGTGTATTTACAGAACAGGAATAAAAATGTAATGTAAAATGTGAAGGGCTATGATGGGAAAACATGATTTCATTGCAGTTTTTGTCTCCCCCTAGCGGCGAATTGCACAATGGCCACTCACGCTCATGACTACTGTAATTTCTCGTAGGAAGAGTAACGATTAGTGCGCGCGCGCACACACACACACACACACACACACACACAACAAAATGACATAGCAAGTTTAAATATATTGCATTTTGTATTTTTTAAGATTACAGCAAACAGTATATGGTCTATTTTTAGCTGTTTTGCTTCTTTGCTTGTAGAAAAAACAAGTATATATACTATTTTTGTAGTATGTACTATTTTTGAAGCTTGCAATCAAAGACTCATTTCCAAGTATAACAGCTGAACATATACTATATGGACAAAAGGTTGTGGACACACGAGCACAATATGTGTATACAATTATTTTTGACACTATATTTTCTAATAAGTGTGTGTGTGTGTGTGTGTGTGTGTGTGTGTGTGTGTGTGTGTGTGTGTGTGTGGGACCACTGAAGATCAGGAAGCTCTGTTTGATCAGATTCTCACAGGACAGTTAGAGTTTCCTCTGCCATACTGGGACAATGTGTCAGAGTCTGCAAAGGTACAGAAAGATCAAGTGTGTACGTGTGTCCATCCATCCATCCATCCATCCATCCATCCATCCATCCATCCATTCATCCATCCATTCATCCATCCATTCATCCATTCATCTGTCTATACATTCATCTCTGTGTCTATCTATCCATATGGCTCTTTTTGTCTACCCATCCATAAAAAAAAAAATCCCCAAGTGTGTACTTGTGTCCAATTATCCATCCCTTCATCCATCCATCCATCCATCCATCCATCCATCCATCTGTCTATACATCAGTTTATACATCAGTTTATTTGTTTATCCATTATCATCATCATCATCATCATCATCATCATCATCATCATCATCATCATCAGTCTATCCATCTGTACATAAAAAATCCCCAAGTGTGTACGTGTGTCCATCCATCCATCCATCCATCCATCCATCCATCCATCCATCATCATCCATCCATCCATCCATCCATCTATCCATCCATCCATCCATCCATCCATCCATCCATCCATCCATCCATCCATCCATCCATCCATCCATCCATCCATCTATCCATCCACCATCCATCCATCACCTTATCACTGAGTAAACCTTCGGCATGTTGAAGCAGAAATGTACTATTGCACTCTTCCCTCTCTCTATAAATGACTCCACACTCCGTCACTTTGCAGGAGCTCATCACATGTATGCTGCAGGTGGAGGTGGAGCAGAGATACACGGCTCTGCAGGTTTTAGACCATCCGTGGGTCAACGTAAGCCATAACTTATTCTCACAACTCTTTTTCTTAACATTGTTTTTGTGTTGCATTTGTTCGATTCTAAAGTGAGCTGCTGTTTGTTTTTCCAGGACGACGGTTTGTCTGAAAACAAGCATCAGTTATTAGTAGCTGGAAAAATAAAGAAGCACTTTATCACGGGGTCCAAGTCCAGCAGCACGTCACCGGGGGTCTCTGTTATAACAGTAAGCGTCATTTTTTATTGGAATCCATCTCATGCTGGTGCTCTTTCCTTTTTAGATATTAACCTACTGAAAGCTTTAACACCAATGCAATCATGCATAATGAGATGTTATGTTACAGTGGGGGGAATAATTATTTGATCCCCTGCTGATTTTGTTGGTTTTCCCCCTTACAAAGAAATGAACAGTCTAAAAGAGGGACAGATATCAAAAGGTTTTAAACTAAATCGTATTTTATCAAGTGAAAGGTATTTGATCCCGTACCAAATTAGCAAGAATTCTGACTTTCGCAGACTCAAAATGTTTAACTCGTTATTTGTGTAAAAAGACACCAGTCACAGAATCAACCTCTTCCATTCAAACCTCTCCGCCACCATGGGCGAGACCACAGAGCTGTCAAAGGACATCTGGGACATGATTGTAGACCTGCACAAGGCTGGAATGGGCTACAAGACCATCAGGTTGTTGCCTTGGCCATATGTTTTTGGTCATTGTCATGCTAAAAGACCCAATCATGACCCATCTTCAGTGTTCTGGCTGAGGCCAGGAGGTTGGCGCAGGTGATGTCTTCCTCTACCCTTTAGCAAAGAAACAGCCCAAAAGCAGAATGTTTCCTCCTCCATGTTTGACAGTGGGGATGGTGTTCTTGGGGTTCTCTTCCTTCAAACACGGCGAGTCGAGTTGATGCCAAAGAGCTCAATTTGGTCTCATCTGACCACATTGTATTCTCCCAAGCCTTCTCTGAATCATTCAGGTATTCATTAGCAAACTTCAGACGGGTCTGTTCATGTGCATTCTTGAGTAGAGGGACCTCGGTGGTTTTCTTGGTGACTGTGGTTCCAGCTCCCTTGAGATCATGAACAAGCTCCTCCTGTGTTGTCTATGCTGATCCATTACCTTTCTCAGAATCATCCTTACTTCCTGAGGTGAGTTATCGTGCCAACAGTGGTCTGTTTCTCACCAAGCTTCTTGCTGATGATCTCGTCCAGCCTCGTCTACAGTCTTGTCCCTGAGAGGTTTGAATGGAAGAGGTTGATTCTGTGACTGGTGTCTTTTATACACATAATGAGATGATATTCAGAGTTTTTTCTTAAAGGAACAGGACTAATTGGGGTGTGTGTGAGTCAGAATTCTTGCTGGTTGTTATGGGTTTGAATACTTATTTCACTCCATTAAATACA
This sequence comes from Silurus meridionalis, assembly GCF_014805685.1. Classification (NCBI taxonomy): domain Eukaryota; kingdom Metazoa; phylum Chordata; class Actinopteri; order Siluriformes; family Siluridae; genus Silurus; species Silurus meridionalis. The sequence goes on from NC_060895.1 coordinate 21,341,248, forward strand.
ATATAAATAAAAATGTCCATATAATAATAACTTTTTTATTCTGGATTTTTTTCACAAAATATTCCCTCCTTTTAAAACCTCCCATAAAAAATTCTAGACTGTTCATTTCTTTGTAATCAAATAATGATTTCCCCCACTGTAATGTTACACATGGTATTGGTGATATTAATGGTCATGATCACATCCGCTGATCAGTTTGGCTTCAATGTACCCGATATACGTTTCTCAATCGAGTGCACTATGGTCTTCCAGGATTTCCTGCACACTAGAATTTTAGGAAATCTTGCGCTTCAGTGTCCCTGCTTTTAGTTGGATTTGTGTGGCACAAACACAATGATGATTTCTGATCTAACTTTTCCCATGTCAAAGCAAAATCATTAAAGTACTTTCAGGCCACTAATTTAATACACTACTGTAATTAACCGAGGCATTTAATTCACTTTTGTGATTTTTTTTGGTTTCCAACTCAAAGTATTGGCACCCTTCAGGATTGAAAATTGAAAAAATACACACATATATATATATATATATCGATGTCATGAAGGCTGCCAATAATTCTGTGAGGCCAGCTTAAACGCTGATAGGATCAGAAATTGCGTGAAAGTGTGGCTCTTGACTTCATCATGTGCTCTTTGATCCATCGCTTCATCCTACTGCTTCGTCCTTTCTTTCATTCACTCGCACAGTCACTGCTGCAGACCTCATTTCCTGTTTGCTGCTGATTCTCCTTGCTGTGCTTCTGCTCTCACCGGTGTCGACTGTCAGCACTGTTGTCAGGGAAAATCTGCTAGACTGCTTTCCTTTTAACCTTTTTGTTCTCATCTTATACTCATGTGTTTATTTATTATTTATAAATACATGGCTCTATACTGTAGCATGCATACTATAGTATGTATGAAGTATTGGCACAGTAACATGTAAATACATACGTTCAAACCCATGTACATATAAAGCAATGCACAGTTTTATATTTATTGTGCTTTCACTAGAAATGTATACTTTTTTTTTTCTTTTCCCATAAGGTAATTTTGCAAATAATTATACTTTGTTTACATATTGGTTCCACGGTGTACAGAATTGATTTTGGCTAATAAATAAAGAATAAATCACGACTAGACATGCTGTTATCATATTGTGAATGTAATTCTTTTTGTATTTTCTGGTGTCATGAATTGTTTATCTTGTAGACCACAGCAATGTGTCTTTAGTACATTTATTTATTTAAAAAAGGCTATTTTTTTATCCATTTATGTTTACTAAAATCAGGATCGGCAACAAAAAATTTAAATAACAACATTTAATAATTTTATCCTAGAAAAAGAATGCAGTTAGTTATTTACACAATATGGACAAAAGGTATTGGGACACTTGTGTGGTTCTTCCCCTAACTGTTACCACAGAAATGGAGGAAACTGATGTCTAGAAAGGCGGTAGCATTATATTTTCCCTTCACGTTTCTCAACTAGAAGCTCATAAACTGTTCCAGCAGGACAATACCCCTGTGCACAAAGCTAGATATGGTTTACATGGGTTGACATGGAGGATCTTCAGTGGCCTGCTATTGAGCTTTACCCATATTGAACATCTTTAGAATGAACTGTAATGTTGACTGCACCCCAGGCCTCCTCACTTTATTTACACCAGCACCAGAATTTAGCAACACCCTTGTGACTGAATGAATATTAGTGTCTAGTGGAACATCTTCTCAAAAGAGTGGACCTTATTATAAGAGTGAATGGAAACTAAATGTGGAATGGGATGAAAAACACCTTCAGACCTCTTTATTCTTTTGTCCATGTAGTGTATGTTTTTGTAGATCTGTATGGAAGTTGTGTAATAATGTTAATGTAGTAGAATAAGGAAATTAATATCTAAATTGCAGCTAGAACTTTTATTTTTTTATCAGAAAAATAAAAAATCAACACCTCCTGATTTGGGAATTGAGCAGTGCTGTGGTCCATAAAGTCCATAATAAGTATGTAAGCATTGAGTCATCCTAAAGCCAGTCTAAATGTATGTTGTGGGAAACTGTTTGCTTCAATACATCACTTTTCCCCCTCATTTTTATATTCTCTTTTATTTTGATGATTTACTGAAATATGTAAAGCTAAGCGCTAGCTCGGTAGCTCAGATTCACAACCCGGAACAGGGTGTACAAGTGCTAAAAGTGACGAGTGTTGCAACCATTTCTCTCTGCTCAGCCGGACGACGGGTTTTCCATCAAGCGCTCAGGGTCTTTGGACTACTCCTCCCACCCGGGGATGTACTGGATAAGGTACGCCAACCTGCAGTGCCAATCTCCAGTGTGTCCATGGCAACGTGCTGGCAGTCTCCATCACACGCTTTCCTGTCTCATCGCTTTTCTGCTTTTCTTTTTGCTCACTGCATCAGTTTAGTTGCTGCTGAACGTCTTTTTACTGCATCGGCTATGATTGAAAGCTTGGAGTTTGATTTGCTGTGAGCTGATGGAATGTAATTCAAGTGTTTTGTGTTACATTTGATTACATTCTAGCTGGCTTGTCCAACACTCCTTGTGCTTCTACCTGTAAGAGTGTGGGGTCATGTGGTGCAACAGGAGAACTAGGGTCAGGCTGATATTCTTGCTTCCAAATCCAAGGAATCCATTTGTAGCAAAAGCCAAAAGCAACACTAACCAATGACCTGAGGGTGAGCTTGGTGTTTAAGGTATTGGACTTTAGATTCAAAAGGTCGTAAATACAAATACCAGCCACACCAAGCTGCTACTCTTGGGCCCCTGTGCAAGGCGCTTAACCCTATAGCTACTCAGTTGTACTAAAAAGAAATGTAAATCGCTCTGGATAAGGTACCATACTCTACCAAGTATTTAGGCAGTTGCATCACATTTCTCTCCTAATTGGATGGTCTTGAGTTTAATTCCCAGCACAATCAAGCTGTCACTGTTGGGCTCTTAACCCTCAACTGTTTAGATCATTGTAGAATAATGGTGTCTTCCAAATGCTGTGAAAATGTAAGCATGCAAATCGAGCTTCTTACATTTCTTTGGTCAGAGTGGTAGCTTTGCGGTTAAGGCATTGGACTTTGGATCAGATGTTTGTGAGCCCAAGTCCTAGCCACAACAAACTGCCACTCTTGGGTCTCTAAACAAGGCCCCTAACCCAATAAGGGGTCAGTTGTACGAATGAGATAATTGTAAGTTGCTGTGGATACGGGTGTCTGCCAATTACCATAAATGTAAATGATCTAGTATGCTGAACATCTTGAAGCTTGCCAGCTCTCAGACTCTCTGGTTAGTTGTGATTTTGGCAAATGACCAAATTGGAGATAAAATAGAAGAATAAAAAGCTTTATTAGTTCATTAAGTGACAGGAAACAATGTCTCCTGAGTATATGCAGGCTGACAAGGCACTATATGGCTAAAAACTATGTGGACACCTGACCATCACGAAAATCTTTGCAGTAAATTTCAGCTTTAAAGACTTTCTTTCTAATGCTGTAACTTCCCTGCAATTTCACTTTGTTGCTTAGAGGTCCAAACCTGATCTAGAATCACAATTTACCTGTGCACACCAAGTTGAAGACATGGTGTGTTAAGACCTCTATGGAAGATCTTGAGTATCCTGAAACAGAGTTCTGACCTCAACCCTGTTAAATTCTTTTGAATAGGATGAACAGGATCACCGACTGCACCCCAAACCTCTTCATTTGACATCACTTCTTGATTTTACTTTTGCCCTTGTATCCGGATGAACATTAATCCTCATAGCCACATTTCAAAATCTAGAGGAAAGACTTCCCAGAAGACTGGAGCTTATTACAACCGTGTTAATGCACATGGTATTGGAATGTTCACACATGGTTGGCGGATGGTGGAGATCATGTCCACATATTTTTGGCCGTGTAGTATACATCTATTTCACAATGCAAAGTGAAATAACGTTTGAGTCAAATTTGAGTTTTTATTAAAATTATTTTTGTTTGTTGTAGTAAATATGAATGAATGAACTGTTGACGGTTAAGCACCGATACTACTACACCGACAGGAAGTGACTGTGATGACAAATATTTCAACCCTATGATCCTGAGAGCTTCATTCTCTGCTTTTTCCCCCTCCAGACCACCGCTCTTGATAAGGAGAGGCAGGTTTTCAGACGAAGACGCCACCAGGATGTAAAGTACACCACCACCACCGCCCGCGCACCACAAAGTAGCTTCCCGTTGAAGCCTCTAGCCGGCCCCAGCCCGTCCCCTGCAGAGTTCACCTCGGAGTCTGAGGACTTCTCGCCCAGCTCTGCCGAGACCGTGCGCTCCCCAACCTCACCGTTCTAACAGTGTTTCCTCCCCACATGTATACACACACAAATCCGAGCGTCACACTAATGAGAACTTGGATCAAGAAAGAAAGTGTGGTTTGCTCGATCTGGCTCTGTTTAAGCCTCTCATTTGCATGATTTGATCTGGCAACTTTCCTGCATTTAGGAATCCTGTATTCATAATGCATTTAAGAAAGAAAAACGATTTATAATGATCTTTTTTCTGTTTGTAGCATACATTATACCTAAATCCTACAATGCTCAAAGGCAGCATTACGTCAAAACGCAAGGTTACACACACCAGACCTGTTCTAACCTTTTATTCGTTTACATTCGTGGCATTTTGCAGACGCTGTTATCCACAGTGACTTTCATTCATCTCATTTATACAACTGAACAGATGCAAGTCTTGCTTAAGGCCACAATAGTGGTGGGATTTAAAACTTGCAATCTTCTGATCTCAAAGTCAAACATCTTAACTACCACATCCCATTTATAGATACATTTCATGTCAAGTTAAGAAAAGAACATGCAGCTTGACAAATTACAATACATCATTATAATCTTTGATGCTGTGAATCAAATTTCGGAAATCATTTCTGATCGATCAGAATCGAGAATTTTCGCCACTCTCTGATCCAACATGTATAAATACTGTGAATCGTGAACAGGTTATAAAGCCTTATAACATGTACATGTGATCAAAATTGACTTTACGACGTTCTTATGAATACATCCTGTATTGCATATTACTAAATGGAAAGTAAGTAACCTTAAATTATAATTTTTTATTTATTTTTTGGCTTATTCATGAGCAGGAAGTATATAAAAAGGTATGATGCATGAAACATGAGCATTATTAACACAGGATGCATTAAATTTGAAAGAAAAAAAAAATCCTTTGTAAAGGAGAGAATCGATACAAGAGACCAGGATCAGATTACTCTGTAGAAGATTTGAGTATTTTAAAGAAAGCACACTGTTTTTTTCAGCCTTCATTAAAAAGAAAATATATGTATACATTAGATATCTGTATTTAAAGATTTCCTGTTTGACAGAAAAGGCACTACGCTGATGGAGAGCTATACGCATGGTGCTAGAATAAGCACATTTTCAAAAGCAGCACAAAATCAAAAAGAAAAAAAGAAAATAAATCTGTGCCCCAGATACACTACATAGACAAAAGTTTGTGGACCCCTGACCGTAAGTTCTATGTGCTTTTTAAACATCTCATTCCACATTTAGTCCCAATTTCCAATAATAACCTTCAATTTTATGGAAGGATGTTCCACTAGATGGAGTGTGCTTGAGTTAGCGTTCACATTCACCCCGATCATATTCAATAGAGTTGAATTCGGAGCTCTATAGCAGGAGATCTTCTACTTCAACCTTCAACAATATCTTCATTGAGGTCACTTTGTGCACAGAAGCATCTTCATGCTGGAACAGGTTTGAGTCTTCTAGTGCATGAATGGAAAATCTGAAATTGTTGGTGCCTCCATGTACATCCTATACAATTCTGTGCCTTCATCTTTGTGCTAACATTTTGGGGAAGAACCACATATGGCTGGAAAAAAGTGTCTTAATGCTTTTGTCCATGTAGTGTAATCCTCGTCTCAGTTTCTTGTTGGAAAATCTGTTCATGTGCCCCCTAGTGGCTGTGTTTAAAAAAGGTAGGATTTTCACTCTGATACTGAAACCTCATAGACCTTAAAAATCAGAAATCTTCCATAAAATTCAGCATTTTCAATTTTTTTAAATAATTTCTCTTCATATATCAGTCAATCCAAAAACAAACCCATGTTTAATTGTTTTATGACATGTTTTGCAAAGGGCACAGGTCATCACTGAGCTCTTAATCTTTTTACCAAAATGTAATACCAAACCTACCAGATTACATTATATATCACACCACACATAAAAGTGCTTTAGTAATACTTTCACATAGACATAAATAGACTAATTTAATTTGTTTTTTTATTGAAGGGTGCTATTGGAAATAGACTGAAACATGTTTACAAAACAGCTGATACTCAATCATCTCAAATGATACGTATGTAGAACAAGCTAGAAATTAGAATTACACTGAAAAGCAAGCAGCCATTGACTCACGTCTCATCGTATATATCTCTGACCTTCACTGCAGTCGAAACAGCCATTATAAATGGAATATAGCACTATATGTAACAGTACAGACAAGAAAAAAATTGCATGCACAGATATTTTAATATTTATCAATATCTAAAAGAAATTCATAAATGATATAAAAAAAGAATGAGCGATCGAATACAATACTACAAATAAATGACCTAAAAAGCTATATCAGAGGATCTAAAGTTGGTTAGAGGCATTTATGCACAATTGAAATATATATATATATATCTCCCATTCAAAAAAATAACCAATTTTCTGAATAGATATCGTTATAGTGTGCTTATGTTTGAATGCAATTCTTCATGTCGGTGTTTAAAATGTTCGTGTTATTTACTGAATTCTTCGTTCATTGTGAACTCAATTGTCAAAAACGTGAAAAAGAAAAAGGAAAAAAAAACAACAAAAAAAAAAAACACTTTTTATCCATTTATTCTTGGGAATAATGTTGTGGAATTTCCAGAAATCAAAGTATTTACTGCAACTTACTCATATTATTCAAGCAATTTGATTAATGTGCCTATTTATTTATTTTCCCCTTTGTCAAAGATGCTGTTCTGGAAAATGACAGAAATGTAAATCCCCACCTTTTAAACAATTATGAAATTGAGTTCAGCATTAGAATAGGATAGTATTTATGTTCCCTGTTTTTTTTTTTTTTTTATGTTCCATATTAATTTATATTTCATATCAGTGTAAACAAATTACCTTGGCTAAAAAAAGAAATAAAATCATTTGGAGGTAAGATTTTTTAAGGAATTTGGTAAGAGGTTTGATTGCCTTAGATGTAAAAAGACACAACAAATGTAACAATTTTGAATGTGCTTTAAAAAAAAATCAAGCTGCATAATAGTTCCATAATGTGTATTGAAGAATGGCTTTTCATTTTTTATATTGTCTGCCATTTCATTTTTGTCTGAAGACCAGAAATGCATGCTCAGTACAAAGATGTTTCACAATTTTCTGCGCTCCAAAGATCAAGATTTTGGTGAATTCTGATCTGCAAATTTGTATCAAGTGAAGCCGTGACTGAGGACTGAGGAGACTCATATAGTTGTGTGTTTCAGCATCCTGGTTTACGCAGCACAACTTTATAAGAATATACATAATATGGACAAACATTTGTGGACACCTGACTATGCTTCTTAAACATTCCATTTCACATGTATTCCCCATTTGCTGTTATAACATCCAGTTTTCTGGTAAGACGTTAGACTAGATTTTAAGGTGTGCCTGTGAAGATTAATTCAGATACGAGGGTGTTCGTAAAGTCAGGAATTGATGTAGGTGACGTGAGGAGTCCTTGGGTCCAATTCATCCCAAGGGTGTTCAACAGGGTTGAGGTCAGAGCTCTATAGCAGGCCACTCAAGATCTTCCACTCTATTCCATGTAAACCTTCATGGAGTTGGCTTTGTGGACAGGGGTATTGTCATGCTGGAACAGGTTTAGTCTCCTAGTTCAGGTAAAGGGAAAATTTAGGCTACCACTTCTAAAGACTTTCTATACGATTGTGAACTTCTAACTTTGTGGAAGAAGCACATGTGGCATATGTTAGATGTCCCAATACCTTTGTCCATATAAATGATATATTTTAACACACGATCCGGTTGTGCGACTTCAGCCTGACCCCATTAATCTACCTACATCTACAGTATATCAACACTGACTCGTTTTTTATACTGCTGTTTTCTTTTTAATTATTGTAGTTGAATTTCAGTAGGACAAGCACAAAAAGGTGGACAGCATGGAAATAAGGCCTTTCCTTTTTAAAAGCTGATATATGATTGTCTAACAAATCTTCAATTATCAATGTGAACAGTTTGTAGCTAGGACACTGGTGATCCATATCAAATTCTTTGACTTACTACTTCTTACTACTGTTTCAAAGTTTTCTTATGCAAGTCCAGTGAACAGAAAGTGAACCTGTATGCGTTTTTAATAACTGTATAATCGGTGCATTGTTGTGTGTTTTTTTTTTAAATATGTGATGAAAACTCAGCTTTTCTTCTGACCATGAGCAGGAAGTGGCTTTGCTTCCAAGTAGCATTTATTTAACAGCGGTGCCCTTGGCAACAATCCAAACATGAATAAATGATTTTCCCTTAAAGAAATCGTTAGATTTTTTTATTATTATTGTTATTTTTATTAGTTTTTTTTAATATGCTAGGTAAATGAGGACACATTTTAAACTGCAAGTTGATGTGTCATACTATAGATTTTATAATCTTACTTTTACATTTTTATTTTTACCAATCTTATTTCCAGCTTAAATTTAGAACGTACCTATATATATATATATATATATATATATATATATATATATATATATATATATACACACACAAACACACACACACACACACACACACACACACACACACACTTGTTCTTTACCAAATAAGGAAATCTGGGATGAATAAATGATTAGTAAATCTTTTGAATATGTTCAGATGATCGACATGGAGTTTCTTATTTGGTCTGAATACCATTTCAATGTTAAATGTGTTTATACAATGATAATAAATTCAATGAGTAATTTTTAAAAATCTTGCCATTCGAATAAATAAAATATGTGTAGACATGCCCTATGATTACTATCATTTTTAAGCCTTACAATTATAGTCAATCACCCAACTTTGTTGTGATGATTGACATTTAATCTAATAAGGTACGATTAAATGGCCAAAGAATGTCTAATGCCACTGGGAATCTGCATTCTCAACTCAATCTCTTTCTCTTTCTCTCTCTCTCTCTCTCTCTCTCTCTCTCTCTCTCTCTCTCTCTTTCTCTCTCTCTCTCTCTCTCTCTCTCTCTCTCTCTCTCTCTCTCTCTCTCTCTCTCTCTCTCTCTTTCAAGTGCATTTTATTGCATTTACACCATATACACTTGGTACTGCACACAGTGAAAAGAAAACAAAAAGTTCCTTCAGCTGCAAGGTACCACAAAAAAAAAAAATTGACACTAGACAACAAAAATAGCTCGGACTTAGCAGATCAACCAGTGGTGGACCGTCAGGGCCAGCAAATCCTTCGCTGCTGGACTAAACACTATTAGAAGCACTGACCTACATTTACAACCTAAATTCTAATATTTGTTCCATGAAATTGTATTAATTTATTCCCAACAGTTTATTCTCTTCATGTCGTAGTGTTTCTCTTGGCTGCACTGCTTCCAGTACCTGTATATGGATGTTAGATTTTTTTTCCCAATCAGATTTCTGCCTCTATGTGCTGGGCCTTCAAAGTCAGTACTGCTGGCCTTTTTACCTCAGTCTCTATTAGTATTGAGTCTGTTTCTTTAACCAATCAGATTTCATATTCGACTCACAGGGCAGCTAGCTGGCCCAGAATAGCACCAGCATTTTTCCATCTTCTGATTGGTTGGTCAGCCGGAAACTGTAACAGCCAAGTTCAACTGCACACATGAATACATCAGAGATAGACTTTTTATGCCTACGGAGGAAGAGAAATTTATTTGGTCTCAGACATACTTAAAAAAACATTTTAAAGAAAAGCTAGACATCGTGAGGAGGTCGGCCAACCCCAAAGCTAGCTTGCTTGTTTCAGCCCGGGAAAGGGTTTGTTCTCCACTTCCAGACCAGTGAATACGAGCGGTACCACTGGATTACAGCCTCTGAGGAGCGGTGCACATTATGAGTCTGCATCTCTGGTGAGTAGGTTGTATTTTATTTAAATTTTTATGTTTTTGTCATGTAGGTGCACAGTTTCGGTTGTAGTGTAGAGGTTTGGAGTCTTAACTGGGTTTCTTGCTTTAGGAAATTGGTATTCCCCCTTAATACGCAAAATTCCTCTCTCGCTGTAATGCCACGTGTTGTTATATTACGTTTTTGTATTGAATTGATGGTTTCTATAGCTGCGATTTCTATAGCTGCGACGGCCCACCACCAAGACCAACATACTAAACACTGTTGTGGCTGAATGAATACAAATATTCAAGGTGATATTAAATAGTTTCAAGACTAGACTCTGTTTACAAGAAAGTACTTTATTAATCTATAGAACATTTACACACTTATCATCACTTTCAAAATAGTCCTATTGCACAGCAGTACCGTATTTTTCGGACTATAAGCCCCTACTTCTTTCCTACGCTTTGAACCCCGCGGCTTAAACAACGAAGCGGCTAATTTATGGATTTTTTTTCTGGGTTTTTCCCACTTGTCAATGACTTTCTTGGTAGGCTACTGTTTAGATACAAGCCATTGTAACGCGTTGATTCTGGGTGAAGGGAGAGCTCACTAACTCCAGTTGCAACAGAAATCATATAAGCACAGACAGGTTTCCAAAACTCGTGCTTTTTTATTTTTCTTGGCAACAGCGTTATGGGTTAGTCAAAGAAACTTAGAAATGAGCACCAGAAAATAATGAGCACATAATCCTCAGTCTCACACACACACACACACACACACACACACACACACACACACACGCAGTAATACTGGAAGAATGCAGTGACGTGCTGTTCCCAAAATGCCGCTCTGCTCCCAAAGGAGCCACAACATATTTCACCCGTTACACCGTGTTACAGACACTGTCTTTCGGTAAAGCCTGTGTAAAGTTCATTAGTTTAGTTAGTTCATTAGTTCATTAGTGCGGCTTATACACAAGGTGCGGCTTATTTATGTTAAAAATAAAAATATTTGTAAAATTCAGGGTGCAGCTTATACAAGGGTGCGCTTTATAGTCCGGAAATTACGGTACATTGATTCCAATGTTCCTGACACTTCTGAAATATGTCCTGGAATTTTTCTTACGAAGCGTGTCAGGCACCTTCTGCTTTTCACGCTGGATTTCCGCAATGGCAACCTTTGAACTGGATCTTCATCTCCAGGAAGAGGGAGAAATCCACAGGAGTCAAAGGAGTAGAGTGGGTGCGAGTGCAAGACCATGGATTGTGGATTGTTCTCCGACGCACAAGTTGCCAAATGGTTTTGACATTTTCGGGGATTGAAGTCTTTCTGATCTCTCGTCATCTTTCAGTGAGGTTCTTCCACTCTTGAAGCGCACATGGCACTAAAAAACCCTTCGAACGACTCACTGGAGGATTGGCGTATGTGAAACCCATGTCATATCCAATATCTTTGTGGCAGATTTGCCCAGTTTAATGCAGAATTTTACGTCTTTGTTCTAACTTGCTGTCTGTGATGAAATTGCAGATGAGGTAATGCACTTGGTCAGAATAGCACCATTAGTCTTGAAACTTTTTAATACCCCCTTATGCATTCAGCAAATGCCCTTATCTGGAGCAACTTCTCGTTTTCCCATTGTCATTTTTACTACTGAGTGGTTATGAGGCTTGTTAAAGTTAATATAATAGAAATAGATGGAACACAGATGCATCTGGAACAGGATTGGAACACAAAAGTGCGATTGTCTGACGTCCAAAAGCCTTCAGCTACTGTATATAGGGTCGTTTTGGATTTGAAATGAAAAAAAAGACTGGGAAGATCCTTTCCCTCAAAAAAGGTCGATAAGCGGGCATTTGGTCGTTCAGCAGGGCGCAAATTTCGGTCGGAAAACTGTTCACTAAGCGAAAAGGACGATGTCCGAGCCGGTCGATAAGCGGGGTACCACTGTATATTATTACTGAAGTTAATGATGTGGAATAAAAAAAAAAAAATCAAAGCAACAAAGTCTCTGTTTATTGCATTTTATTAGAAACACTTTAATCTTCCAGTGATCAATACCGATAGAGGATAATAGAATAGTTTTAACAAAATCCTGAAAAAAATGGCAGATTAAAATAAAATCAATACAATTACAAAACAAGATGAAAAAAATTAAAAATCGCAGGACATTTTATTTACTACAAAAAACAAGATGTGCATGTTTTCAACCCTTCTCTCTAAACCTACAGTACTTCAGGACATGTTCACGTACAATAAATAAATGAAATCGACCACACAGTTTTATATTTAACATTTGTTGTTCATCAGTGCAGTTTATATGGAATACAGTTTATTTTCTATAAATGCATTACAAATGTTAAATGACCAGTCATTCATTTCTTGTAGAGGGAACAATCTAAAGCAAGATTTTGAAGGTGAAAAATAAAAATTGTAAAAATAATAAGAAGAAAAGAAAAGTAAGTCAGTTACTGTGCACTGTGAGCTTTTTAATATAATATACTTTTTTTATTATACTTGTTATATTTACCCAATTCATTCCTTAGTGTGAAAAACAGTGAGGCAAACATGGAGGGAAGGAAAGATGAATTCGAACAAGAAATTTCACAGAAAACACAGAGCTTATTTAGTCACAACACACAAACAATACGATGTGGAAATCATTAAAAACACTAAATTGATCTAGTTGTGTGAGAAAAGACCCAGCTGGACATTTTGAGGAGTTGAAACACATTGTAGAGTTTGACTGCATGATGATGTGTTGACAATATCCATATTTACATCATGAACCACTATTTACCCTGAAAATAAGCCTCTTTAAGGTGAATATACACGGAAGTATACACGGTAGAAATGCTCGGAGGGATTTTCACAGTTTAAATGATATCTGATGGCTGATAGACATCAGATCAAATGTGAGCTCAAAATTTCTGGGCCTTTTTTTATATATATTTATACTTTGCAGAGTTATTTTTTATTAGAATGGCATTAAAATAGTGTTTGTACAGTACTTGAGAAGCGGTACACGACTGAGATGTGCTGATAAGAACAGAGCACACACTACGCAAGATTTATAAAGTCCTTCATTCACCAGTTTCCACACTCTGTTTTGATAGTGCTGCTGGCGCTCATTGGCTCCATTCTGGAAGCATGAGAGAGAAAGAGAAGAAACAGGAAGCGCCGTCCTCTGAGCACGCTCAGTAGCGATTCTGGTGCTCATAATGCCAGCGGTTGAAATCGATGTTGAATGCTACAATGCTGCCAGATGCCATACCAGTGATCAGAGTCCTGCAAAACAAAAGTAGTATTTCTCAGGGGTCTCGAACATGTCCATTGTAATTCTGAGAGAAATTATATTTCCACAATTTAATTTTTTATTATTGTGGTCTAATTTCTTTGCTGAAAAACGTGTCTAATTTTATAAATGCAAACAGGACTTATATTTACATGCATCACAGCGACTTACATTTCTCATTCATACAACTGAACAGATGAGGGTCAAGGACCTTGCTCAGGGGCACAGGAGTAGTAGCTTGATTTGGCTAAGATTTGAACCTTCAGATCAGGCAACATCCGATGCCTTAACCAGTAAGCTACTACTTCCTTAGGACTTATTTATTCTAAACATAGCCAAGTAAGAAATCCAATTTACAAAAATCATTATTACTGATCCCACCCAATCAGGTTTTGACATGTAATAGTTGGGGACATGTGATTGCAAAATATTTGCATTGTGTTACACATCAGACAAATCAAAAGAAAAATGTATAAAAAAAACAGCTAAACAAAATAAATAAAGGCTGGAATATTCATCAATGGACCAGATCAGACCGGAATATTGCTATACTCTATGCTTTACAATGCTTTGTATAATCTGCCAATCCTGTAATCGTGAATGCATATTATCCTCTCAAGGCTTTCTGGGCTTCTGAGATACATCATCATGGACGATACTTGATTCACAATGGGCGCCATTAGATTTGTAAAAATCCAAATTGGCATTTTTTCTTTTAGTGGTTTCACATTTTATGGCAGCTGAAACAATTTTTAAGGTGATTTCTTTCAAGGCTGTGCAATATTATACAGAAAAGCTTTCACTCATAGGAGGAATGAGACTTTTCTAATAAAGTGGCAGAAAGTTGATCCCAAACCTTTGATCATGTGACAGGTCCATGGCTCGGATTCCAGCGTCACAGCCTGGGTAGATATAAAGCTGCTTGAAGTCACAAGCCTGCCACACCTCCACTACTCCGCTATCTCCTCCCGTCACCAACGTCTGTCCATCACTGCTCAGGAGCATCGCCTAAAGAGTTGGAGCCCAGTGGCAGAAATGACAAATGAACCTTGGTAATTGGTAAATTTCCATTTGGGATAACTATTCTGATTGGCCCAAAATTATAATCATACTGGCAAGATTTGATTTTCTGGTTAGTTTCAATTCCAAAAGTCTTTAAAGAAGATCAGTATGATCTGAACATGTACTGTATATGCTATTGTTATCAATTGACTTGTCTAAAATCATGAGATCTTACACGTGTGGTGTCGTTAATCTCCATCTGAGCGAGCAGCTTGCCGTTGATACTAAAGTTACAGAACTGTCCTCTCTCATAGCAGATGATACAATGGCCTTCGCTCGACACCGATATGAGGCGAGGGAGACAGCAATTATCAGGACCCTCTAGAGCCCGGAGCAGGTCCCCAGTGATAGTGTGCACCAGACATGGACCCTCTGTCAAAATACAGATCACATACACACCTACAAGTATAAAAACTGTCCTGACTTTCTTCAGTCTGGTAAAACTGAACATTAACATACAGTATGTTGTGTTATGTCTTTTCTTGCACTGTAATGATTTATAGTTTCAAACATTTCCTTTTACAACATTACCCAAAGCAACAATTCATGTTTGTACAACTGAGCAGTTGGAGCCTTGCTCAAGGTCCCAAGATAGGTAACTTGGTGGTGCTGGAATATGAACTCACAACCTTCACCACTTCTCTACACATCCAGCAACACCCAGAATAGTACAATAATGTAGACTATGCTGTATTAAGAGATACCTAAATAAAGCATTAGAAAACTCATTTTGAACTTTAGATTAATACTGCAGTTCAATTCAACCAAGGAAGAAATCTTTACTTCTGATTGCCCAAAAATGAGAAAAAAAGCAGGCAGTTTGCTATTATATTAAATTGTGCATTCTATTAATAAAATTCCATGACCTTAAAGCAAAGGTGAATTATCTGCATGACGTTCTGCTTGCGGGGGTATTGGCTTTAGATATCCACTTACATTCAATGTCTCTTTCTTTGAGTGTATTAAAACAATTTGTAATGTTCAGAGCTTTTTGTTGCTTCAGGCAAAATTTTCCGAACTTGATTTGACCTTTTTAAACATTAAATGTTCTTCCAAACATTGCACTGCACTTGCACTGTTTTACACAGGTATACTGGAAGATATGTTTGTTGCTGGTAATTCTGAATATATCCCTATACAAGTATTGTCCAATGAACAGGAGTGTGCTATTATAAGGCAAAGTTTAGAAAAATAATTAATTAAAAGGTAGCTAGTTGTCTCTGTTCGAAGAGATGCATGAAGAATCAGCCCCGATTTGATTTATTTCCAGATATTAAAACTACAGATGTCAAAAATTAAGGCTTATTGCAAGAGCTATGTGGTCACCTGACCACCACAATCTTGTATACTAAAAGGCTTAGTTTGCTGAATTACAATTAATCATTACTGGAGCTTCCAGTTAAAGAAAGCAAGGTTTGTCAAAAAAGAAAAGTGTAAGAACAGTGTCCTGCATTGAGCCCTGACCTCAAGCCTATTGCACACCTTTGGGATAAACTGGCACACCAACTGCACCCCAGACCTTCTTAATCGAAATCCCTGCAAGATTTCATTTATTTTTATCTTAGCTGAATAAGCAAAAATCATCCAAAATCTAGCGTAAAAGCCTCCCAAACAGTAAATAAAAGACAGATCACTGTACTTTCATATAAAAGAAAGGAATGGACTTTTAGCCATATAGCATTAATTGCACAAATGCGTTCAAAGTATGCAGATATTATTAAAAAGTACCAGTGCTGTTCTTCAAGTCTGTATCACTTCAATCACATCTTGTCTTACTAATTAAAGTTTCATTTTTTTAAGTCTTTTATTAAATAAAGTTTCATTGTCTAGAATTGCATAATTCACACAAGTCTCTTTCAAGCTGTTGCTTCTTTAGGATACATTTACATTTTCAGGACAAAAAAGATATTTGACCATATTGTGTCTAAAATGTAAATTTAATATCTTATTTATAAAACAGGACTGAGGCCTTCCCCCAGCCATGCTGATATTCAGTACACATCTCATTGCTCATGTGATATTGATCATTAATCAGGATTTATAAGCAAAATTTTGATATATAACCCCAAGTCTGATTACAGTCAATATATCTGGTGTTTTCAAAATACACAAGGATCTTATGAAAATTGTAGCATTGCCCTGGGATTATGCAGAAAATACTGGATGTGACATTGAATTAATTGTCGACTTTCTGTTTGACTTCTTTTGAGGTTAATTTCGATCATATAAACCAACATATCGAGTACAACTTAAAAATTTTTTTTAATAAACAATATCTGTTTTATGCCATTTCTCATGAGTAAATCACATCTGAAATTAAGCCCAAGGAATCCTAAGGACATTAAGCCAAGTAAAGTTTTTGCTTGACAAACGTTTTACTTATTCAAAGAAAAAGCATTCAAATGAGTAAATTTTTTATTAGCTTAAAATTAAATAACTTAAAAAAGAGTCCTTCTTATAAAAGCTAAAGTAGTAATTATATGGTAAATCACTTTTTTCTTGGGACTTGACAAACATCATTCTAACTAGATTCCTTTAGGCTCTTTTACATCAAGCAATAAGAAATTTCTCCTGCCCTTAAATTATCACTTTATGTTTTAGATATAGCTGAGAAAGTGTCATACACTAGATAAGACTCTACTTTGCTAATGTCCATTTAAACTTCAGCCATGAGGAAAAATGGTTAGGGTTAGGGTTAGGGTTAGGATTAAACCCTAGAATCTTTACAAATGATTTATTTACAACAATTTGACTTGCACAATTACGAAGAAAACATAAATAAATAAATACATAATAAATAGCATTGTAATGTCTACAATTGATATTATTATTATTATTATTATTATTATTATTATTATTATTATTATTATTATTATTATTATTATTTGGCTAAAACAAAAACCAAGTATATTAACCAACAATATAAAAAAATATTATTTAGAATTTACCATTTAATCGTGAGCTCACATTCATAAATATTTTTTATTTATAGAAAGTCTTATGTTTATGAAGCCCAAAGGCATAATTTGTTTATGATTTTTTAAGATCTATTCGTTTCATGTTTTTATTTATATATGTATGTATGTATTTATTTCCGAAAATAATATTTCTATGTTTTTGAATGCAGTATAAGAAACACAGCCGTGATTCTACACTTGAGTATCTTTGGCCTGCTGTAATTTTGCGTATTGTTTACATCCATATTGAACTGTTTTTCCCAGTTCAATATGATCACTGTGCATTATCGAAGGCATGTATATTTTAAATGTAAAGTCATATAAACTAAACACATCTTTGAAACGTTAATTGCAAGCAGTATTAGACATATAAAAATGGAACCCTGACTTCTATGGATCTAGCCCTGGCTTGTGTGGTCATGTTTAGTTTTGCTTCTTATTAAATAATGATGTACTGTTTGACTATATCATTTCCTCATACTTCAGAGGAATCATTTTGAGATTGAACTAAACCAGTGACATCACTGACCTTTGGCTCCGCTGATGACCAGGCCAAGCTCAGCACACACCGACACACACACCACCTCGTAATCGTGACCAGTCAGAACCGCTCGAGGTGCTGGATAATCGCCTGCAATCCAAAACAGACAGATGTATATTTCAATAAATTAAGTACACATTAAAACTGAAAGAACAATATCCATCACTGTATGAATTAAAAGGCCAATCTTGTGAAAGCATGTGCACAGGAGGTCGCTCTGTCTTCATTTACTCTGTTGTAATGTCTGAGAAAAGATTTTCTTCTCACATGAATAGTCAGTTGATTGATGAGGGTGAATGGAGAGGTGAAATGGGGTGTGTATACACACACGCACGCACACACACACACACACACACACACCTGCAGCAGCTGAACATCACAACAGATCGATAAAGCGGCAGCATGACCAGAAAAGAATACAGCAAGCTGCTATGTTAAAACCCTGGTGCTTTTCAACATTATAGCTAAAACTTCAATCGACAGCAAGCTGACTATGTCTGTATGAAATACCATATAGAGAGACTAGTTTTGTGGACATCTGACCAGTTTCTCGAACATTCCATTCCAAAATCATTCTTCATTTACTGTTATAATAATATCCACTCTTTTTTGAAGTTGTTCCACTAATTTACGGGGGTGTCCATATGGAGATCTGTGTGAGATTCTAAACTTAACCCTAGCCATAGATATAAGGTAGTTAGTAAAGTGAGGTACTGAGGTCAGAGCTCTATTGCACGCCAAAGAAGATCATTTACTTCAACCGAATGTAAAGCATATCTAGGAATAAACTTGACTTTTCATGGATCTGACATTGTGCACAGGGAAATTGTCCTGCTGGAACAGTTTTGGGTCTCCTAGTTCAGGTGTAGTAAATATTTATTGCTACAGCATCCAAAGGCATCATATACAACTGTGTGCCTCAGACGTTGTGGTTAAAGTTTGGGGTAGAATCATATATGGCAGGAAAAGTCATGTAATGTTTACAAGCTTCTTTGAAAACTAAATAAAGAGCGATGAGCTCAATAAACTTTCTTTCGGCTTCTCCCATTAGGGGTCGCCACAGCAGACCATCAGCATGTTTGATTTGGCACATGTTTTTACGCTGGATGCCCTTCCTAACACAACCCTCCCCATTTATCCAGGCTTGGGACCGGCACTAAGGCTTGTGTAACCCTAATGGCTGGGGTTGGTTCCCTGACCGGGGATCGAACCCGAGCCGCAGCGGTGAGAGCGCCGCATCCTAACCACTAGACCACCAGGGAACCTAGCTCAAGTAGCACAATAAAGTACTGAAATTTCAACAAAAATGCCACAAAAAAACTCCAAAAAATCACAGCTAAAACAAAAACTTTCTAATAACTAACTAGCAAAGTTACTACCGTATTTTCCAGACTATAAGCCTCTACTTTTTTCCCCACGCTTTGAACCCCGTAGCTTAAACAACGAAGCGGCTAATATATGGATTTTTCCTGGATTTTTCCCGGTTTCACAAACTTCATGTCAAACTGAGCCCCATAACATTAGACCAATGAAATTATGGAACGGGTTCAGGTGAACCACTGAAACTCTTTATATTAAATCAGATGCGCTCCCACTGAATCGGGCCGCACCACATCATAAATATGGATGATGTTTCTCTGACGTTTGACCTGCCGCTCACTCGGACTGTCTACAGGAAATGTGAATCATTCGTCACGCTGAAAACAACCGGGCATGAAAAACACACTTCACCTGTGTTCTGAGCTGCACGGCATCGGGAGAAAAGCTTCACCGATGGTGATTTTTTAACGCACGACGATGCCAAAAGATAAACTCTCGAGAGAAATAGTTGTGAAAGGAAGGAGGAAGACAGTGAACAATGACTTTCTTGGTAGGATACTGTTTAGATACAAGCCGTGTAACAGACAATGTCTTTCATTAAACCCTGTGACAAACGTTTGGAAACCTTACTGGATTTTTTTACGAGCTTATTCAAGAACCTGGTGTGATTAGCACAATTAGCGTAATGAAGAGGAATGAAGTTGCTCGCCGGCGATTGATTCGGACGTCTAACGGAGCACCGTGTAAGCGAGGGATGGTAGGAGCAGATATTGTAAATAGTAACAGATGTAATGTTGCTTTAATTAACACAGGAGTCATTAGTGTGAACGCGCACTCAACTTTTAATGGACAACAAAATCAATGCTGCACCAGATGATCGATACGGTGAAAAGATCCACTGATCCTGTGTAGTGTGTAGTGTATGGGTGGATGTGTCTATGTGTGTGTGTGTATGAGAGACAGCGTTCAGTCCTCTAGAGACATCCACAGCTCGAGATCAGCTCGCTCGTCTTCCTTACAAAAGATTCAATCAGTATGTGTGCAAGCCCCCTGACACCCTGCAGGTCCCCGAGAGCACGGCAACACAATTAGGAGGCAGAAATTGGAGCCCAGGCTGGCAGGAGCAAACCACGCAGGGGCTCAATGCAGGAGCCGGATGTGATTTTAATCACCAATGCGTTTAGGATGCTGTGTTACGACTACCAAATCAATTCCTCCATCTTCTTGTGTCAGGGGCCTGGATGTAGACATGCTGCTGAATATTCATGGCCTCTGCGAATGCCGTGACCTATGCACCGAGACGCGTGGAACTAAAGCATGCTGGGAAAGGACAGACATCTGTCTCCACACAGCAATACGCTATGATACATGCAGGGAGTGTTTCTGTCGTAACTTAAAGATAAGGAACAATCGATATCTTCATCACTGATTTCTGAAGTCTGCAAATCATCAGAGAAAGAAAGATGTGTTTTTTGGGAGTAAAATGTGTATTTGTTCTCTTTAACTGATTTTCTTCATTGTTGAAGAAATGTAACAATGATATAGCTAAATAATAATAAAAAAAATATTTTACTAATAATTCTAATAATTTAATAAATGATGAAGATGAAAAGAAGAAAATGAGCAAAAGTAAAGAAAGCAAGCAATACAGTATAGAAATTCCAAGATAAAAATTGAAGAAAGTCACCAAAAAGGGAGAGAGAAAAGAAAAAAAATGGATGTCAGCTAAAAAAAAAAAAACTACTGATGAAAAAAATGGAAAAGAGACAAAAGAAGGCAAGAAGGTTAGAAGATTAGAGATGGATGCAAAGAGAAAAAACGAATAGATGGAGATAAGAAGTGTGGGGAAGGGTGAAAGCGGAAAGATGGACAAAGAAATTAAGAAAAGGAAAGAAATAGGAATAAAAAAAATTGAGAAAAAAAGATAAAATAAAAATAGAAAGCATAGAAAGAAGGAAAAAAGAAAGAAATTGATTAAGAAAATATGGAGTAAAATAAATGGGTGGAAAAGCAATCAAACAACAAAAAAAAGAAATTAACAGAAGAATCAATAAGTGAGAAAGAAGTAAAGGTTTTTTTTATTATTATTATTTTGTTGCATTATCTTTCAAAAAAGAAATGACATTCTCAATAACATATTCTTAAGTTTCTTATATTCGCCACTAAAAGGCGCTGTTTCTTTTTAAATCTCACACATGGCATTCGCAGCAATTTATTACACACACATTTATTACAGAGGCTTGGAAGGGAAGTTTGTAATGCACAATGTGTGAATCTTTCTCTAAAATCCTCCTCTAAATATAAAATGAAGCCCCTACTGACACAAAACGTAATTAACTAGCTAGCAAAGTTAACTACATAGAAAAACCGGCAGAAATAAATAAAACAAGTAGTCTCTGCTGACACCAAACATTGTTTACAAAGTAGATAAGGATGTTCGCTTTACAGAAATGTGCCTAATATTAGGGAAAAAATAAATAAAAAAGCTGATCAAATCATTCTAATTCTAACTAGCTAAGTTATCTACCTGGAAAAGCTAATGAAATGAAAACAGTTGCTGACAGTCAGAATCCGAATACATTATTGATCCAACAGGGAATATGTTGAACACATCTGGAAAAAAATATGTGATACTGTAGTAGGTGGAAAAGCTAAAATGTAAGTTGGAATGAAAAAAAAATAGGCAGTTAGCTACTTAGACAAGCTTCAAAAACAAAAACAAAACAAAAATTTGTGACAAAAACTAGCTAACACGGTAAATAACAATGTTTGCTAATAAAATAAAGAAAAAATTAGCCCCTTATGACACAATATATGTTATAACTGCTAACATGAATCAAGCATTAATCTATTCCCCATGCTAGTAAAAAACTTTCTAATAACTAGCTAGCAAAAAAAATATGTAGGAAAGATGCTAATAAAGAATGTAGGCCCAGAAGATACCTATACAATAACTATATAAAGTACTAAAACTACTTGGAAAAAGTACTGAAATGAAAAAAAGAAATAGTAGTCCTTGTTGTCATAAAACAGTTTTATAGCTAGCTAGCAATGCTAGTTAGTAAAAAATGAATAAATAAATGGGAGCCTTTGCTGATATTGGAAAAAATTGTCTTTGCTAGAAAAGGTTAGAAAAGGTACTGAAAGTAAAAGTTATAAATCTAAGAATAAAATAGATAAAATAAAAAAAGAGTAATAAACAAAAAAAAAAATCAATGCATCAACTCCGAACAAGAACCCGCTGAACGTGTAAAATATCAGCGATTGTGAGACACACAACAGGATTTACACTCTACACGATCACTCGCTGTAATAACAATAACACCACAACAGTCATAAGGATAACGAGTTCTCTTTTAAATCGCACAAAATAAGTGTGTGCGGATATCGTACGGCGAGAAACCGTGGTTTCCTCTCCTCGGGAGGGCAGAGCCACGTCTCGCTAATTGGAGGCAGCCAAGCTGAAATACTTCATTAACAGTGTGAGACTCGGTGCAGTTAATTAGAGAAACCTCACACTTAAAGCAGGGAATCTGACACTCGTGAAGAGCAGATCATCTGAACAACACCACCACCATGTTACAACAACAGAAACTGGCGGTGTCTCAGGATGATTAGATGAAACAAAGACAAAACAATAGTTTTTTTTAAGAAGGTTCCACTAGCTGCACGCTCTGATGCCCTGCTACGATTTCTGTAATTAACCACTTTGGTCGTGCGCCATTTTTTTGTTTTTACTGTAATTGTGTTTCTTTTGACAGATAAGGAATAATAACTTATGCCGAATATTACGTGATGTAGCCACCCAAATGGTTTGTTTTCCTGGAACATGTTCTGAAGGTTTTTATACCTCTTACTGTATGCAATTTTACATTTAATGTTAACATTACGATTCAAACTAAACTTTGTTTTATCACTATGGACAGTTCCCTCACCAGCCTCTTTTTCCTGATAGCAAACCAATATTAGCTAGTCATATTTGTAGTTCACTGACAACTTTTAAAAACTCATAGACGATGTAGTGAATGTTTGTTTGCTCTTAAATGTAGTCGATAGCAAGGTGGAGATCATAGCTAGATGGTAAAAATTAATATGGAAGGTAGGAATGGACAAAAAATTGGGCCCAGGTCAAGGTGGCTGTAACCTTAACCCTACAGCATTACAATACATTATGAGGTTCTTATACCACAACCATCTATCTATCTATCTATCTATCTATCTATCTATCTATCTATCTATCTATCTATCTATCTATCTATCTATCTATCTATCTATCTATCTATCTATCTATCTATCTATCTATCTATCTATCTATCTATCATTAAAGGACATGTTCTTTTCAAGGGTGTTTAAGTCCATTTTAGGAGCTTTCATAGCTATAAACAGTTCCTTCACCAGTCTTTTGTTTTCTTTCTTTTTCGAATAAGAAAGAAAGAAAGAAAGAAAGAAAGAAAGAAAGAAAGAAAGAAAGAAAGAAAGAAAGAAAGAAAGAAAGTGAACAAAACAAAATAGAATGCAGAAACTCCTCCATCCTAAATATGCTCCTATAACAGAACACTTGTTACACAGACTGATGCAAAGTCCTGACACTGGAGACTCCTTCCATTAAATGCTGCATGCTGTGGATGTAATTCCTTGTTAAATGTGATACTTTTTTTTTCATTAATAATTAGGTTCAGATTAGCATCACCATTCAGTCCCTGTGAACAAGAACTGTTGCATTGCTTTGTGTGTTAAAGCTACCGTAATGAAAAATCAATCAAGAACCTCTGAGAAATCAGAATTGAAAATTACACACAAGTTGTAATGTAATTATATATATGTAAAATATATATATGAATATTGTGCATTTCTAGTACAATGAAATCCTTTTTTTCTAATATTTGGGTTAACAAGCTGGGGTCAGAGCACAGGGTCAGCAATACTAGCACAAAGAGGATTAAAAGCCTTGCATAAGGGGCCCTACAGGGCAGCATGTTAGTGCCAGGGCTTAAACTTACAGCTTCCTGATCAGAGAGCCGTCACTACTGAGTTATCTCTGCCTTTGTGTTGTGTAATGTTTTTTTAATCTTTTTTATTATATCCTTCTGAAGGGTGCCATTCATTTCAAACCTTCATACTAGCTATGTCCATGATGCTAATATGTTTTGATTTACATGTGCACAGTAGTGTTACGGTGTGGATAGTTTGTGTACGTAGTTGTGTATTTGTCTTACACTTACTGTTATTTGGATTGTCTCCTATAATGTGGTGTCGGCCGCTCCAGTACCACAGCAGCAGAGTAGCGTCTCTGGATCCCGACACGACATAACAATCCCCGCCGATGTATGACTCTGAACGTGCCAAACATGTAACCACATCCCAGTGGCCAAACACTATCTGTGTCAGCTTACCTAAACAAACAAATGTACACAAATACTTATTCTCAAATAACTAGCCACTATGACATGTAGAACGGTGATGCTAGGTCAAAAATGGGAGATAATTACAAAAAGTACACAGATATTAATTATAATGTGTTCTGGTTAGTCTTAAAGCAGATTTCTATTACTTTTGCTTTTTTTTATATATATATATATATATATATATATATATATATATATATATATATATATATATATATATACTATTAATTATCATTGCTTGGATTTATCTATAGAAAATGTGTCTTAAATTGATTAAGAAAACTCAGCAATAAAGGATCCCAAGCAGAATCAAGGATGTATGCAAATCTTATGTTTCCCAAACTCTACCAGTCCTGTATTTACACAGTCCCTATTTATAATTTAAAATTGGGGTTAGGTTTAGGATTAGAGCATTTGGGGTTTAGGAGGGCTAGGGTTAGAGTGTATGAGGGTTGGGGAAAGTGAGAATTAGGGTTAGGATTTAGTAGAGCGTTAGGGTAGTATGCATGTATTAATTCACAGAATAACATTAAATAGAAGATATCTTCTAGCCATAATAGTACACCAACATGTCTGTGTATGTTAGGGCTAGGACTTTTGAGGGTTAGACTTGGGGTTAGAAACATTAGGGTTAAAAAGTTAATGGTTAGAATTAGAAGGGTTGATGATTAGGGTTGGGTTTAGGAGGGTTGGGGTTAGGAAAAGAAGGGTTGGGGTCAGAGTTAGGAGGGTTCAGAAAATTTTAATTAGGTTTGGCATGGTTGAGGGTTTGGGGGAGGGTTATGATTATGGTCAGGAAGATTGTGGTTAAGGTTAGAGGTAAGGGTTTTTGGTAGTAAGGGTTAGTGTTGGGGTATAGGAGCGATTGGGTTGGAGTGGTTGAGGTTGGGAGAGTTAGGATTGTGGTTAGGGTTATAGTTTAAGGGTTTTTGGTGGAAAGGGTTAGTGTTGGGGTAGGGTTAGGAGGGTTAGGGTTAGAGTGGTTGAGGGTTGGGGAGGTTAGGATTGTAATTAGGGTTGGGGTAGGGTTAGGAGGGTTAGGGTTAGAGTGGTTGAGGGTTGGGGAGGTTAGGATTGTGATTAGGGTTGGGGTAGGGTTAGGAGGTTAGGGTTAGAGTGGTTGAGGGTTGGGGAGGTTAGGATTGTGATTAGAAAGATTGTGGTTAGGGTTAGAGGTAAGGCTTTTTGGTAGTAAGGGTTAGTGTTGGGGTTAGGAGGGACGGGGTTGGGTTAGGAGGGTTGGGGTTGGAGGAAGGTTTAGGATTGTGGTTAGGGTTGGGGTAGGATTAGGGTTAGAGTGGTTGAGGATTAGGGTTGGTTTTAGGGTAAGAGAGGTTAAAATTTAGAAGGATTGGTGAGGGTTACTTATGCAGTTTTAAGATGCATTAGTAACAGCAAAAAAAAACAAAAAAACAAACAGGAAACATAAAAAAAATATTTCAAATTAGAGTATGGCTTTAATCACTGAAATTAAAATAGAGGAAAGAACACTGTACACATTCATGTGCACATTTGTGTATCTACCAGTTTCTGAGGAGTAAACACGGAAACTCTTGTCCCAGAAACCGCACACCAGAACATAGCGATTGTCCGCTGTTACCACGAAACACTGCGAGTTGATCTGGATGCTCTGGTCCACCAAATCTGTGATCTGTCTCTTGTTTATCCCTGTGTTGTTGGCTAGAATGTAATAAAGACATAACAGCAGAGTGATAGGAATGGTCAATAATTCAGATTTCTGCCTCTGAGAAAAAAAACGAATTATCAAAAATAATGGATTCCTGAAGAAAACAAATACAGGATTAAATTATTGGATGAATGAATACATGAAAGTAAATCTTCAGGGTTTTAAATATCTTTTTAATAACAGATTATTATTAAAAAATACTACAGGATTGAGAACGCTATATGGTTTTTCCTACAGTGATGATAATGTCTCACAATTATATACCAGGAGGGTCAGAAAAGAATCGAAAGATAAAACATTGGGTGCCAATATTTTTTTACAATTGGATTTGGAGAAAAAAAAAAATACATATATTTTTTTTTAATCTTATTTACATATTCAAATTAATAATAATAATTATTATTGAGATTAATTGTTTGTGCACTGTTTTATACAATGACAAGACTACCATTACTTTTAGGTGGCCTCATTTACATATCAGGAATATAAACAGTGTATAAAAGAAATCTTTTAATCTGACTCTACTGAACCCAATTAAATGTATTAAAAAATTTGCATTTATATTATTTATACTCACCAATCACAGAGTCCATTTCGATAGGGAGGTGATGGGCCTGCTCTAATGAGTATCCTGGAGCACCCCGTAGACCTGTGAGACACACACACACACACACACACACACACACACACACACACACACACAGTCACTATAGTCACACCCCACATATACCGATCCCATGCTGCTCTGTGACCCCTATGTCCCTACCGAGGGGGCTTTGAAGGGGGCGTTATTGATTTCTCTCTGTTAAGCATGAGGCAGGCCCGAGACTGTTCAACCCCTGAGGCAGGCCTGAGGCCAGAGGCGGCCATTTTGCACCAGCAAAAACATACACAGAAGGTCTGGTGGCCTTGTTCCGGTGGTTATGCTGTGCAGCTGTGGCCATTAGCAGCACCAAGCCACTGCCTCTACTTCTGACATCACAGTACTGACAGCAGGAAGGCCAGGATTGGCTAATTTGGCATGCATATGACCTCTGACTTGCAGGTGAGGCAAGTTCCTGTCAATGGTCTAGGTGGTAATGCTGGGCACACATGGCCAAAAGGGGAACCGGGTGGTGGAGGTGACAAGGGATGTGTTTTGTTGTGTTTTTATTTAGGAACAAGTATCAGGGGCCATTTATATATGCATTTATCTAATTATGAATAAGGAGTAGTGCTCAGAAAATTACGTTATTTATTTAGGGCCTTTTCACAACAAAAAGCTTCACAAACCTTCTAATTTGCTGTGTTCACAGAATGTTCCCAGACCCCAATATTCCCCTATTTAATTCTTGGAGGATGAATAATTCAGGGTCCCTAAAAAATAATATTCACAGGGTCCTGTGCTTTAAGAGTCCAATTTATCCAGAGTTAAATGTTTTAGGGTCCAGTATTCCCAGAACCATGTGTTCCCAGAGCCCTATGATTACTATGCTCTTTGTTTTCAGGATGTTATGTCCCTAGGTTCCCCTACTCCCAAAACCTTATATTCACAATGTTTTATATATATATATACTGTACGTATCATTTTAAATTATTGAGTATCAGCTGTTTTGTAAACATTTAGTCTATTGTTTTTAGCAGCCTAAATTCCAGAGTGATATTTTTAATTTTCACAAAAAACTTTTCAAGTTCACATGTTCATGGGGAGGTAATATTGGTAAAGGCATTGGACTTTGGATCCGAAGGTCGTTTAGTTCAAATCCCATCCACACCAAACTGCCATGACCTTAGCTGTGAATTAAACCCATAGCTGCTCAGTTGTATTAATGTGATAAATGTAAGTCGATACTGAAAAGGGCATATGGCATCATTTTAAATGTTCCCAAATTCCCAAGTCGCATAATTTTGGAGAACTCTTTGTTCCTAAGGACCTATGCCTCCTCCATTAGAGCCCTGCATTCTGTGTTAATAGTCTCAGGGCCCCTTTTTCCAGTGTCCTATACTGTATATTCCTTGCTTCTAGAACTTCAGAACCATATGCTCTATGTCCACCAGAATCATATACTTCCAGAATGCTATGTCTTCCAGAACCCTAGGAGCAGAATTTCTTCAGAATCGCTTCAAAATTTTTATATTTTAAGATTCCTATATTTTTATCGTCCTTTGCTCCCAAAACAACTCTTTTATGAATAAATTCACAGGTTTGCATTATATAGTAACAGTGGTGGAAGAAGTACAAAAAAGTAGAGATACAGAAGGTAAAATATGACTCCAGTAAAAGTAAAAGTGTCCCTTTAAACTTTCACTTTCACAAGTCTCAAAATGTTATAACTGTATGTTGGTTATAAGTAGATACCACCAAGTTGCAATCAAAACGTTTAAAACAGAGTGCATGCTCTGCCCCGATTGGTGTTTGCGTGTTTGACCAGTTATGTTTTTATCCACTCATCAATTTAACGAATTGTAGTTGAGTAAAAATTACGATATTTGTAGTAATTGTAGTGAAGTTAAAGTAAACGTCTCGCCAAATGGAAATACTTCAGTAAAGTACAGATACGTGACAAAGTACAGTAATGAATTACACTTACTTAGTTACACTTACTTAGTCACCACAGCATATATAATAACTTGATATAAATTATATAAATAACTTCAAGACACAGAAGCTACCTGTACAAGTAGCTGCCACTGATCACAAATGCCAAAACTCAGAACTTAATAGGAATCACCAAACCACAGTAAGTCATAGGCAGCAACGTCTGTCACACTCAAGCCAGTCGCTTCACTCACCCACTGTGTTGTGCCAGCGATTGACAGCGAACAGGCGGCTGCAGGTCACCGTGACGACGGCAGGCATTGCCAGGTGCGGCAGCGTGTTGGCAGCCACGTGGGTGACCGGCGAGTTAGAGGGAAACTTTAGCACCATGATGACATCTTGCTGCATCTGCTCCTTAAACATGAGTGGACTCTGTGGAAGGAAACACTGATGAAGAGACAGAGCGTGAAGGAGAGGGAAGAGGGAGCATGGGGAGGAAAACAGAGGGATGGAGAGAGGAAATTAGTAGGAGGGTATTGGTTAACCTACGAGGGTAGAGTGGAAAAAAGGAAAAGTTGCCCAGGCAAAGACAAAGTCCCCTGCCCTGAAAACTTTACAGCTGACTGTACTGGAGACTCCTTTTGAAAATGCAGAATAAACATGAACCCCTGCTATTGCTGTTATAGAAATTATATTTGACTATTCAGATACAAGAAATCAACAGCACTGTGGTGTATGAAATATTGGATGAAATATAGCCCAGAGTACATTAAATACATTTTGCATACACACTCCCCACTTCTCAATCCTTAGTGGTCAGGTTCCATCTGCTGAAACTGAGACAAGGCTCAGTTAAGAGGTCTCACTGGGGTTTGGGGGAAGTGTGTGCGTTTGCTTAAGAAAGTATATTATGCACTAGGTACAGGTCAAAGTTCAGAACAGAAACGATTTTCAATAAAACTTCAAGATGTTACAGCAGGACGTTTTAATAATACAGCTGTGTTAGTAGATGTAGATGCACTTATTCACAATTCAGTTCACTTACATTCGTATGCCACTTTTTAAAAGAATGTCGCCACAGATAACATATATATTAAGATCACTTAGGAGCAATGACTCAAATGACCCTGAGTCTAAAAAGGAATGTTTAACACTAAACAATACATATGTATGAGCGTATATAAAATATACTCTTACAGTATGAATTACCCATACTGTGTGTTCTGATTATTCATAATAAATACTGATTTAAATTTTTTTTAATTTGTAGTAAATCTGTGCTTGAAAAGTGACACTGTATGAAAAAGGACATTTTATTCTCTAAGCAGTTTTCAAGACTTTTTCCTTAGTCAGTCACTCACTCCTGGCTGAAGTGGAAAATCTGGTATATAAATGAACAAATTAATCTGTAAAAACGATATATATTTATTTGTAATAAATGATGATGTGGATGTAAGACCCAGGTCTCAGTGCAACAGCTCTAACATGGAATAAACAGTTACAGAGGCACTCAAATGCACTGTTTCAGAGGTTGACAAAAACAAAAATTAAACAAAAGCAGAACTGTAACAGACAAAAATACAGAGTAATGCCAAACTTTTGGAAATAAAGTCAGTTATTGAGAATCTATATATCTGTCTGTCTGTCTGTCTGTTTGTCTGTCTGTCTATTAATCTACCCATGTGTTCATTCTGTTTGTTTGTCTATCAATGCATTAATAACAGACAAACAGAATACTTATCTATCTATCTGTGTGTCTGTATATGTGCCTGGCGTTTAAATGTATATTTATTTATATGTCCAGAGGGAGTGTTTATATCTATCTATCTATCTATCTATCTATCTATCTATCTATCTATCTATCTATCTATCTATCTATCTATCTATCTATCTATCTATCTGTCTGTCTGTCTGTCTGTCTGTCTGTCTGTCTGTCTGTCTGTCTGTCTGTCTGTCTGTCTGTCGGTTTGTCTGTCTATTTGTCTATTTGTCTATTTTTCTGTTAAACAGTCACACAGTCAGACAGACAGACATTTATAAGTCCAGAATGTGTCTGTCTGTCTGTCTGTTTGTCTGTTTGTCTGTCTGTCTGTAACAAAGAACAAAGAATTCTTCACCATCCTCCTTGATAATTATGATGATGTACTCCTGTGTCTCTGTTTGCAGCTTAACAGCAGGTAAGAACCTGATTACAGTTTGTCCAATGCTCTTGTGCACATGGGAATAAAACCTGCACCTTGACATTCCATGAAGATTTTCCTCTGTCTGCATTATAATCCACTTTTGCTAGTTTTTCATTTTGTTGCAGACTTTTTATTTTCTGATTTTATGTAGACTGATTTCTGTCAGTTTAGACCCTGACATGTGGGCTCATTAACCGTTTCAGGGCAGGGCACTTGGAGGGCATTGGTGACATGTGGCAATATTGTAAAATTTCATTACTTAAATTTAAGTTAAAAATATGTGTTGCTTGTGTGTTACAGACGTCTCATTTTTATTTTCCCTCAGCAGTCAGGAAAATAAGGTGATTACCAGTAGAGATCGCTGTTCTCTCGTCACACTGTCTATAGCAGAACCCTGTTGTTTGGATGAAGCTTTGTGCTTTGAAAAGTATGTCAAGATTGTGTGCGTGTGCGCATGCGTGTGATTGTGTGCGTACTGTACTCCTGTACGAGCCAATGACTAGCTGAGTTCGCTTTTCCCATCAGCACATCTGTACCTCAGCTCTGCAGTCTCCAGTGAGCAGATTAGCATCGTGACACACTGCGCGAGCGTGGTGCACATTACTCAGGATGAAGATGTGCTCATTAAAGCCGCGCGCATACGGGCGTGAAAAACAGCGCCGGTGTGCACCGTGAAGGTCAGACGTGACTGCCCTCGTCTAGAGTAATAGCTGTGGCAGTGCAGGCTGAGCCCCGGAGAGAACATGTACATATACACAGACACTAGAAAGGAGATGAGCATGAATACTCTATACACACACTTACACATACAGCACACACACACACACACACACACACACACACACACATGGTGCGCTCACCAGGTGCATGGCGGAGCTGCGAGGAGGATGGGGCTCGATGAGCAACTGAGATGGCGTCTGTCCAATGCTCTGGATCTGTGCCTCTATGGCCTGCAGTGAAGAAATAGAGAAAGAAAGGACAAAGGATAGAGAGAGAGAGAGAGAGAGAGAGAGAGGAAGAAAGAGGCAGAGAGGAAGAGAGAACGAGAGGGGGAGGAATGTCACTATCAATCGGCATCAAATGAGTTGACAATGCAAGCAAATCCCCATCTCAGCCTTTGCTTAAAAAGAAAGATAAGAGCAAAGTGTGTGTATGTGTGCATGTGTGTCTCTGTGTTCTTAGTCCTCCAATGTCATGCCACCCTTCCCTTCCAGTCTCCTTCAACCCCCCTACACACACACACACACACACACACACACACACACACACACACACACACCTTTCAAGTCTGCAGAGTCATCCAAGTGTTAGTATAGAAGAGACAAGCCTTTTCCTATTAACACGCTTGAGTTAGCCGTGCCTGTTTTAGAGGCAGACCCAACAGACGCTAACCTGGCCTGACACACACTGCCTGCACTGCGCCATGGCCCACGCTCATATGTTATTGTGCCAAAGACAAAAGATGGAAAAGAAACACACACAGACACACACACAGAGCACACTAATAAGATAAGATAAGATAAGATAAGATAAGATAAGATAAGATAAGATAAGATAAGATAAGATAAGATAAGATAGAATGACGTGGATATTATGATTTGCTATGAATTTTATGGTATAATGAGATATGATCAACTACGATACAGTGAGAAAGGATAAAGTAAGATACAATAAAATAGGATTGGAGGAACTGAATGTTAAGATATGAGATATAAAAAACTTCCATAAGATAAAATAAGATAAGATAAGATAAGACACAATAAAATGCAATATGTTTATTAGTTATGCTAATTGATAAGATAAAATTAGACAGGACAAGGTAAAATGATATGACTGTTATATATGTAAACTCCAATAAGGCAACAAATATGTATGGTACAATGAGATGAGATGAGATGAGATGAGATGAGATGAGATGAGATGAGATAGATGAGATAGAATGAAATAGAATAAAATAAGATAAGATAATAAAATTAAATTACATAAAAGATCACTGGCATTTAGGTAAGCAAAAATAATGTTAATTATGTAGTATGATGAAATACAATGAAATAAGATCAGACAAGACAAAACAAAAAAGGATGAGAGGAGATGAGATGTTATATGATAAGCTGAGATATGATAAACTACATTAAGGCAAGAAAGTATACAGTAAGCTACAAGTGGGTGTGATAAGATAAGAAGAAACAATAAGATACAATAAGTACAAATGTTGACATAAAATAATGTAATAAAATGTAATCAGATACCGCAGGATAAAGCACCTGTACGTGAGGTACAATATTGCATTGTGTAATATATATATATATATATATCTTGTGCACACGACACAAAAACTTTAAAATGTAAAAACTTGAGGTAGCAAGAAGAAAAGATAAGGTAAAATAAGATAAGATTATATGATAAGAAAAGTATAAGAAGAGTTAAGCATTATAAAATACAATAAGATGATTACTTATGATAAGAATCTATTAGCACAAAGCTGGCAGTAGACAACTGTATAGGATTTCTTTGGAAGATCCTCATTGGCCTGCAGATTGAGCACAAATTTCCACAAGTGCACTCCAAAATCTAGTGGAAAATCTTCCCAGAGGAGTGAAAGCTATTATAAAAGCAAATAGTGGCTGAATGTGGAACATAATGTTCAAAAAACACATACCAATCTTACAGTCATGTGTCAAACTTTTATCCATATAGTGTATCTGTATTATTGTATACGAATTGCCTTATCATGCTATTGTCATATGTAAATTAATTTTTGAACTCACTGTCATCCTCACTTACAATTATTCTGCTGGAAGACCACATATGGCTGAAAAAAGTCAGGTGTCCAAATACTTTTGTTAATACATAAGTACATGTACAAAAAAAATACATACATACATATATCCATACATATATCCATCCATCCATCCATCCATCTATCTATCTATCTATCTATCTATCTATCTATCTATCTATCTATCTATCTATCTATCTATCTATCTATCTATCTATATGTCTGTCTGTCTGTCTGTCTGTCTATTTGTTTATTTTGTTTGTTTGTATATCTGTCTGTCTGTCAGTCTTTATGTCTATCTATCTATCTATCTATCTATCTATCTATCTATCTATCTATCTATCTATCTATCTATCTATCTATCTATCTATCTATCTATCTATCTATCTATCTATCTATCTATCTATATACAGGGTGGTGAAAAGTAACTAGGCATAAAAAATTGGTAATAATGTCCAGATTTCTAAAACAAATTTATTGGAACGTTAAATTTTCATTTTAAATTATGAACAGATGGCAAACCTAAACAATCACGTTCTACAATAATGACGGAAATATTTCCATGCTAAAGTTTCATATTTGATATATTCTCTAATTTCCCAGGCTTCCAACAATTTGTGGTCTCTGTAAATAAGCCCTCGTATAAAGTTCGAAAGGATACGAGTATATTCTAGCATGGGACCTGTAATGAAATGCATTAAATGCAAAAATGCACATACAAATGTTATGGTCATGTGTCCATATAATGTAAAGCTTACAATGCTTCAGAACTCTATACACAGTTTCTTTGATTTATGAATATAGGCTTCATAAATAGCATCAAGTTTTTCATGTGGTCCCCAGACGTACGTTTTGCAGCCAGAAATAAATGTACCAGCGCCACATGGGGTGTGATATCTGTCAAAAAAAGTTATTGCTGACTACAGTTTTTTTTTGGACAGACTATAATTTTACATTTTCCAAACAAACACAGAAAATATATTTATTGATCATTTTAAAAAAGCTTATTATTGACATGGAGATGGTCTTTATGTATCTGATGGTGCAGAATCAGTGCTGAGCGTTAAATATATACGACAATAAGTATGAAGCCTTTTACACACAGTACAAAATCTCCAAAAAAGTCTCCAAACTCTATCATGAT
Organism: Silurus meridionalis; assembly: GCF_014805685.1. NCBI lineage: Eukaryota > Metazoa > Chordata > Actinopteri > Siluriformes > Siluridae > Silurus > Silurus meridionalis. The sequence continues at coordinate 21,376,229 of NC_060895.1, forward strand.
GGATGCAAAGATGGATTATCCATGTAGCACTGTAGCAAGTCGAAGCAGGAAGTGACAAATGGATCGGTGTCGATGCGGAGGACGTCGAGATGTAACCTACAAGTATCGGTTTATGTTGACATGGCACGCGGAGTGTGAGCTGTTCAGCTAGACTGAGAGGGAGGCTTCACATGGCGAGAGCTGATAGATGGGACTTTTCCATCAGCCACCGGGGGTCTTGTAGGTGTCTGTCAACACTAGCGAACATGGTGGCACATGCGTACACTGACACGGCCACACGCTCCTGTAGCACACGCTATCAATAACCGATGTATAGTGTCATGCGTCTGTCAGAATTCCAGACCAGGAATATAAGTCAAATGTGGCAGGTGAACAAAAAGAGAAAAATGGCAGTCGGGATTTCTGTAACGTAGGCAATGTTCAAGTAATCGTATTTAATGCTACACTGATAGTGGAATATTCTAGAAGTTATATGTTAGTAATAGTAATTATGAAATATTGCTAAGAATGTAATGTAGTTCTCACAGTGCTATCGTGTTGTGTGCTATAATTTGACATTTCTAGATGCATTCGTTTTTTGTTTAAATAATGTTTATTGATTGATTTTGTTATTTTGAGGCTAACCATTATGTCAAACAATATTTTTCCCTTTATCTTGCATCATGTTTTCCTGTAAACAGTGACAAGCTGTGTCAAAGGATCAAACGCAATGAGCATAATGGTATGTGGAAGGGTGTGATGGTAAAGTTTTACCACCCAGAACTTTTTTAAACCAAAATTTCTAACAGCTTTTTATTATATTTATACCACTCAACTTGTCAAATTTCCCTACCAGGATGACATCATCCTTTTATTCTACACTTGCTTTAATTTTGTCCTCAAAAGCCGCAATCGTCTCAACTTTCTTTTAAATTCTCTTCTTGAAGTTGATTTGACTAAAACATTATGTTACAGAGAAATCACAAAGTGTAAACTGTTCTGTAATGACTTTACAGTACAAATGTATGTCATGTGAGAAAAAACAAAAATCTTATTTGTTCTATTTCTAGCCAATTTCTAGCCATATTTTAGTGGAATTGGTTAAACCATACACAAATGCTGGGTGAGATATCAGATGAGACAGCCAAAACAAGAACGTCTTATGCATGTTATTACTGTCATCTGCATTTCATTATATTATCAGCCATCTGTATGATCCTTTAGATAAACTTTCAGCAATAACGGGTTACAAACCCGATGCTAAAAGCCGATGATACTACCTGCTCAAAAAAGTATGCAAAATTACCCAAACTTGGTCACATCATTCCAACATGGCTATACAATTTTTCATCATGCTTCATCACAGGTCTGACCTCTGCACCACTGGACTCCTTTGCGAACGTTGCCAGAGCCGCCTCGAACACATTTGGCAACCATTAAACGTCAGTCACCGCCGCTTTACACCGCAGTCCATCAAGTAACAACCGACTCGCATTATAGCTATTTTAGGTTAGGCTCAGGAACAGGGGTCATGACGTCTGCTCGAATAAAGTAATCTGATCCAAAGATCTGAGAAACAGGCAGCCATGTGGAACACATCACTGTGTTCCTGCCAGACAGCGCAGTCATGAGGATGGAGAGAAAAACAGAGACAGGAATTTTTGCAAAGAGTCACATTCAGAATCGCTAGCAATCATGACCCAGAAATTGAGAGCAATGAAAAACATCTACACCAAGTTTTTTTTTCTTTTCTTCTCTTTCTTTGGGAGAAAGCACCAATGATAAAATATCCACGTGTGAATAACTGTAGTAACAATGAGATCAATGTCAAGGAAAATTGTGCCAAATATGCCAATTATCCTGAAAAGAAGCAGATGTTTTCTGGGTTCAAGCTTGCAATTTAACACGATGGGAAACTCTTCCTTCTCCAGGCTGTCTGACTCCTCGACATCATCTCAGCAGCAGCTGAGGTTATCTGTGGGACACATCCCTTTGGACCATCCGACATGCCAATATTCTGATCATCACACCTTTAAAGGAATAAAAACAGGCCCAATCACCAATGAAAATCTGGAACCCTTCACTAGCAGTTAATTACATTAATCCACTTTAAGCTGCTGTTTGTTGGCATCTTTCAGAGACCTCTTACTTCATGCAGACGACTGCATACCCTGAAGCTACACTTTTATCCTGACTCACTTTTAAAATATATGTAAGCGAGATGGATTCCACATGTAGGCTCTATAACTACCATACCTGTGTCTCGAATCACATGCTATTTTAAACCATTTCTGAGAATAAGCACCAATTATAGAACAATTTTCCTGTAAAACATTTAGTTCTGGAATAAAAAATAAATAAATCTCATGTTCCGTTTGAATCGAATGTACTAAACTTCTAGATCATCATATATTTACATTCTACATATACAATATATAAAACATTCGGCAGGAGATGGTATGATGGTGCAGCGGTTAGTGCTGGAGCCTCAGAGCTACAGGTTTCCAGGTTCAATCTTGAGCTTGGGTTACTGTTTCTGTTGACTTTTGCATGTTCTCCAACATCCATGTGGGTTTCCTTTGGGTTCTCTGGATTCTTCTGACCTCACGAAAACAAATAAAATAGTTGGATTGGTGACTAAATTGCCCCCAAGGCATGAATGAACATGGCCAAGGTTCCCCGTAATAGATTGGCATCCCATTCATGGTCTATTTTCTCTTTATTTTCAATGTTCCTCGGATAGGCTGTGGATCCGGGATGATCTGATCAGAAATAAAGTGTATGCTTCTGATACAATCACAATTCCAAAAAAGTTAGGAAAATAAATATTTAAAACAGCAAATGAAATCTATATTTCGGAATTTGATGGCTGCAAAAGGTCTAAATAAAAGTCGAAACAGGAAACATAATGTTCATAATATTTTCTGTCTGTATACATCTGAGAACTGAGGAGACCAGTTACTACCAGAGCATTTGTAAGATCAGACAAAGAGGTCTGGGGTCTGCATTCAAAAGTGTTAAGTGAGGCTGAGATTTGGAGCTTTGTGCAGGCCAGTTCTTCCCCTCCAACTGTAACATAGCATGTCTCTTATCATTACATTTACTGCATTTGAGAGATGCCTTTATCCAGAGCGACTTACAGCAGAGACATTTTGATAGTGCTGGGATTTGAACTTGTGACCTTCTGATCCAGAGTTGAATGCCTTACCTTTTAGTTCTCCTGAATGGTTATTATATTGCTAGAATTTACAAAGATGTTCTGTACAACTGAGTAATTCTAACTAAAGCAACCAGATTGGGAAGAAATAGAGCTTCCTGATGCTCAGGGGTCCACAAACCTTACTGGCTAGATAGTGTATTTCAGGAACACTTGTCATGAGGCTAGAATACACACATCAGATAGGACACTGGTTCATTGCAAATGGCCATGCACACACATTCACAAAGACACACACATTCACACCATCCAGCACATTTTTAAGTAAAGTAAACATGTAAACAAACTTTTAGAACATGCAATACGACTTCAATTCATTCATTCACTTGTCTTTAGTAAGTGCATGGTCATGCTGGTTAATCCCATTCTTCAAAAACTGGGTGGAAAAAGAAAATACACACTGGATGGTACAGTTTATCATGTCAGCATGCAAACATATATTTACATCCAGAAAAAATTAAACAGCTTTTTTGTGTAGGTGGGAAGAAACTGGAGAACCCAGCAAGAACATAATAATCTCTACACAGACAGAGACCTAAATTCAGGATCAAACTATAGAACCCATAGTCTGTTGTGACACCACACCGGAACATTTCTCTCATAGAATAATTGTGCTTTAGAAGACGTTAAAAACTACGATATAGAATAAAGCACAGTCATGTACCCTGGAGTTTTCTAACCAATATTCAGGAAACAGTGAGAAAACAATGGCACAGTAGTTATAGCTGAATGTGAATTAAGGTCATAGAGAACATGCAAACAAATGCATTCATAGTATTTTTTTTCTCCAATTTTTTTTATGCATCATTTGATCTTTACACTTTTGAAAATATCACATGAGGACTTTGTTAGAAGTGGCATCCCAAAAAAACTTATATAACAAGAAAAATTTATATTTAGAGTTGTAGTCTGTACAAAATACATGATGTGCAAATTATAGTTTAAACACAACAGTTATTATTATAATCACTAGATTATAATATATTATTAGAATATTGATGGTAAAAGTAAATTTTTTTTTAAATGATTCAAGATGCTAAATATACAGTAGTTGAGGTAATATAATTTATTTCATACCGATTTCTTATATTCTTATATACAATATTATTCTGGAAGATAAATTTTAGCATCATATATTAGCATCGATATAGGTTTATTCCTAATGAGTGCACCAGTGCCGACATTGGCAAAGAAAAACTCCCAGACTTAACAGGGAGCTCATTCTAATCTGAGTGACACTGAAGAAAGTCCACTCATTATGGTTCCATTATTGCTGAGGTTATCAACTGTTCACTGCAAAAGTGTTTATAGCCATTACAACCGTATATATATATATATATGACATAGAAATGCTTATTTGTAATTATTTAATTCTGTTTGAAATCTGCTTTGGGACAATGTACAATGTTGTTTAAAGTGCTAAACTAAATTTAATTAAATTGAATTGTATAGAAATAGGTAAAGGTCTGGGTTACAGATCCAAAGGTCGGGGCTGCTCCAGGAGGGACAGTGAATAATAGCTGACCCTGTGTTCAGATCACAGCTTTCTAACAACCTGGGATATACGAAGATAGAATGACACTGTTCTGTATAGTATATGTGACACGTAAGAAAATTTTTTTCTTTTGAATACAATAAAATAGTGTGTACATTTTTACAAGTCAAATCATATCAGAAATGTATATGAATTGCAAAGATTAAATAGGTGCTTTTGATTGATTTAGGAAAAAATAAAGGGTTAAGAAAGAAAAAAGATGAATGTCTAACCATTTTTCTGAAATGCAAGACATATTTTTTTTTTTTTTTTTTACGTGGGCTCCAGGGAGCTGCAGGCTAATGAATACTTGAGAGAATACTGAGCGGCAGTAATTAGTCAGGAATTTCCCTAATGAAAGGAAAAAGAACAGCTCATGTCAATTTATATTCCATTGAAATGTAGGCCAACAGAGGTACTGTAAATTGGGCTCAATTTAAGTAAGTAAAAAAAAATTTAAAGAAATGTTTCGAAAGCGAACACAGCATTAGCATTAACTCAAGGTGCAGCTTTGCAACATGCTCGTATAAATATAATTATATATTTATAAAAGCTTCATAAGATTCATGTCTCTGGTCCAGTTTCTGTTGATCAATAATGCATAATGCAGTACACGTGTTTGACCAACATGAGTTATCTCGCACCCACGTGGAGGTCTGCTAATATTTTCTCCATGCTAGCGGAGTGAAGCGATATTTAGTAATGCGTAAATGTACACGCTGCCATGTGTACTTGTCATTTTAATATCGCCACAACTTCATGTTATGATCTCTGTTCCTGCAGCCGCTCACTGACGAATGTTTGATTTCGTACTATTCCGAGTCGACGGCAGCCTGAGGGATCGCCGTCCATTTGACATGGTGACATTTTAATGCCATTATTGCGGTGCTTAATGTTGACGCCTTGGCCGCACTTGTCAGAAGAGAGCGAATCAATAACCTGGAGCTAAAGCGCAGCCTGACTCTGTGAGATATCAACATCCAGTTCATACCTGTGTTTGTCTGTGAGGGGTTTCAGACTCTAGGACAGGAACACTGTCACTCATCAGAGGGCCGGCCTGAGTTTCAAAAGAAAGTGAATTCTACAGGAAAGGTCCAGATTTATTTCGAAATAATCTAATGCAAATGAGTATAGAAATATAGAAAATAGAAATAGCTGATATATAATTATAAGTATAATTATAAGTTCCAGTATCTGTGAATGAGAATGGAACAAAGATCCACAGAGTACAGATTATTCAATCCTGTTATACACTCATAATAGGTCAAGACAGGAGGTGGAGCTGGAGGTAGCAGAGCTGAAGATGTTGATGGTTTTGTTGGGAGTGACGACGATGGACAAGATTAGAAATGAGTTTATGAGAGGGACAGCGCATGTAGGACGTTTGTTTGGAGGTGGTTTGGACATGCAGAGGAGGGACATGGGGTATACCAGTAGGAGAATGCTGAGGATGAAGCCACCAGGAAGGAGGAAAAGAGGAAGACCAAAGAGGAGGTTTATGGATGTGGTGAGGGAAGACATGCAGGTAGTTGGTGTGAAAGAGGCAGATGTAGAGGGCAGGGGGGTGTGGAGACAGATGATTCACTGTGGTGACCCCTAATGAGAAAAGCCGAAAAAAGAAGAAGAAGGTACACTCATAATAGGTCCCAGAAATCGGAGTCAAGACATTTTTCTCATATTTTTAGCCTCACTATCTATCTATCTATCTATCTATCTATCTATCTATCTATCTATCTATCTATCTATCTATCTATCTATCTATCTATCTATCTATCTATCTATCTATCTATCCGTTATATAGAGATATAAATCACAATAAAACGAATTAGAAAATGCAACAAATAATAAAAAAATGACTCGCTTCACTTTTTGCTATCGTTCCACTCAGAATGGCGGAACAGTCAGAAAAAGGGAGCTGTGGTGAGCAAAGATAATTGTCATTGTGTGTAAAGTAGCAGGAAATGATAAAAAGCAGGGCTTTCTCCATATTGTTTGATAATTAGCCCCCCTGGTCAGTGAGTGATTTGCATAGTGGTCACTTGACAAATAAAAGCAGTCCTGGAAGTGACAGTATATAAATGACTTGTTTTGCAGACAGCAGATGGTGGGTATCGCAGGGAGCGAGAGCGAGTGCTAGGGAGCGTAGAGGAGAGAAAGAGAGAGCGAATGAGGGGGAGAGAGAGAGAGAGAGAGAGAGAGAGAGAGAGGGGGAGGCGGGTGGCGGAGGGAAAAACACTCTGCCTGCCAGCTGCTGCTGTCTCCGAATCACATCCGCTAACAAAATTAAGCTGTACGCAAACTTCATGCTGTGGGTCCGGATATTGATCACACTGATCCATACGCTTTGGATATTGGAAACTCAGAGAGACGGATACTAAATCTGAAAGGTTTATGGAGATTATAACCATGAAATATGGATAAAATTACAGTATTTATATGGTGTGAATTACTAGTAAACATCCTCAGAATGTACTTTTAGGGGAAATGAATCAATGGTAGGATGTGGTGTTATGGCCAGAGGCGAGTCAAAGACGAGTTACTGTTACCACAAATATTCCCATTTACATTTGTGGCATTTGACAGACACCCTTATCCAGAGGGAATGATCTTATTTATACAACCAAAATAGTATAAGGGTTAAGTGCCTTGCTCAAGTGCCAAACGAAGGCAACTTGGAAGTGCTGGGATTTGAACCTACAACCGTTTGATCAGAAGTCCAATGTCTTAACCACTAAGGTACACCTCAATATTATTTCTTAAAAGCTATAGCAATTCAGCAACAATGTATTTATGAAGGGTAATAACATGATTTTTATCTATTTATAGTTACTAGGGATGGTAAAGTTTCGCATCGATACATCGGCATAAAACTTAACGATAAATCTGGGAAAAATTATTTATTCGTATATACTTATTAGTAGATGTGCAATACTTTTACTATTTAAAAAAAAAGTAAAATTATTTTTATGGAGATTTTTCCTCGCTAAACTGTTTCTCGAGCGCCGCTGCTGCTACATAAATATGACATATCACAACACTACGGAGACCGAGGCGTTTCCTGAGAGTCCCATAGAATACAGATTAACATGGCAGAGGTAGAGCTGTAACTTCCTGGAGACAAAACAGGAAAAGACCAGACAGACAGCAAATCATCAATTTACTTAAGTGTCTTCTGACTTTGAAAGCATGATACTTTCACAAACAGGCCTTTACAGTGCAAGAAAAATGTTTAATAAAACCAACGGTATAAAAGCAAACTATTTGTACCATATTGAATTGCAGAGCATCATATTTTTTCAATTTAAATGTTACAAAACCTCTGGTAGCTCAGTAGTTTGAATGTTGGAAGGTTGTGAGTTCAAATCCCAGCACCACCATGCTTCCAGTGCTGGGCCCTTGAGCAAGGCCCTTAACCCTCAACTACTCATTTGTATAGGCATTACAAGTTAGGTCTTGCTCTCTCTTTTGTGATAACAGGCTTGAAAATACACAACTTATTTTCAGGTTAATAAGAAAAAACCTGGAGCCGGTTTAAAACTTTCCCATGATGCCGATCACTCTACATCTTTCACTGAGTTTATAATTGGGATTAGGTTATGAGGGGCACCTGAAATACAAGGAAGACACAACAATTACCACAAAACCACAACATCTTAATCTCAAGCTAAGATTTGCCTTCGAGCTGCTCTACTGTCATAACTGCTGATATTTATTCAGCACCTTCTGACCAATCAGATTTGAGAATACAGTAATAGAACATATAATCGAGTAAATATGAAGTATAATGTGATTGTTTGAGTGTGTTTTGTGTGTATGCCTGTTTTGTATGCATGAAGTTATCTGATGAACAGAGTTGAGGTCTGAATACAAAGTGCATGAGTCAGAATGCTGCTCTCATCCCTACATAGGGCACATTTGCATGATGAGACATGGATGACACACAATAACAAACACACAACAAACGTACATATAATGCTGATTATAGTGCTGAGTATGTGACCATCATTTTCCTGATTCTAAATGATTCAGTAATATTTTCAGTCAAAGAGCATCAAGAGGACGTTCGAAGAGAACGATCAAGAATATAAATGACATAACCTAAGACAATAGTAAGCTTGGACTTGTTCAATTGGACATGGTTGGAATCTGAAGAACAGGAACACAATCATATAAAATTGTATAAAAGTTGGTGGTCACATTACAGAGTATGTGTTATGATCCTGTCACACTGAGACTCTAGTGATGAAGGCCCATCAGAGTATTTTAGCACCTCAGATGCTTAAAGGACTTTGTCCTCTAAGGTGTTGAAGAACTTTTACACCTGTATTGTCAAGAGCATCTTCACAGGGAGCATCAAAGCCTGGTTTTGGAAACGGAGCCAAAATAGATGGACAGGCTCTCCAGAGAATGGTGCAATTCCAATCTACATATTTTATATCCTAATCAATTTTTTATAATCTTTTTATAAAAAACGTAATCATGCCAATGAATATTATATATTTTTATGCCTGGAACATCTGCCATAGTTACATGTTGCTGTGTAAGTTACTATAGAAACAACAACGATTTAGAACAACCATTATTATAAATCTGTGATTTGAATCACAGCCAGCATTACTGTTACATGTTCTGACCAATCAAAACTAAACAATGCTCTAGTATAACATCATCATCTATTCCTTTATCTAAACAGTTCATCAGTTATTAAATTCCTTCCAATTTCAGAGCAGTCTTATGTATTGGATCGGATCCGGTTACCATGGCTACTACTACTTCATGTTCATAATGACCGGAGATGACTAAAAAGCAAAACCGGTTTGAAGAAGTGTGTATCAGTATAACAGGGATGTCATGGCGTTTCATGTACCTCACGCAGCAGCGGGTCTGGAGCGAGGCTGTCGAGGTTGCCGAAGCCCTCGTAGGTCAGATGGTGAAAGACGTTAAGGGCGCGCACAGCCTCGGGCCCGCGCTGCTTGTAGCCAAAAATAAGGTCAATCCACTGGTGGAGCTGACACGAAACAAACTCGCTTTCCAGAGCCTGTAAAAGAGAAGCAAAAATTTGAAGAGAAGAGATGAAAACACAGCACTGACAAAAGTACAGATCCATATTAAACAGAAAAACACTGCACATAGCAAAGCATGTATACAGAAATTTCACTTGTACTTGCAGAATACGCATAAAATTGTAATTTGCATTGGAATACAGCATATGAATCACATTAGATCAGAAAATGATCATCAACATAAACCTTTTAGTTATGAATATAAATATTTCTTTTTTTCTATGAATATTTATAATATTATTAAAAGAATGTATTAATATGGTATAATATTATTTATTTATTTATTTATTAATTGAATGATTAATAACTAGTAAAGCATAAAGGGGCATGTTTTCCGAGAATCGCGTAGCCCTCCATCCGGCATTCGAGTGGCAATGAAAGACAGAAAAAAAAAAAGAAAACATCACAAGAATTACACACATTTTTAATATGTGTAAGGTGTGGAGAGTCTGCTGTACAAGACACACTGCCAGTGGTCATGATAGAAATATTAATTATATTATATTATATTAATTATATATTAATTATGCATTAATATAAACCTTGTTCACGTGGCTGGAATTACAGTCAGAAATCCCATTATGAAAAAAAACCAAGAAAACCCATCTGGATGTGATAATACAACAATATTAATGATCACTGATACTCCATCACTTTTACATTTACGTTATTTGGCAGGCACAATCCAACAAGTCTCCTTTCACTGTAGTCATAGCCTGTAAACACCATATCTAGCAGATGTGTCAATATTACGATCATGAAATGACAAAAACAGAGTGCACTGTGGATTTTCTGTGCATTTTTTTTCATGAAATTATGATTATTTTGGAGATTTTTTTTTTTATTAAAGCAAATTGTTTGCTTTCGTGCAAATTTGACGGGAAAGAACTCATTAAAAAGCTTAACTGTTTTGAGTCCAACATCGCAAAGTCCATTGAAATGTACATTTTATAAATGTCCTTGTAAGTAAATCCCTGACCAGATTTTTTTTCTTCTCTTAGTCAACCATTATGGAATAAAAAAAACAGCTATTAAATCCACACAAATGTATTTAAGCTTCGCTACAAATGCGGTTTGCGTGCTCTGACTAGTGCACAATCTGACTATCCAATCAAAGGACCTGAAAACGCTGACGTCATTGGACGCCTGCTAGATGGCCCCGGTGCCTTCAGCACATAATGAGATGGCTAAAATCTGATTGGACAGACGCTTCCCTGTAAACAGACACTCCTTGTAGCAGCTCACCTGAGAGAAAGGCTATAAAATGAAGATAATAGACTATTTGGAGTAATTAAATACATAATCATGGACAGTTATTCTGATATGGTTTAGGTCAGCAGAGAAGGCCTTGCCTGCCCTGTTGGGCCGCCACTGGTAAGATATCAATAAGATGCAGTGAACGATGTATTCAAAATTCAATTCAGAGCTAGAGGTTTTTGGCAAATTCCAAGATGGCAGAAAATCTAACTAGGTAACAATGTATGTTACCAAAACACTATATTATTGTCTGGTTCTGGTTGTTTGGTTCCTTTCAAGGTTTCTGTCTCATGCCATCTCAGGAGGTTTTGCCTTGCCACAGTTACCACTGGCTCGTTTATTAGGGACAAACTTACAAATATACGGAACAAACATACCTTCTTTTATAACTGCTTTATCTCTGTAAAGCTGCTTTGAGACAATGTCCATTTTCAAAAGCGCTATACAAGTAAAATGAATTTAACTGATATCATAATTTGTGCAAAACTAGTCTTGAATTAGGGACACGTTTCAAAATAATAAATAATAATAATAATGACAATACTACTACTACTACTGCTACTACTACTAATAATAATAAAAATGATAATAAAAAAAAATAATAATTATTAATACTACTAATAATAATGCCTTCAAAATCACTCTCATATGTTTTTACTATTAAAAATGTTTCTTTTAAGTATTATAATGTGTTATGAATATTTTATTTAAACCCATTTGATAAATCTAATACTGTGCACACAGCGTACTAATACCTACTGATGTCATAATCAATGTAAATATTTATACTGCATTATCCGAATGCACTAATTTGCAACCGGCCAACAAAAAAAAAAGCTATATTTCTTTGGAATGGTCAAGTTGGATCTGCTAATTTGGTATTATGGCCCTTTAAGATATTAAACCCTAATGTAAGGCCAATTTACAGGCTACCTTGCGGGATAATGATCATAAAACACGGCCTTGTACCAAATGGATTTTTTATAGCCATCTGGGGACTATACTGCGATACAATCATCACTACAGAGAAATAATGAACGTTATACTGCAGATAGAATGCAGATTGCTTTCACAAAAGAAATAAACACCTTCACGATCATGGTTACACATACCCGTGCGCACACACACACACACACACACACACACACACACACAGACACACACACAATGCTGGAATTTGAGCCTCTTTCCTGCATCAGGACTAGCGGCAGGCTGAGCTCCGGAGGGGGCTGTGCTAGCCTCGGGACATGTCACTCCAATTGAAAGTGACACATGCAAAGATGGGAACACTAAGCAAGAGAGGAGAGAGAGAGAGAGAGAGAGAGAGAGAGAGAGAGAGGATGGCTAGAGTGTCGAGAGAAAAAAGGAGGGTAAAAATACATGGAGAAAAGAGGGATTAAACAAGAATGAAACAGCAGCATGAAGAGATGGAGGAAGAGACGAAGAGATCAAAAATGGAGGATGAATAAACCCACATCGCATTCTCAAGAAGTGCAGATATTAGTATAAAAAAGAATACGCACAGACAAAAGGGGTTGGATTTTGTCATGCAATTTATGTGAGAAACAATTGTGATCTTTAGCTCCTCCCCTAAACTAAACCACACTTCATCTGGATTTTATTTTTTATTAAAAAATTTTAACAAAAAAAAAAAAAAAAATTTGATATGTATTTTTATTTTATTTTATTGTACATAAAGTGCCTTTTAAAAGTTGGAAGACACCTAGTCTTTTATGTGTTGAGACACATGTATGTCCCTTTTGTTTCTATGCAACCAAACAAGAATTGGACTTTAATTAAATGACTGGAAGAAAGTTTTTGAAGTAGATCCCAAGGAAGAAATCTCCAACTAGTAAAAAACATCTTTGGCAAGTTTAACAAGAGGCACAGTAAAGTATATCAGCTGAATGTTTGGAGAAACGAATGTTCGGATTCCAAGATTGTGTAAAGCTGTTATTTAGGGAGGATCTAGGTGTTTCCGAAATTTTGACAAGCACTGCATTGTCTCTGGATGACTATGGATTTAATTTGTTAAGCAATTAGTGAATTCTTTTCTACAACTTTTGATGCAATGAGAAAACCTCAGGCGTTTTATTGAGAAATCATAAACAGCGAACCATTGGTACATTAAAAAACTCTCATAGCGCAACCCAAACTTGTTACAGCACCGTAAAATATGAAATTAAATAAACAGTTTGGGTTTTCTTTTAGTTAAAAAGACAAAAAAACAAGTTTGTTATTTAGCCATTAAAAAAGGGGTTAATAATGGAGACTCCCTCCAAAAAAGGAGTAATATGAAAATAAAGTTTAATAAAAAATAATATCACATTACAATAATAATAATAATAATAATAATAATAATAATAATAATAATAATAATATTATTATTATTATTATTAAAAAAATATTTAGATTTGTCCATAAACCAAAAATACAAATAGTGAATGTGTTTCTTATTTATTATTTTTTTTATTTCCATATTTACGTGGCATAGAACAAACAAACAAACCCATTGATTTCAGCTTGATGAACTCTTCATTCCTTGTATTTATATTTTTCATTGTATTCATTGTATGAGTCATTTTTTGTGCTCTGCTCCCTGACTGATGGTTGGAAGTCTGATTTCCTGTAAGGTAACATTGCGCAGTGCATGTGCAGACATGCTGTAATGAGTGGTGCTGAAAGACAAACTGTTTCCTGCGATTCGGTTAGTTACTGACGTTTTGTTAATCATCCACATTCTCAACATGACCTGTTTTCCCATGAGTTAAGTTGTTTTTCTGAACCTTCAAAGGAGGAACGTGCACTGATTTAACATGAGGTGCTTTTAAATAATTGAATAAAAAGCAAATTTGAGAAGCTGTTTTTTGGAAGTCCAATCATAATTTTTTCCATCCATCCATCCATCCATCCATCCATCCATCCATCCATCCATCCATCCATCCATCCATCCATCCATCCATCCATCCATCCACTGATGCTTTCCTTCAAACAGTGTGTGTGTACGTTAAAGTTGATTTTAGCACTGATCTGATATATCAGCATGGGACTTCACCTCTGTAAGAAGTCTTAACGCATGCAGCTAGATATCAGCCCACATGCGTTTAGTGTATAGTGTGTGTGTGTGTGTGTGTGTGTGTGTGTGTGTGTGTGTGTGTGTGTGTGTGTTTAAACAGGAAAAGAAAGTGCTGGAAGAAAGGTCATCCCTATGAGACACATACTCTCCATGACACACTCCACTGTCAGGGTAGCTGAAAAGGTCAAGTACACGTCTAAGAGTACACACACACACACACACACACACACACACACACACACACACACACACTCACACACAAACACATGCACTTCTTAGGCAGCCGAGGTCAAAACACAGCATCAGCTAACTGCACACGGGGGTTTGGCAGAGGAGAGACTGATTCCTGCTCAGGAAGTTGCATTTTTCTTCCATCAATAAAGCAGGAAAAGAATAAAGATGAACAACACACCAACAATAATCTATCTATCTATCTATCTATCTATCTATCTATCTATCTATCTATCTATCTATCTATCTATCTATCTATCTATCTATCTATCTATCTATCTATCTGTCTGTCTGTCTGTCTGTCTGTCTGTCTGTCTGTCTGTCTGTCTTTCTGCCTACCTGTCTTTAAAGCATAGCATCTTGAATACATTTCTCCTCTTTTTTGGAATAACATCAGGACTGTTCTTCACCTCTCCAATTTGCCCACATACAATCTCTCTCTCTCTCTCTCTCTCTCTCACTCTCTCTCGATCTCTCTAACACACGCACGCACGCACGCACGCACGCACGCACGCACGCACGCACGCACACACACACACACACACACACAGACCCATCCTCAGGATCCAAATTGTGATTGATGAAGCCCTGCATTAGTGTAACGTTATAGGGGACAGTGACTGGATCTGTCCTTCAGTGACATCACTGAGATCTGAGCCCCGACTGCATTAGTATCGAGCTGTGCAGTCCATTAGCATCCTCGGGAGAAAGCTGCAGCGTACACACGGGAAAGCAGGGTGAGGCGGGGTAAAGCAGACTCCAAAAGGGACACATTTCAGTGCTACATTTTTTGTTTTCCTTCACTGGTATCTGAGCATGTAGGGGGTTCATCAGGGTACTGATTGGTTTGTACTAAAACTTATCTGGAAGTTTGCAGTAAAAATGTGGTAATGTGGTATAATGGTAAAAAAATTAGGAGTGGGTGTGAAGGTAAGCGCTGCAATGGCTGAGCTGAAGTTCAGAAGCTGCTCTTTTATTAGCATCTTATACTATTATACCCTTCAAGATGTGGCAGGAACGCTTCTGAAATGTGTCCTGGATCTCCATAATAGTGTCAAAATAGTGACCTTTGACCTAGATCTTCATTTTCAGGAAGAAAGCGAGGTTCACAGGAGCCAAATCTGGTGAGTAGGGTGGGTGCGGAAGTAAGATCATGTGGATTGTGGATCATGTCGATCCCCGACGATCATGACAATTTTGGAAGTTGAGCTCGATCATAGTCTTCCTGATTTTTCATCATCTTCCAGTGACGTTCTTCCGTTCTTAAAGCGTGCGTGCTGTTGGAATCACCTCAAACGACTGATTGCAGCATCGGCATATGTCAAAGGTCTCTGTGGCAAATTTGCCTAGTTTCATGCAGAATTATTATTATTATTTTTATTTAATATTTTAATAATTTTTTTAATTTTGTATTTATTTATTTTTTTAATGAGGTAAGTGAGTTAAGTAAGGTATTGTGTGTATTTTTGGGGCAAGTGGTAGCACATAAGATAAGGATCTGAATTAACATTGGAAGGTTGGGATTCACCAAGCTGCCTCTATTGGGCCCTTGAGCAAGGCCCTTAACCCTCTGTCCTCCAGGGGCACTGTATTGTGGCTTTCTTGCATAACTTGGATATGCGAAGAAAGAATTTCACTGTGCTGTAATGTAGGTGTGACATGTATAAAGCACCCTTTTACTTTATATATCAACATACACATATAAGTCGAAAAAAAAAACCAGCGCTACTGAAATTTGTGCAAATCTTACAGGAAGTTTGATTTCACTTCTGCCAATGAAACCATTTACACAACCACAAGACTTCACTGTACTAGTGTAAATGAGCCCTTTCGGTTTTATTACTCTTCAATCTGCAACTGCGCAACGCCAACACGTCTGCTCAGGCAAACATCAACCGTGTTTCATCAGGTGCTCAAAATCAGTCATAATTAGAAGAGACATTCGGTTCCGCACGGCTGGATATTTGTGCGGTGTAAAGAAAAAAAAAGTCTGGATGGATCTCTTACCATTCTGTTGATCCTCACAAAGTCCTCAGGCGTCTTGGCCCAGGCAGGAAGCTCTACATCACACACCGGGGTGCCGTCATCTCTGTCCCCCAAACCGTAGCCGTTACTGTTCACAAACATCTCTGGCAGGTAGTAGAACTCCGGGATCAGCTCCTACCAACAGATTGACACAGGAAAGTTTCACTAGTTTTGTTGTGTCTTAATTTGCATTGCTGTATAAAGTAATGGAAATGCTGGATGTAGGCTGTAGGTCAATGCAGATCCTAAACCCGAAAAAAATGTTGCTGATGCCTTTCTGCCTCCGAATACCAGAAGAAAAAAAAGAAGTAAAAATGTCGACAGCATTCCAAGTGGCCAGCGAAACAGCCTCCAGATGACTTGTTAAAGGCTTTGCAGTGAATTGGAAAACCCAGCACTTGGGTAACAAAATAAGCAAAAGAGATGAGGAGCAAGCTGCAGTTATTTCCTGTCTAAGTGCTGGACTGGATGTTTTATGTTTTGGGGGTCAGAAGGTGGTTTGGGTTTCTCGAGTATCACATGGAGCAGAGAAAGTGGAGCAGAACCTCACCGCTGCTCCCATGTGTGATTTCAACCAGCGAGTGACTACAAACAGAAGAGCAAGCTCAAGGAAAGTCGATGATTCTGAGATATGTGAAGATGATAAGACAGGTCTAAGAAGAATTTGCTTCAAAAAGAAATTCATACCAACTCCTAATGCCAAACTAGATATATTTGGTGCATGGTTTTGGTTTTCTGGGATTTTTCCTTAAAAACTGGAGCTAATGTTTAATACTATACGTTGAATCTTTATATATCTAAATAAATGGCTTTGAGTTTTCCAAAATTACTATAAAGTCAACCTAAATGAAAAAGTTATGGCAGGTAATTGTGTCAACCCAATTAACAAACGTATTTAGCAGATTATTTATGTTTCATAAATTATGTTCAGTCACTATTTTGGGAAGTGTGCTTCCAAATTTAGTGCAAATCAATTTAAATCAATCTTATTTTGTGAGCGCTTTTAACAATAGACATTGACTCTAAGCAGTGTTACAGAGATAAAGCAGGTTATAAAAGAATGTCTAAGCTCTTTATTAATGTAAGTTTGTCCTTAGTAAATGAGCCAGTGGTGACTGTGGCAAGGAAAAACTCCCTGAGATGGTATAAGGAAAAAACGTTAGGAGGATCCAGACTTAAAATGGAACCATTCTTCATCTGGGTGGCACCGAATGTCTCTTCTATTCATGGACCATTGCGACATATTAAATGCAGCCTAATTGCCCATCATACCCATCACTACACAACAAATATTATAGCACATGCTGGTCCATTTGCATTGATATAGCAAAGATTTAGAAAACAATAATGGTGACACTTGTCTTGTAAGTAAGTCCACTGTAAAATGTCATGTTCCCCAAGCAAGGTTTTTCACATGCGTGGCTCGTGTATGACTTTATTTATTCATTTCATTCTTTATTTACCAAACAGAAGTTCTGAATGGCCGGTAATTGGTGATTAAAAAAGTTCATTTCGAACACTGATTGCTGTCATATTTAATTATACTGTATTGTATATTTATTGTATATTTATCATGTATATTTATTCTTTAATCTTTTTTCTTTAATTTGTATAATACTTTTAAACACATGCTTTGGATCATTTTATTCCATTTTTATCTCATGAAAAAGAATTCACTGCATATCATAGCATATCTGGTTCCATATGTAAAAAATTTGAATGCTAAATTTCAATAAAGAATTAGAAATGATCATATTAACTGGTTAAAAGGTGTAAAAAGTGTTTTCAAACATTTTAGTTATAGCCAATTGAATACATTTCTGAAAAATCTGTGATGAGAGCTTCTACTGCTTTCTCAAAGCGTTATTGTAACGCCATACTGTGACCATACGGTGTCTCTTAAATAAAGAAGTCTGCATGGCATTAGAGAAGAACCAAATGTGGTTGAAAATAGCTTGTGTTTTATTAAGGGTTGTCCAAGAATCAGAGACAAAGTACGTAGCTGGGTTTATAAAAACTGACACACAGCATTACACAGAAATAATCTTTGGTTAATAATTCAAACCAGGAACTATAACTTGACATGAAGAACTGGGAAAGTAAGCAAACTTACGCTTGAAAACACAGAATACAATTGTACAAGACTTTAAATGGAGAAACCGGTGAACACCTTAGGATAATTATTTGGATATACATGAGACAATTTGTGAGGTGAATTATTTCCAATAGATTTTGGAATGTGCTTGTGGAGATTTGTGTGAGATTCATTCAGCCACCAAAGTGATAATAAAGTCAGGTTCTGAGACCTGGGGTGCAGTCAGTGTTCACATTCATCCCAAAGGAGTTCAATAGGGTTAAGATTAGAGCTTTATAACAGGCCACTCAAAACCTTCCACTTCCAACTTATGTAAAGCATACATAGAGCTGGCTTTGTGCATGTTCGATGAAGGGAAAGTTTAATGCTAGCACATCCAAAGACATCTGACTGTATACGATTGTGTGCCTACAGCTTTGTGGTAACAATATGGAAAGGACCACATAAAGATGGAAGCCTCAATAGTCTTAATACTTTTGTTGATGTATATATATTGTGTATATATAGTATTGGGACACTCATTTTAATTAATTACATTAAATAAATAAAAAAAATCCTCCCTGGCTTAATCAA
Source organism: Silurus meridionalis (assembly GCF_014805685.1). Taxonomy (NCBI): domain Eukaryota; kingdom Metazoa; phylum Chordata; class Actinopteri; order Siluriformes; family Siluridae; genus Silurus; species Silurus meridionalis. The sequence goes on from NC_060895.1 coordinate 21,395,279, forward strand.
TACCCAAATGACAATGAAATAATTGTATTATTGTATTGAAATACTGAATTTAAACAAAAACATAAGTAAAAAAAAAAACAAAGCAAAAGAAAAAACTCTAGCATAAAAAAATGTATCAAATGATTTTACAAAGATTTTTATTGTGAACATAAATACGCCACACCTGTCTATAAGCCGCAGGTGTCTACACTGAAACTAATGAACTTTACACAGGCTTTAACGAAAGACAGTGTTTGTTACACGGTGTAACGGGTGAAATATGTGGCTCCTTTAAGAGCAGAGCGGCATTTTGGGAATAGCCTGCCGCCACATTTTTCCGGTTTTACTGCATGTGTGCAAGACCGAGGAATATGTCCTTATTATTTTCTGATGCGCATTACCTGTAGACAGTCCGAGTGAGCGGCAGGTCAAATGTCAGAGGAACATCACCCATATTTATGATGTGGTGCGGCCCGATTCAGTGGGAGCGCATCTGATTTAATATAAAGAGTTTCATTGGTTCACCTGAATCCGTTCAGCAATTTCATTGGTCTAATGTTATGGGGCTCAGTTTTTTTAATTGAATCTTGTGGAACTGGCAAAACCCAGGAAAAATCCATAAATTAGCCACTTCATTGTTTAAGCCGGCGGTTCAAAGAGTGGGAAAAAAGTGGCGGCTTATAGTCTGGAAAATACGTATATATATATATATATATATATATATATATATATATATATATATATATATATATATATATATATATATATATATATATATATATATTTATTTATTTATTTATTTATTAAATAATTTATTATTAGCTTCTAAGTAAGTTGATGTTCATTTTAAACCCATAGCAGGTTTCTGAATCTTGGCACACTTTCAGCACACTAGTCACCTTCAGCCAAAAAACTTAATTTAACCCACTGAGACTGCCACATTCCAAACCTCAGTCATGTCTCTCCACAAATTACTGAGAAAACCCCATCGAGAGCATGTGAAGCATGTGCACACGAGGAATTTGGCTGCTTGAAATGTAATGTCATTCTAAGGCACTTGCTTTTGGAGAGCATTTAAGTAATTCATAGAACTTCATAGAAGTCTGTTTGAAGGTTAAAACCTCTCGTATCAAGTCTCATCAAATTTTATTTATTGGGAGGTTAAGATATTGGTCAGTTTTCCAAAAGAGAATCCCAGTGACCTCATCATTGATCCTGGCTGGAGAAGTGGAAGGTGGATTTCTACCTAGAACCTTCCAGCCAAGGTGATTCCATAATGGAAATGAGTCTAAGTGGGAAAATACTGTATGTGGGAAGCAAATATCTTACTCAAAGAACCTATGGAGAACCTATAAAAGCCATATATATATATATATATATATATATATATATATATATATATATATATATATATATATATATATATATATATATATATATATATATATATTTATTTATTTATTTATTAAATAATTTATTATTAGCTTCTAAGTAAGTTGATGTTCATTTTAAACCCATAGCAGGTTTCTGAATCTTGGCACACTTTCAGCACACTAGTCACCTTCAGCCAAAAAAAACTTAATTTAACCCACTGAGACTGCCACATTCCAAACCTCAGTCATGTCTCTCCACAAATTACTGAGAAAACCCCATCGAGAGCATGTGAAGCATGTGCACACGAGGAATTTGGCTGCTTGAAATGTAATGTCATTCTAAGGCACTTGCTTTTGGAGAGCATTTAAGTAATTCATAGAACTTCATACAAGTCTGTTTGAAGGTTAAAACCTCTCGTATCAAGTCTCATCAAATTTTATTTATTGGGAGGTTAAGATATTGGTCAGTTTTCCAAAAGAGAATCCCAGTGACCTCATCATTGATCCTGGCTGGAGAAGTGGAAGGTGGATTTCTACCTAGAACCTTCCAGCCAAGGTGATTCCATAATGGAAATGAGTCTAAGTGGGAAAATACTGTATGTGTGGGAAGCAAATATCTTACTCAAAGAACCTATGGAGAACCTATAAAAGCCATATATATATATAGTATATTATACATATAGTATTACTATATTATACATATATTACAGTCTTACTACCTAAATATCATCCTTTGCTGAATACTAATGGTCACCATATGCTCCAAAAGCCCAGCGGATTCACGGTGACACAAATCACGATTTTATAGAGGCGACGCTGTGGCAGTTTCAGAGTCTGAAACTTCACCCAAAGGACCCCAGCCAAAGTTGGATGGAGAAGTCAATCTGTCACCCACTGGACTTTGTGTGGTGAGAGCTGGCTGATCGGAGCTGAGCTCTGAGCTGCTCTGATTTCTCTGGCCTCCTCCACCGGGGCGGCCATTAAACCCGCTACAGCCTCGTAATGGGCTGACGAGTCAATCACACTCCACCGCTACCTCTCCAACGCCGCTAACGTCCAAATGCCGCCCACATCTGCAACTGTCACACGCTCTGCACATTCAGGCAGACCCATTTCTTAAGAGATTATTTGGAAACTGCTGGTACTTTTTTTCCCCGTTTTTTTTTTTTTTAAAGGAAATGCTTTTCCATTCTCTTCTTTCTCTCTGGGTCTCATCTGCATGCCAAGTTAATGGCAGATGGATAAGATTTTGGATTTTTTTTTTCTAGATGAGGTCTTTTTTTGGATCACACTGTTGGGAATTTAGTGTTAGGTTTGAAAAGGAGCCACTTTCCAGAACCCTTTATAAATAAATATAAATATATCTATATTTATTCTTTTCCCCTTTCTTCGTTTAATAGCAGATAGAACGAGTGCACTAACATTAGCTGCTCAGTCTTTGGTAAAAAAGAGCATGTAGGGTTTAAAGACAGGGGGAGCATGTATGTGTACTGGGTCATTTGCTCTTTAAGGGAGGTCGTCCCTGTTAAGTCAGCTTTCTCTGACAGCTTGTACTCATTACTGGAGGAACAGGGTAATGGAGGGGGTCGGGGACAGACACAGCGGACAAGGGACTTGAAAAAAAAAGCTTCCCTTTAATCAGGCTGGAGTTTGTCAAGGGTTTTGTTCAGGGTCCTCAGTTTGCTAAAACAGTTCTAATTGGAACCATTTCTGATTGAGAAATACTTCAGCTGTCTGGTTTTTCATCTGACATTAAACATTTCCCCCTAGAGTGACACCTTAAGGACAATAATCTTCCAAAGGACAATGGGTATATGTATGCACAAAATGTGTGTTTATACTCATGTTCTTCAAGGGTTCTTTGGAGTGCTGATAGCTTAAGCTTTCTAAACAAGGTGTCTTCTTTAATTAGGAAGCAGCAATTTGTAGTTTAGAAGTTCACCTAATGAAAAAAAAAGACGAAAACTTGATTGACAATGTTTTTTATGATATGTGTCAGTTTCAGCAATAATAAATAATATGAAATAGTGTAAATAGACTTTTATACCTTAGCAAGAAAGGAAGTAGTCTGGGTCAGTTCAATTTTACACTTTTCAGAAAGGAATCCAAGGGATGATTATGAAACCATTAAAAAAAAAAAACCTTAAACAGCTTAACAGTTAACCAGAAAACCTTTGGAAGAACTTTGAAGGGACTTTTCTTTATTGGAAGGCTAGGATATTGGGTGATTCTCACAAAAAAGAAACACTTTAACCTCATTATTGATCCCTCTCTCCAGTGGTACTGAAATAGATAAGAACCTAGAACTCCACACCTTCTCCAAAAGTAAGTCTAAGAAAAAAAAATATGGAGATGGAAGCTCAGTGGTTAAGATGTTGACCTGCTGATGAGACGAAGTTTGTGAGTTTAAATCCAGCACCACTAAGTTGCCGCTGCTGGGCCCTTGAGCAAGGCCCTTAACCTTCAACCACTAAGTTGTACAGTATAAATAAGAAGATTATAAGTTACTCTGGATAAGTCTGCCAAATGCTGTTAATGTCAATGTAAATGGAAAACTTTGTACGAATACATGACTTTTGGAAAGCGAATTTTTTACAAAACAAAGCCATAGGTTCTTTATAGGTTCTTCATAAGTTCTTCATAAGTTCTTAATAGGTTCTTCAAGTAAGAGTGTAGCATCCTCTTGGTTTGCTCTTTAGAGAAACCTTTTAAAGTTGTAGTCTACAAAGATGTAGTATTGCACAAAAGTGGGATTCCTTTTCAAAAAAGAAGCATCCATTTGAAAAGCTAGAATAATTAGGAATCCTTGAGGAGCATATAAGAAATTAGGTGATGTGCATTTTACCAGCATTTTCCAAAAGATAAAGCCACAAATACAGTATGCATCGGAAACTAATTTAATTCTCATTTCTACTTTACTCTATGCCAATAGTTATTAAATTTTTGCCATTAACATCTCTCTAAGGCACATTTATCAATTCCATCTAGAAGCCCTACAATGTTTTTCCCAATCAGAAAAGATCCAAGGAGAACAATAGAATGTGTCCAACACAAAATATAAAGAAAAGAAGAATAAAAATTACCCAGAAACAGAAAACCCTTGTAGAATATTTTCTTTGTCCCTTTAAAGAGAAACTTAAATAAAATGAAAATTCAATGTAATCTACTACAACAGTGGTTTTCCTTTTCCACTTTCATTCCAAGTTGATTTGAAAAGCTGGAACCCGTTCATCCATCCAGAAAACAGTGGAAAGCATTTTTCTCTGCATTTTCTTGCACTAACAAGAGCGCAAACGAGAAAATCTCTATTTGTGGTCAGTCCGCTGTGTAAAATGATATCTGTTCAGACACACAAATGGTGCCTGTATTTGTTAACAGGGCTGAGGTTCCACCAGCATTCTGCCCGAGTGTGTGTTTCGGCTGTACTCTGCACTGTAGCATGCTGTTCCCCGTGTCTCACGAGGCCGGAAACTGAGGCTTTACATAAAAAATACAACATTTTAAATAGGTTTTGTCATTAATGCTTTATTAATTGCCCGCGGTGAAGCTAACACAATGCAGTGGTGTGCTGGAGAAGTATGACACTTTTAGGTCAGCATTAGTGTGTTCCTCTGTATGCAGTGAAGCGAAGAATCGGAGGAGGAACAGGGCCAGGTTCTCCCTGCTGTTAAAAGATTGGTTCAGCTCGACGGGTTTCTGCAGCAGGCTTTTCTTTAACAGGCCCCGAGTACCGAGTGAAATGGGTTCAGGTTATTAACGGTGTGAATTACATATCGGAACATGTTTAGGAGCGAAAGTGTTGCAGAGAGCGTTCCTAATTCTAACAGTAAGGAGGCAATGGAAGGCATGTCACCACAGATTACCAGGTGCATTCGTGAGATTATTATTTTTACATACAGAATGAGGAACTTTAGAGAATCGCTGAGTGAAAAAAAAGGGATTTACGCAGCATTCACACCTGATAAAAAGGTGTGTTAAGCAGCCAGCAAATGGTGTCACAATATTACGAGAAAGAGAAAAATAAATAAATAAATAAATAAATAAATAAATAAATAAATAAATAACAGGCAGATGATAGATAGATAGATAGATAGATAGATAGATAGATAGATAGATAGATAGATAGATGGATAGATGGATAGATGGATAGATAGATAGATAGATAGATAGATAGATAGATAGATAGATAGATAGATAGATAGATAGATAGATAAATAAATAAATATTAGTAACCATTATAATTATAAAGCCATGACAGTGCATAATAAAGAACACACTTGCTCATGGTTGCTTTTGTTTCATATTTTTAGAAGCATTGTGAAGAATGATGCATTTACAGTACTCTTCTCTCTCTTTACTTAGACCGCACACGTTTGTACCTTGATGTAACTCAGGGTGTGATTGGGTGACGCTGGCTTCATTTATTTACTTCCAGTTTCTCTAAAAGCATTTTTTCAAAATCAGTGATCAGTGATTTCAAATGCATCTTGTGAATAACTGCTGATGATGTGTTCTAGGTGCAGGGGCCAGAGAACAGGAAGGAGAAAGCAAACAAGCATAATCATAACACTAAAAAAAAAAAACAGGATAAACAAATCACAGAAGAGTGTAAATAGACGGATTTATCGAGATCTCAATGCAAAACAGATGAAGGGAATCAAGAAAAAAATGACAGAAATAAAATGGAAGTTGAACCAGGAAGTAAATAAAAGCATGTTTAAAAAAAGAGTGCCAAAACCATTGGAAAACCTTTTGGGCACCATGTTACAGTGTTTAATGTCCTCACCTTCACATCCGAAGTGTCCCTCTGGCAGTGCCTCCATGACCGTGTGATCCCAGAGAAAGTACGGTTGGGATGATGGAACTTGTTGCCACTGGTGCTAAGAAAGAAGGTCGTAAAGGGTTCCTGGATTAAAAAGAAAAAAAAAAACACAAAGAACTTGTCAGAGACTTCTATTAACACATTTCATTAGCAAGAAATGTTTATTCCCGCCGTCAAAACCGCAACGTTAGGCAGCAGGAGTAATGGCCGCATCGCGTTACACAGGATCGCCATGTGATCCGTTTCCTGCCGAGCTTGACTGATAATTAAGCACGCGCTTCAACAAATCTGCATTTTTCAAAGGAACTAATATCATTCCACTACATAAACACTGGCAAAGTGAAAACCAAATTCATTTCTATGGTAATTTGACGCAATGGCATGATTGAGCGCTCCAGGAAGCTCGGAGGAAATGTTCCGTTTGCATAAACATCTCAATGTGGAAGACATATCTGTCAGATTATGTAGAGTTAGTGGAGGTTTTTTTTTTCTTCCTCCTTCTTCTTTTTTTCTCTTTCTCCTCTCATTTATACCCACGGTGCCTGAGGCAGAATTAATTACTGAATGTGGCCTGTTGAGGAGCAGAGCTCTGCCTCTAATTGGCTCATATTCGCCATCATCAGCCCCGAGCTGGAGTGACACGGTGAGGCAGGAGGAGGCAGCCGGGGAGAGATGATGGCGTCTACATTTTCATTCAAGCCAAGCTTAACAGCTGTCACAGCAGCCTTTCTCCATATCATCATCATCATCATCATCAACTCTGGTACGTTCCACTGGCACAGCCAATTACAGCCAGTTCATTTGTAACATCTACCAAATTAAACATGTGCTGCTTATTTAATTGGGAATATATTTAGATGAGGAGCTTTAAGCTTATTTGGCTGGCGAAGTATTGATAGATTAATGTCTACTGTAATGATCTCGATTATAAAGAGAAAAAAACAAATTCCTATAGATTTCTGATGTAACAACCTGAAATTTTTTTAATTTAACAGTGATATGGTTATTAAATAATATATTGAAAAGATATATATATATTATAACATTTTATATATATGACGTGTTAATAACACGTTAACGCAAATTCATTTTAATGGTACTTGTTTTATTAAAATAAAATAAAAAATAAAATAAAACAAATTCTGTTTGACTATTTTTATTAAAAATATAAATACATTAATATAAAAGAGCAGCACACGTTTATTCACGATGCCCTTTTTTTTTACTCAGATAAAAAACAAAAAACTCAACCTAAAAGTAATTTTTTATCACTAAACATTTGTTTAACTGATGCGCCAAGTCTCAAATCAAGCACCAAAATCCGCCATGATGCACACATCCGGCAAATAAAACCGTCCGTGTGGAAAATAGAAAAAGTTTTGTTTGATGTCCTGATGATTTATGTAATTTAAAACACCATAATTACTTTAAAACATTTACAAGAATATTTTGCATAAAGCGTCCATTTTTGTCCATGTCCATATTGATTAGAGTATTAAAAACTTGAAAAGTATTAAGGTACATTTAAAACAAGTTGCGATTAACTACGTGTTAACTCATAACAATTCAATTCAATTCATTTTTATTTGTATAGCGCTTTTAACAATGAACATTGTCTCAAAGCAGCTTTACACAGATAATGTGGTGATTAAACGTAAATATGTTCTTTGTAAGTATGTTTGTCCCTGATGAGCAACTGTGGCAAGGAAAAACTCCCCGAGATGGCATAAGGAAGAAACCTTGAGAGGAACCAGACTCAAGAGGGAACCCATCCTCATCTGGGTTGCACCAAATGTCCATTTGAAGCAGATATACAATGTTGTGGGGTACAGTGATGATGATCAGAAGCGAACTGTATTCCTGAGTCAGTGTAGCAGACTGTTGACATTAACTACAGTCCAATTCATCCTCAATCACGCAATTAATTGAGAGTAAACATTTTAATTGATTGACAGAATAAATATATATTCAAAAAATTCTGTTTTAATTTTTTTCTACAGTTCTAAATAAATTCTATTAAAATATCAAACAGATTGTAGCTATGATCCAAACACATACTCTTTTACTATAAACAACATTAAGCAATTAATTATTATAGCAAAAATGTAATTAAACAAAGATAATTAAAGAAGTGAAATAATTTCCGGGTAAAACATTTTTACGACCAATGGCAATGAAACACCCTTTTCCATCACTCTTTGATTATCCGTTGTGAAAAATATATGTTTTAGTTCCACAGCGTTTACTTCATTCTGTCATTTTGAAAAAGCTTACTTATAAAATATTTAAAACATTCCACAAGTCACATGTTCAAGACATCCAAATTTCCTGAAGAAAAAGAAATTGTCTCTGCCTGATGTCTTTATTTTCCCTCATATTGTGAGACTGACTTGAGTGAGTTTTCACTTTATCACCAGTAGGTCTCTCTTTTCTGTCACTCACAGAGCTGGCAGCCAATCACGACTCTCCGTGAGCTCATGTATGAGGAAGAGGGCAGACAGCGCTTTCAAAAAGAAGTGTTTTACTACGTCTCTTCATAAAGAGATGGATACAAGTGGAGATGATATTTTACATCAAAATAAGGTGCAGAAATATGAAACCATGACCTGATCAAAAAGCTTTTAGAACATAATCATAGAAAACAAATGTGAGACAATGAGTCTGAAGGCTAGGGATATATACGAGTGCTAATCAAGGTGAGATGAAAAAGGTGATTAATGACATGACATGTGATCCAGATATGAAAATGCAGTGACTGGTGAGAAACATAGCTCATAGTCCATAATACTGACAAAATGCCAGGAAAAACAATAGGATAGTTAGAAGGTAAGAATTTGCAGGTTACCAAATTGTGGTAAAAATGCTAAATTGTTAAAGAATTATTGGAATGTCTGTAATGCCCTTAATGTCCTCATGCCCCTAGCATAGCTGCTAGTTAACAATATTTTGTGTCTATGCTAGAAATGAAACTCTACGCCTATGCTGTCTCCCAGAAACTTTTAGATTCAACCTGAAATTTTACTTTACACAATTTAACAGCAAAATGCAGCTATTTTTCAACATAACACAAACTTCAACAAGCAAATCAAACATTTAAATATTCTAAAATAAAGGAAGCATTCATTCTGGTAAATGCATCCCCCCCCCGTTCAGGTCAGCCAAGGACAGGAGAACGAAGCCATGATTGGCACGTGTTTCTCAGGACTTTCCACCATAAAGCTAACACGCAGTGGCCTGTAAATCATTAGCGCTCACACATATGCTAGTTTAGTGGGCTGTGAAAGCCCAGGCTTCTCGAGCGGAACCCAAAACCGGCCTGAATGAGATGTTGAGTTTGACTTACGTTCTGTTGGAGTGGAGCAGCTGACATGCGGCGCGATCGATTATCAAAGCCACGTTCGTTCAAAGGTCTCGGTCTTTGGCCTTGTGTATCGAAACGTAACAAGCGAAACAGATGACACTTTAAACAAATGCCATCTTGTGATCGTTTTACGAACGCAACAATGTTGGAATGCTTCGCAGAAAAGTTTGGGATTAGTGGCTTTTCCTTGAGATCAAAGTTGTTTTATATAAGATTCCCAGGCACGGACAAGATCAAACGGGTGAAAATGAACTCCAGTTTTGGTACTGAACAGATTACACACTATTTTACTGGGTTTAAACAGTATTATGCTAATCCTACAACCAATCTCTATCTGAAGGGTATGAATATTAGGATTTATTTATATAGACTGCATTTTCTTGTTGAGTTGAATTATCAGTTTTTTTTTAATTTTTTTTATTTAAAGCTATCTTGAGCTTACATACTATTATATCGAATGAATGAACAAATAAATAAATACATAAATAAATACATAAACAAATAAATAAAT